>NW_011494795.1:3571560-3575565 GCF_000754665.1 Bison bison bison | reverse complement strand
TGCTGCGATTCATGGGGTCACAAAGAGTCGGACATGACTGAGTGACTGATCTGATCTTATCTGAACTATATTGTGCATTAAATTCACCCTTAACTGGAGAAAATATACATTTATATGATGTTTTTCTTTTAGATTTGATGTTGAACTATATTAATAGTATCATACTTGAAACTGTATCATATTTGACACTGAACTAATAATAGTATCATATTTGAAAAATATTCATAGTTGATTATTTTGAAGCTAAAATTATTACTAGCTGAAGGTACACTTGTAGGAGGAGTTCTGAAAGGAGGGCCCGAACTCCTACAGAGGTTGTGTTGGAAAATGTGAAAGTGGTGGAGGCAACTCTATAAATGAGGCTGCAATGTGGGAGATCCCAAAGCAAGCTGGAATTGGGCATCCACTTCGGAGTGAACTGTAGAGTTCTGTGGATGAGCTCTCGTGGCTGTTCCGACTGGTGTCCGGGATGAAGAGGAGCCCTCTTGTTTAGTTTGCCACTTGTGTCAGTGGATGGCATTCTCTAGAAATTGTCATAATTTTTCCCATCATTTTTATAACATGCAAACTCAACTATGAATGAAGCTATTTAAACCAACAAAGGAACATTAGGAGAAGTAGGTACTTAAAACATAATGAATAATCTCAGTATAATTTGAGATCTCAGCAACTGAAGACTAAACCTGAGAAGAGATATTTCTAGTAGAGATACTCTGGTGTCCCTGACCATTGGCTTTTCCTGTCACGTGATGCCTATGGACACTTTCTTTTTGACTGGCCCTCCACCCCTCTAATTGCTGAGGTTTGTATGATGTTTTTGGTGGGATCAAGCCCCCCATGTACTGGAAACATACTCTTCCTGATTAACCATTTAGTGGAGGATGGGAAAGGTCCAGGAAGGGAGATAGTCCCATTTTTTATTTTTCTTATCATTCACTTATCTGACCATTCAGGCACAGGACTTGGAAGGACTGGAAAGAGTGCCTGGTGAGCTGGCTTAGAGCATGGTTTTGGTGTTTACAGAACCATTTTGCAGTCTACGATGGTGCATTCTGGGGAATCAACGATGCGCTAGCCATAGGTCTAAATATATATACAACGAAGCACAGGAGCTTGGAGAGGGGAATTTTATATTAACCAAACCCTGGATGTGTTCACATGGCCCTTGGCCTTCCTGAATAAAAGGTGTAGTGGTTTCTGATCGCTCCTGTTTCCTTGGGCTGATTGTAAAGCGTATACACGGATCCCTGTACGTGCTACTTCAGGATGTGGTGGTTTTTCTCTCCTCACATGGGCAACTGTCTTAGGTGAGGTTTTGTTACTGGCTACTCCTTGACTTCTGCCTCATAGAACGGGACTGTTGGGCACAGTGGCAGTCATGATTTAACAAGTGAACACTCATGGGAAAGGAACTTTTGTTTAGTCCTTGGGATGTGGAGAGGGCCTGCGGGTCCTCAGGCAGATTCCTAGCTTTGTACAGTAGCTCTGAGAGTTGTGTTCTGCAGGGCGTGAAACAGTGAGGTGTTCATCACGGACGCTGCTGCCCCAAACAGGGAGTAATCGGAAGTGCGGCAACGTCGATTCGCGCTTGCTCTCGGACGCTGGATGCATTCTGAGTACTCGCCTGGAGAACAAAGTGAGCATTGTTCTTTCATAGACAGGATCCTTACCTAGCTGTGTCCTAACCTCGATAATTCAGTTGGGTTGTGTCTTGTCAGTTGGACTCCTTAGCTTGGGCTGTGAACTCAGCCTTGTCCTGTTTCTGGCAGGTTTACCCATCTTCAGCCACTCTTATCTCAGAATGAGGATATCTGTTTTTTGAGCCATGTTCCATATCCACAGTTCATGTGAAATTGCTTGTCATTCTTGCTTATCACATAAAATAATAACTGGCTCCTTTCTACTGTAGCATTTGCTAGTAATGGCAGAACTATCCAAATGATTGTGGTAATCTGTCAAGAGGATTACAGCGAGTACCCCCCTACCCTGCTTCTCCACAGCAGAGTTGAACTGAACAAGATAAAGGGAATTTTCTACCTTAGGATTTTGACTAATGATTTACTGTGTGTTTAAATTGATGTGAAATGACTGGAGGCATTGACTTTTTAGAGTTGGGAGTATTTACAAATCATCCATGGTAAACATTATGTACCATCCAATTCTTCTTCATTAGTGTCTTTAGTTCCTTTGATAAGTATGCTGGTAAAAATCTGTCTCCCTCTGTCTCTCTCCATATGCATATAATATATGTGAAAACATACATGTAGTTGATAAATGAGATCTTAAGTAAAGGCACCATATGTTGATAAATGTGGTTATACCTGAGTGGTAGAATTTGGGATACTTTTTATTTCTTTATACTTTGCTCTGTGCTTCATGGAGAACATGTATTTTTAGTGAATCAGTAAAAAAAAAAATTATATAATTACATATTACTTTTATGGTAGAAAAATTGTTTTAAAAATTGCTGACAATTGAAAACAGTAAAATTTGTAAATGGACAGTGTTTAATTAAAACTTTTTCTCCAAATGAAAACTTAATTTTCCTTAGCATGAGACTTTGTTTATTTATTAGCTAATGCAATGGAACAGTGCTTGGAAAAATCTGAAAATGCATCACAGGTTTATTAGAGATCTTGCTTTTCTATGATTTTCAGGCTTTCTGGCTTTCTAATTGTTACACATAGGTGACATAATTATCACTGTTACTGTATTTTTTTATTGTGCATTTTAAGCAGTTCTTTGCCTCAGTCATTTATAATGATGAATATTCAAGAAATGAAAAATTATCTTAATATTTTTTAATGGAAAAATTAAAACACAGAGAATCGTTTGTTCAAGTATGTTAGTTGTTTGGTTGTGTCCAACTCTTTGTGACCCCATGGACTGTAACACACCAGGCCCCTCTGTCCATGAGATTCTCCAGCAAGAATATTGGAGTGGGTATCCATTGCCTTCTACAGGGTATCTTCCTGACCCAGGGATCAAACCTGATTTTCTGCATTGAAGGCATTTTCTTTACTGTCTGAGTCACCAGGCAAGTTCAAGTTGTGATACAATTTCAGATAAATCTTCAACATTTCTTTATTCTTACTTCATGTGATATTCATGTTGTTTCAGAGAAGAATATTTTCTTTTAGTACTAGTGAAATATGATTTTTCTGATGCCTAATAATATGTTTTCCAGAAGGTTAAAAACAAATTAGTTTATGGAATTTTGGGGGCTGTTTACACAATTTGAGCTTTTCTTCTTTTTTTTTTTTTTTTTAGTTTTTTTCAGAAATATTTTATTTATTTTTTTAAAATTTAAATTTATTTAATTGGAGGCTAATTACTTTACAATATTGTATTGGTTTTGCCATACATCAACATGAATCCACCATGGGTGTACACGTGTTCCCAATCCTGAACCCCCCTTCCATCTCCCTCCCCTTACCATTCCTCTCTAATTAGAGAGCTTTTCTCTAATTACATAAAGTCTGGTGGCTCAGACAGTAAAGAATCTGCCTGCAATACAGGAGATCCATATTCAATCCTTGGGTCAGAAAGATCCCGTGGAGAAAGGAATGGCAACCCATTCCAGCATTCTTGCCTGGAGAATTCCATGGACAGAGGAGCCTGGTGGGATACTGTCTGTGGGGTCACAAAGAGTCGGACATGACTGAGTGACTAACACTTTCACTTTCATGAAACACTCAGTAACAGCATGTTGTTAGGTCTAAAGATAGATTTTTCTGATTATGTGATTATGTACAGGCTGATTTTTAAATTTGGAATTTTCTATCAATTGATTTCATCAGAAATTCTTTAGAAATTAAGATGTAGTAAATAGCATCATACCCTACACCCAAGGTAAGACAAACCCAAGTAAGATGGTAGGTGTTGCAAGAGGGCATCAGAGGGCAGACACACTGAAACCATACACAGAAAACTAGTCAATCTAATCACACTAGGACCACAGTCTTGTCTAACTCAATGAAACTAAGCCATGCCCGTGGGGCCACC
>NW_011494795.1:3570457-3571460 GCF_000754665.1 Bison bison bison | reverse complement strand
TACTTGGATGCAATCTCAAAAACGACAGAATGATCTCTGTTCATTTCCAAGGCAAACCATTCAATATCACAGTAATCCAAGTCTATGCCCCAACCAGTAACGCTGAAGAAGCTGAAGTTGAACAATTCTATGAAGACCTACAAGACCTTTTAGAACTAACACCCCAAAAAGATGTCCTTTTCATTATAGGGGTCTGGAATGCAAAACTAGGAAGTCAAGAAACACCTGGAGCAACAGGCAAATTTGCCTTGGAATACGGAATGAAACAGGGCAAAGACTAATAGAGTTTTGCCAAGAAAATGCACTGGTCATAGCAAACACCCTCTTCCAACAACACAAGAGAAGACTCTATACATGGACATCACCAAGTGGTCAACACTGAAATCAGATTGATTATATTCTTTGCAGCCAAAGATGGAGAAACTCTGTACAGTCAACAAAAACAAGACTGGGAGCTGACTGTGGCTCAGATCATGAACTCCTTATTACCAAATTCAGGCTTAAATTGAAGAAAGTAGGAAAAACCACTAGACAATTCAGGTAGGACCTAAATCAAATCCCTTATGATTATACAGTGGAAGTGAGAAATAGATTTAAGGGACTAGATCTAATAGACTGCCTGATGAACTATGGACTGAGGCTCGTGACATTGTACAGGAGACAGGGATCAAGACCATCCCTATGGAAAAGAAATGCAAAGAAGCAAAATGGCTGGCTGGAGAGGCCTTACAAATAGCTGTGAAAAGAAGAGAAGCGAAAAGCAAAGGAGAAAAGGAAAGATATAAGCATCTGAATGCAGAGTTCCAAAGAATAGGAAGGAGAGATAAGAAAGCCATCCTCAGTGATCAGTGCAAAAAAATAGAGGAAAACAACAGAATGGGAAAGACTAGAGATCTCGTCAAGAAAATTAGAGATACCAAGGGAACATTTCATGCAAAGATGGGCTCAATAAAGGACAGAAATGGTATGGACCTAACAGAAGCGGAAGATATTAAGAAGAGAT
>NW_011494795.1:3569598-3570357 GCF_000754665.1 Bison bison bison | reverse complement strand
CTAGTCAATCTAATCACACTAGGACCACAGTCTTGTCTAACTCAATGAAACTAAGCCATGCCCGTGGGGCCACCCAAGATGGGCGGGTCATGGTGGAGAGATCTGACAGAATGTGGTCCACTGGACAAGGGAATGGCAAACCACTTCAGTATTCTTGCCTTGAGAACCCCATGAACAGTATGAAAAGGCAAAATGATAGGATACTGAAAGAGGAACTCCCCAGGTCAGGAGGTACCCAATATGCTACTGGAGATCAGTGGAGAAATAACTCCAGAAAGAATGAAGGGATAGAGCCAAAGCAAAAACAATACCCAGTTGTGGATGTGACTGGTGATAGAAGCAAGGTCCAATGCTGTAAAGAGCAATATTGCATAGGAACCTGGAATGTCAGGTCCATGAATCAAGGCAAATTGGAAGTGGTCAAACAAGAGATGGCAAGAGTGAGTGCTGACATTCTAGGAATCAGCAAACTAAAATGGACTGGAATGGGTGAATTTAACTCAGATGACCATTATATCTACTACTGTGGGCAGGAGTCCCTCAGAAGAAATGGAGTAGCCATCATGGTCAACAAAAGAGTCCAAAATGCAGTACTTGGATGCAATCTCAAAAACGACAGAATGAATCTCTGTTCATTTCCAAGGCAAACCATTCAATATCACAGTAATCCAAGTCTATGCCCCAACCAGTAACGCTGAAGAAGCTGAAGTTGAACAATTCTATGAAGACCTACAAGACCTTTTAGAACTAACACCCCAA
>NW_011494795.1:3554451-3568859 GCF_000754665.1 Bison bison bison | reverse complement strand
AAAAAGCCTCTTGATGAAAATGAAAGTGGAGAGTGAAAAAGTTGGCTTAAAGCTCAACATTCAGAAAACGAAGATTATGACATCTGGTCCCATCACTTCATGGGAAATAGATGGGGAAACAGTGGAAACAGTGTCAGACTTTATTTTTTGGGGCTCCAAAACCACTGCAGATGGTGACTGCAGCCATGAAATTAAAAGATGCTTCCTCCTTGGAAGGAAAGTTACGACCAACCTAGATAGCATATTGAAAAGCAGAGACATTACTTTGCCAACAAAGGTCCGTCTAGTCAAGGCTATGGTTTTTCCTGTGGTCATGTATGGATGTGAGAGTTGGACTGTGAAGAAAGCTGAGCGCTGAAGAATTGATGCTTGTGAACTGTGGTGTTGGAGAAGACTCTTGAGAGTCCCTTGGACTGCAAGGAGATCCAACCAGTCCATTCTAAAGGAGATCAGTCCTGGGTGTTCTTTGGAAGGACTGATGCTAAAGCTGAAACTCCAGTACTTTGGCCACCTCATGTGAAGAGTTGACTCATTGGATAAGACTCTGATGCTGGGAGGGATTGGGGGCAAGAGGAGAAGGGGACGACAGAGGATGAGATGGCTGGATGGCATCACTGACTCGAGGGACATGAGCCTGAGTGAACTCCGGGAGTTGGTGATGGACAAGGAGGCCTGGTGTACTGCGATTCACGGGGTCGCAAAGAATCGGGCATGACTGAGCGACTGAACTGAGCTGAAATAGCATCAGTTTATGTATACTTCTTCAGTATTTTAAAATATTTGTGAAGAGCTTGTCTACTTAATTGTGATTTAGTTTTCCAGGTAGGGCGTGTTTCTAGGTTGGTTTTTCAAAGAAAGTTTTTGCTAAGTGTCAATGCCATGCTTTTCCCTTATCCATTGACATTTCTGAAGTCTTTGTATTCTCCATTTAATTCCTAATTATTTGAGGATTCTCTGAGCAGTTTGCTTGAAGTCTGTTTTTCCCTCTTAGCCACTGACAGCAAAACGCATCTGCCTGAGCGAGGCCCCTTTGATCTTCAGAGAGCTTCATCTAAAGGGAGATTAAAAAGAAGTCTGCCAGGCATTATCCCAAGGAAATGGAAAGTGCTTCCCAAGATTTCAGATCAGGTGACGCTTCTCTGAATTAGGACATAGGAAAGTAATGTGCTGATCAATGGCTTAGTCATTGGTTAGAGATTTCAGAGAATTGCTTGACTTGGTATGAGAGAATATTTTTAATGTTATCTCAGGCTCAGAATTTATGCCATAATATTGATGGCCAGAAGCAACGTCTTTCCATTAATTTTCCTGTATTTAACACTCCTCATGTCCATGAGGACAGAGACCAGCAAGATTCAATGGTTTTCAGCCTTGTTGGGGCCTGGTGTCATTGGAAGAATTTGCAACTGGGCTTTTCTGAGTTGAGTTGAAAAATTTCAGAAACTTATATGCCAACCCCCTTTCCTCATTTTAAACAAATATACAGAGAGTGCTTATTTTTTGTCAGATTCTAGGTTTGCACTGTTTACCAGGAGCAAATCTAACAGGTATAGGATCTGACAGGCAATGGGCTTCAGAGTCAAAGTACTGTCCTCAAAACACTGTATATAACTAAGATGTCTTGTAGGGCCTCAGTTTTAGTAAAGAAATATAAAGCCTGTAATCAAACAAAGTTTCATTTTAAGACTATTAATTTAGCCTTTTAAAAAGTTAGAGCTGGGGGTGGCTAATGAGCTGCTGATTTGTAACATAAAATATGTCTGTGAAAAAAGTCTGCTTTGAGGCTCTCTTTTTGTCAGTAAGAAAACCTTGGGGAGAAAGCTTTAACTGTGTACAGTGGAAACTTTTTATTGAGTTTGGGGTTGTGAAAGGAGAGGAAACTATGAAAGTCTAGTGAAGGATTACAGTCTGATTTCTGAAATGAATGGTTGAAAGGACACGGAAAATAAGGGACCGACAGGAGAATCAAGCTTTCCAAATTTCTTTTCAGAAATTCCAGGCTTTTTATGAAATTGTGAGAAAATGGCTTAGCCTTATGTTCTTCCATTTTGAGCTGCCTGGAAAAAAGTATCATATAAATGCAAATTTCTGCTGTAATAATGTGTTCACCTTGCATTATGTGCATAAAGAGTTGCGAGAACCCAGAAGCTATTTAATATACAAAGCATTGCCTATAAAATATTCCTTTATTACGTAAAGAGTTTGCTGTGTTTGATAAGTGACTACTTCTCCTTCCTCCTCATTTATACCCCCAAATAGTGTGAGTTAACCAAAAATAACCTGCCAGCATCTTCCAGTTATTGTATCTGTTGGAGGACTCTTGGTGTATTAGGACTTCTGTTGCTGTCAGTTGATAACATTTTGATGTCCTTCATTTCATTCATTAGTTTAGGAAAACAATTTGGATTTCCTGTACAAGTGCGTGCTAATTATTTGAGTCACGAGAAGATCGAGAGAGGTCCAAGGGTCCTATTAATTGCTTTGAGCCTGAAAATTTTCTCATAATTGGTTTGGCAAAAAGAGTCAGTGAGATTAGTTGCTAATGAGGAGATAAGTATGTAATTTTAGCATGATATAAAGCTGTGATTGTCAGTAAGTGGTATTAGGAATCTGGATTATTTTTATTAGACCTTGTTTCTCTTGACAAAATCATTATCATCTCCAGATATTGTAAACTGGGTCATTTCACACTATAATTTTTAACATGTGTTAATCCTCAAACTACAGGTAATTAAAACCATGCTAAGTAAGGGTTCATTAATAAAGTCATCAATATGAGCAGTCAATTTAGATTCTTCAACTAATTCAGAGAAATTCTATTTCACGTATTTATACTTTGTTTTCATTTGTCTGAAATGTTAGAAGTCAAGAATAAGAAACTCACGTCAACTTATTTACATAGACCAACTTAGTTTGTGTTCAAGAGAAGGACTGGTAACATTGCAAAGAAACAAATAAAATACTGCTTTTTACTAGCCAAGAACAAAACGAGCGTTATGGGTCTTTACTTTGTATAGTCCATTTGGCTTTCTGTTTTTAATATAAAACTTGCCTGATTTTACTTGTATGAAACACTCTGGGACTTTAACCTTCAATTGTAAGGTGAAGTTTCTCTGAAACAAACATTGAAGTATTTTTGATTTGTGAAAAAGGCTCTTTTCCTCTTTAAAAAAAAAAATCAAACTCTTCAAATTATTTATAACCACAATCCCCATTACGTGCGGCGTGTGCTGTAGTCTTGAGCGTTTATTCAGTCTTTCCCTTTTGTAATCCTTTTCTCCCCCTCTTGTATCTCGGCTTACGTGAAAGTGGTGCTGCAGTGAACACGAGTGCTTTCTATCCTTTGTCCATGTCCTCTTCTCCGCTGTGTTTTCAGTTAGTGAATTCATACTTCCCTCCACTACTTTTTTGTTGGCAAAAGGTTTGTCGATGTTTGCATCTCTTGTTTTTTAGATATCCACAAAATTCCATTTTTAGCTATTATGTTTTCACAATTTCAAAACACCTTTTGCTGAAAGAGGAAGGATGATAAAGAACAATTGAGTTTCTACATGTTACACATTTTGTGTAAATTCTATTGAGCATCCGGCATATGCCTAGTGTGTTGCTAGGTACTAGGAAGGAGATTAGAAGAATTAATCATTTTTCTGTCTGAAGAGATTTATTACATAATTAGAAAGATGAGGCTAATAAGTTAGAAAAAAATACAAGCTAAATATATAAGTATGTTTTGAGGGAACAAATACATAAAATTATTTTTATATCTTAGCAGAGTAATTATAATTGATAATGACTAGTTCTATATTTAGTTAAAAATGGTTACTTCCCTATCACAGGGGCTTGAAATAAATAGGGTACTACTGTTTGAATTAAGAAAAAAAAAATCAGTTTTACTGAAGTGAAGTTTGTGGAGCACTAGAAAGCTATGGCTTCAGCAGTATGTGAACTGTGAACTTCCAGATGTTCAAGTTGGTTTTAGAAAAGGCAGAGGAACCAGAGATCAAATTGCCAACATCTGCTGGATCATGGAAAAAGCAAGAGAGTTCCAGAAAAACATCTATTTCTGCTTTATTGACTATGCCAAAGCCTTTGACTGTGTGGATCACAATAAACTGTGGAAAATTCTTCACGAGATGGGAATACCAGACCACCTGACCTGCCTCTTGAGAAAGCTATATGCAAGTCAGGAAGCAACAGTTAGAACTGGACATGGAACAACAGACTGGTGCCAAATAGGAAAAGGAGTACTTCAAGGCTGTATATTGTCACCCTGCTTATTTAACTTATATGCAGAGTACATCATGAGAAACGCTGGGCTGGAAGAAGCACAAGCTGGAATCAAGACTGTTGGGAGAAATATCAATAACCTCAGATATGCAGATGTCACCACCCTTATGGCAGAAAGTGAAGAGGAACTAAAAAGCCTCTTGATGAAGGTGAAAGAGGAGAGTGAAAAAGTTGGCTTAAAGCTCAACATTCAGAAAACGAAGATCATGGCATCTGGTCCCATCACTTCATGGGAAATAGATGGGGAAACAGTGGAAACAGTGTCAGACTTTATTTTTTGGAGGCTCCAAAATCACTGCAGTTGGTGATTGCAGCCGTGAAATTAAAAGCGCTTCCTCCTTGGAAGGAAAGTTATGACCAACCTAGATAGCATATTGAAAAGCAGAGACATTTCTTTGCCAACAAAGGTCCGTCTAGTCAAGGCTATGGTTTTTCCAGTGGTCATGTATGGATGTGAGAGTTGGACTGTGAAGAAGGCTGAGCACCGAAGAATTGGTGCTTTTGAACTGTGGTGTTGGAGAAGACTCTTGAGAGTCCCTTGGGCTGCGAGGAGATCCAACCAGCCCATTCTGAAGGAGATCAACCCAGGGATTTCTTTGGAAGGAATGATGCTAAAGCTGAAACTCCAGTACTTTGGCCACCTCATGCGAAGAGTTGACTCATTGGATAAGACTCTGACGCTGGGAGGGATTGGGGGCAGGAGGAGAAGGGGACGACAGAGGATGAGTTGGCTGGTTGGCATCACCGACTCAGTGGACATGAGTCTGAGTGAACTCCGGGAGTTGGTGATGGACAGGGAGGCCTGGTGTGCTGGGATTCATGGGGTCGCAAAGAGTCAGACACGACTGAGCGACTGAACTGAACTGAGAAAGCTATGAGAACTTAGAACCTGAGCTTAAATTACTCAATGTATGTTTGAAGAAGTTAAGACCAGTGACTTGCCTAAGATAAACAGCTACTTAATAGTAGTGCCATAAGAACATGGGATAATATACAAGTCTGAATTGTTGGCAAACCTAAGGAAGAGACACTCATAAGTATTATTGATGTAATAACATGAAAGTTCATTTTATTTGACCCTTTCCCTTCCTCCACCTTTGTTCTTCTTTCTCTGCTACTCATCTTTCTCCATCATTATCAACATCATTAGTGTCATTATCCCTTCTATTTGAATGGCTCCTTATGGCTTAAAAATATTTTTATATATACCAATTTACCTGAGCATTACAGAAACCTAGAAACCTGTGGGGTAGGTCAGGCTTGTCTGACCAAAGCTGATAAAACACACCTGAAATCAGTGAAATAATTTGCTGCAGTAAATGAAAAAAGACCTCAAACCCAGATGTCCTTCTCCAAGCCTTTCCCACTGCCTCTCAGAAAGTTGATTCCATCCCAAATCCTTTCCTGAACCAGGGAATCATTTAGAACATGTGGAAAACGACGAGGAGTGAAATTGTGTTTAATGCTTGTTGTAATTATTTGGCTTGCGCCTTTAAAAAATGCTTTATAAATTTACTTCTTAAGTAATCCTTGTAGATTTGTGTTGTATGCACTATTCCTAGTTATTACATAGTATAAATAAAAATCTAGGCTGGTTTGAAGAATAGCTTTGTGGGGTTTTTAACCAAGGGACCACCCACCTCTAGATGGGACTCTTGCATGAAGTCAGATGTTGGCAATCCTAAATAATTTTAGAGAAGCCTTTTGAATTTGTGTGCTCACATGTGCTCCTCCCCTGGAGAAGGAAAAAGCTACCCCCTCCAGTATTCTGGCCCAGAGAGTTCTGTGGACTGTGCATGGGGTCGCAAAGAGTCGGACACAACTGAGCAACTTTCACTCATACTTGCTCATTGATTACTGCTACATTTTCCCTCTAGGCTCAGCTACTAGCATATCTTCAATTCTTGCCTTTTTTTTTTTTCATTCTATCTTTGTAATTATCGTCATTCTACTTCTAGCTTCTTTTTCCTAAACGTAGAACCCTAGTTCCTAAAATAAGGTGCTAATATATTGATACAGGATAATGTTTAGTGTGGTAGAAACTAGGTGATCATTTTAGACCACTGTATTGTCTACATTTATTTTTCTCAGGCTATTTTTCCAAATCCATGTGTATTCTTAGCTTTTCTTATTCGTATATATTCACAGCAATGAAGGACAGAGGAAGATTTTGGGATTTTGAGTCAGTGGTTTTGGTTGAAAGATGCCCTCCACCACTTGTCAGCCATGTGGTGTGATGACTGGGTTCCTGCAGTGTGGGATAGGGAGGCAGGAGATGAGGTCAGAGTGGTGCGGTGTAAGAAGTACCTAATCAGCTGTTGCTGGCTTTGCAGATGGAAAGAGAGGTGGGTCAATGGAGGCGGACACTATAGAAGCTTGGGAAGGCAAGCAACGCTGTCCTTCCCTTCAGCCTCCAGAAAGGAGGCAGCTCGGCTTGGGGTAGCCCAGTAAGACCTGCATCAGACTCGTCAGTGTTTCTCTGGTGTATCTTTTTTCTTTACCTTTCCATATTTCACTATGCTTGTGCCTTGTGTCTCTTGTAAGCATTACAAATGGGGGTTTCTATTTTTTTACCTAGTTTGACAATATTTGTTTTTAGTTGGAAGATTCAGAACAATTATACCTGCTATGATTATTGATATATTTGGAGCCGTTTTTACCACTGTATTTCCGCAATTTTATTTTGTCCCCGTTCGACGTTGTAAAAACCTTTTCCTATTTTTCTCCACTCCTTTAGATTTAACAAATTATTTTTCTGTCAGTTTTGCAGTTACTCTTAAAGGTTTAATGTGCATATTTAAAGTCTAAAGACTTCACTCTACCACTCCCAAGATCTAAATGATTAATTAAGATCTAAATGATCTTAATTCTGGTCATTTCTCTTCTACATTCTTGTTTTCCAGTATATTTAGTTCTATCTCTTCTTCTTTCTTAATCCCAAATGCAGTATCTTTATTGTTGTTTTAGATGGTTTGGGATTAACTGTGTGTTTACTATTTGCTGTGCCCAGCTCTTCATCTTGCATTCTCAGACCATCCTTCTGGGTTTGCAAGTATATATCATTCAGAAATTCCTTTTGACATCGTTTGGTTTTGTTTGCCTTAAAATATTTTTATTTTTGCATTGTATTTGAAAGAGTTTTATTTGATGTAGAAATCTGTGTTAACAGTTATCTTCTTTCTGTATCATAGACTTTTCTGTTGTCTTCTGACTTCCCAATGTTACTGATGAGAATTCTCTGTAAATTGACTTGCTGTTGCTGAGATGGTCTGTTTGACTTTGGTATTTTAAAATTTCACGGTAATGTGCTGAAGTGTGAATTCTTTGTAATTATCTTCATTGAATTGGGATTTGTTGTGCTTCCTGAATCTGAGGATTTATGTCTGTCATCAGCTCTGGAAGATTTTCTGTCATTATATCTTTGCTGCATGTTCTTTGATGATTCCTGTTACATGTATTAGTACTTCTCTATTCTGCATCTTTGAACTTTAAAAAAAGTTTTTTTCTGTTTGCCTTATTCCACATTTTAGTTACTTTTCTTCTTTTCTATCTCCTGCTTCAAAAGTTCTCTTTTCAGCTATATCTAACTTGCTGTTCAGTTAGTTCTGTTTGTTCTTAGAAGGTGTATTTTTCCTTTGTAAAGTGTGCTTGGTCATACTTTGTCTCTTGGTTCTTTTCTGTGACTTTAAGTAGCCTATTATTTTTCAAAACATGTTGAGTATCTTGGCTTGTTTTCAATATCTTAAAATTCTGTGTATCCTAAATTTTTTAGTGAGTCTCATGATCACATTTGCTTTATGCATCGACCCTCACTACAATGCTTGCTTTTCTCATACGTTATTTTTATTATAAGTTTGTGTGTATGGAGATTTTAATTGTAAAAATGTGAAGATTGCATCATGAGCTGACTTTCTCTGGAGGCAACTGTCTTCTCTTTCTTTGGGACAGCTACTCAGGTGGGACTACTTCAAATTAATTTCTCTGTTTGGAGCACTTTAGCTTCCCTGGTGGCTCAGTGGTAAAGAATTTGCCTGCCAATGCAGGTGACACGGGTTCCATCCCTGGGTCAGGAAGATTCCCTGGATGAGGTAATGGCAACCCACTCCAATATTCTTGCCTGGGAAATCCTGTGGACAGAGGAGCCTTGTAGGCTTTAAGTCCACAGGGTTGCAAAGGGTCGGACATGACTTAGGGACTAAACAATAATAGTGTACGCTTTGGACCATACAGATAGAGTGAACTTAGATTTCAGTCATTCATTAGGGTCAATTTGTGATTAAAATTCAGACACCCCCACCACCTTTATCCAGAATTAAGACCATAAAAATAGACTTTTTTATCTTTTCACAGGAAGTAGGGATCTTTAGTTGCTCTAATGTAGTTTCTCACCTTGTATGGGCCCCGGGTCTTGTCTTTCATATGTTGCATGGTCATTAAAGCAGACGCTCTTGGTTCTGGGCTGCCAGTGTAAGCTGCTTTGGCTTGGTTCTCCATCTTTATGCTTCACGCTTACTTGTGTTACCCTTTGAAAAGGAGTTCCCTCGCTTTGTGAGCTAAGCTATAAACATAAAAGGAATTTCAAATATTCGTCTTTCTTTGTATATTTTATTGCAAAGAAAAAGCTTTTGAGGAGTCTCGATTAGTTTATTTTCTGTTTCCTACAGTGTATGCTTGCCACAGCTTCTGCGTCTGCACCTGCTGCTTCAACTCACGGTTCAGTGTCGTGGAGACGCTTTCTTTCCTTAAGCCTCGTGAACCAGCTTCTGTTAGCTTCAGATTTTTCTTCCACAAGCTTCCTCATCTCTTTCAGACTTTATGGAATTGAACAGAGCTGGGGCCTCCTACTGAACTAGGTTTTAGTTTACTGGAATATTGTGACTGGTTTGATCTTTTATCCAGACCACTAAAACTTTCTCCATGGCAGCATAAGACTGTTTAACATTTTTTTTTTTTTTTTTGTCATTTGTGTATTCACAGGAGTAGCACTTTTAATTTTCTTCAAGAGTTTTTACTTTACACTAACAACTCGCTTAGCTGTTTGACACAAGAGGCCTAGCTTTTGGCTTATCCAGAGTTTGACATGTCTTCCTCCCTAAGCTTAATCACTTCTAGCTTTTGATTTAAAGTGAGAGAGGTGTGACTCTTTCTTTCACATGAACACCCAGAGGCCATTATCAGTGTTGTTAATTGGCCTAATCTCAATATTGTTGTGTCTCAGAATAGGGAGGCTCAAAGACAGGGAGAGGGACAGGGGAACGGCCACTCACTGAAGCAGTCAGAACACAATGGACATTTGTAGAGTAAGCTTACTGTCTTATATGGGCATGGTTTGTGGAACCCCATAAGAACTACAGTAGTACCATCGAAGATCATTGATCACAGATCACCCTAACAAATATAATAGTGATGAATATGTTTCAAATTTTATGAGAATATAATGAAATATTATGAGAATTACCAAAATGTGACACTGAGCCCCAAAGTGATCAAATGCTGTTGGAAAAATGTCATAGACAGACTTGCTTGACACTGGGTTGCCATGGAGATTCGACTTGTAATAAAAACACACAGCATCTGTGAAGCGCAATAAAGTGAAAAGCAGTGAAATGAGGAATGCCAGGAGTTTCGACTGAGGTCGTTTTCCTACAACCTAGAATGCTTGCTGGCTGGACTGAGGTTGTTTCCCACAACCTGAAATGCTTACTGTCTGGCCTTTCACAGGAAATGTTTGAGACCTCTGTGCTGGGTATTTACCCTGATTTATTTTTCTTTATAGCCTTTAACCCTCTGCCCTCACCATATGGTTATTTGTTTATTATTTGACTCTGGCTGCTATAATGTAAACTTCAAAACAGACTCTGTGTTTTCACCAAAATAATACCAGGTACAGGTAGGAGCTCAGTAAATATTTTGCTGAACAATGAATGAGTTAGCAACATGTGAGAGAGCGTTTAGTTTTCCCACATCCTTGTGTGCACCTAGTAAGAGATTTATAAACTTTGCCAATATTTGGGTGCAGTGATATCACGTTTTGTTATTTGCATATCTCTGATTACTCCTGGTGAGGCTGCAACTTTTTCTGTGTTTTCTGTTTATTGACAATGTACATTTTATTTTGTGTGGATTGCTTGCTAATCCTTTACCTGTTTCTGTTTGCTGCCTTCAGTAATGCTTTGAATCCAGGTTGAAGCTGCTTTCCTCCACAGGGGATTGTATTTGCTTTGGCCAGTTGCCTGGGGGCATAGCTACCTGAAGGGTACATTTAAAAACTGTTAGGTTGCTATTGTTTTGGACTTCCTGGTAGTGTAGAGGGAATTTGGGCCGCAGACCTGCACGAGGCCCCCTGGTGGTTAGAAATTCTCAGGGATGTGCTTTCCCTTCTAAAACAGTAGCTCAGACCTGTGTCCTTGCCTTTTTCTTCTGTTCAGGGGTTTATTTCTCATTCACCTTTACACTGTGGGCGAAGGACTTTGTGATTCCAACTGTATTCAGAAGTCTCTTTTGAGCTTACCCCCTTGTAGCCAGCGTGGACTTTACTGCTTATCTCTGATGCCCCATGCAGTCATCAAATCAGAAGCTCTGGGCCACCAGAGTTCAGAGAGATGGTAAAACCCCACTGCCCTCCTGGAGTATATCTTTCACTTTTTTCCCTGCCAGTTTCTTACGCTCTGCCTGATCAGAGATACATATTGGAATACCTTTTAAAAATTTAAAAATATTTCATCTAACATTTTAAATTGTTGTCAGTAGGTACGTGTTTCCGGTGTCTGATCTGTCATGAAGTAAAGCCTGTCTCTCTCTATACACCAGCACTACCCATTTATCGCTGTGGTTTCGCAGTGCGTCTGGTAGAATCACTGTGCATTTATCGCTGTGGTTTCGCAGTGTGTCTGGTAGAATATGTTTTTTCGCTTTAGTGTTGTGTGGTTTATCTTTTTTATGGATGTTTTGACATCCTTTACATGTCTTAATTATTAATCCTTTTTTATGTTACAAGTTCTGTCTGCCAAATCTGTTGCCTTTTTTTTTTGGTCACACAAAAATTTAAATTTCGGTGTCATTAAATTCATTGTTTTTCTCTTATGTGTTTTCAGTTTTGTGTCTTTGTAAAGAAGGAATTCTTACCCAGGGTTATAAAATATTTATTTTCCCTTTACCCTCTATTAATATTTATATAGTTTGTTTTGAATATATTGATCTTCAGTATGTCTGTAATATTTCTTGTGATTGATATGAGGTATGCTTTAACTATTTATTTCCCCCAAAGGATAGCTGATTTGATTACCTGATTCTGTCTCAGTGTATCAGTCAGGGTTCTGGCAGAAAACAGATTGGGCGAGTAAACAGGGATAGTTTTTGAAGAGTTTAATAAAGAGACTTTAACAAATTGTGGCAGTTGAGGGAAAGAAACTGAAAGGAATCCTGCCATACCCTGGAGCCAGTAGCAGCTGTTTTTTCCCTCAGTAGGCCTATAGGGAGAAGGTCAGTGGGAGTGGACAATAGATGTGGAGAGGGCCACCTGAGAGGAGCTGGGACATTTTGCCAAGAGGCATTAAGAACTCTGTGGCAACCCTGTAGAAACAGAGCCGGTGTGTGTGGAGGGAGACAGTTGAGGCTCAAGGGCCAGAATGAATACCTTGACCTAGTTATTTACCCTCACTCCCCATTGGGAACCAACTGGAAGTCATAGAAGCCCGCTAATGCAGTCCAGACAGGTCAGCCGCCTGGTCACAGGGCAGGGTTCAGAAGGGCACAGCTGGAGAGGTGTGTTAAGAGGAAGAGGTTAAGCATGCCCAGTGACGGAAAGTGTTATCTTTTAAAATTCTGAGCCTCCATAAACTATGTGGCACTGTACCAGGGTGATGTGCCGGTTACTGTGATCAGATATGCTGATTTGAATCTCGATCTGCCAGGCACTACTTATGGCATCTTAGACAAGGTACTTAACCTCTCTGAGTCTTAGTCTCCTCAGCTATAAAGTGAGAACGATCAAAATGTACCTACTTACGAGGATTATTGTAAGAAACAAATGAGCTAATCTATGCAATAAGTTTAGAAACATGCCTGGCGCATAATAAGTGCCAAGGAAATGTTAGCTATGATGGTGATGATGGCAACAATGATATTCATGATTTCAAAGCTTTTAAATTGTCTAGTTAATTGCTGTTTCTCTTCCTGTATTATTTTGACTCTTTAATATAATGCTATTTTGGCTTCTTATTATTTCATATAGCTCAAACTCTTTCATTGTTTTTTTAAAGAAAACTTTCTTCCATGTTTTAACTTTCTGTGGAAGTTTTAGGATTAATTGGTCAAGTTTCTGGGTTAGGGATCATGTTTATCAATAAATTTGTTAGAAACTGACATTTTTACAATACTAAGTCTTACCATTCTTGAACAGAGTGTATCTTTTCGTTTATTTGGCTTTGTTTATGTTCTTCAGTAAAGTTTTACAGATGTCATAAAGATCTTAAATGTTTCTGTTAGTTTTACACCACTTTAGTGCTTATGTTACTTTTTTCTATTAGATTCTTAAATGGACTATTTTGGAGGTGGAAGAAAGCTATTGATTTTTGTGTTGACTATGTGTCCACTTGCCAAAATTTCTTATTTTTCTGTTGATTGCCTCTGATTTACTATTGTTTATGAATTATGAAACCTTATCTATTCCTCTCCTATATTTATACTTCTATATTTCTGTCTCTAGTTGCAATACCCAAATCAAGTATTTGGGTGTGGGGTATTAGCAGATAAAACCAAGTTCCTTGTTTCAGTCTTCCTTTAATGGATACCCCTCATATTTGACCATTACATATAAAATTTTCTCTAAATTTCTGGTATATGCCCTTGAGATGAATTTGCTAAGCATTTTTGTTAGAAATTAGAGTTGGGTATCATCAAATGATATTGCAGCCTCTATTTGATAACAATGTTTTTTTCTCTAATAGACTACTACAATAAATTCATTGCGGTTCTTTTCTTTTTTCCATTATTATTAAATAATGGGATATTAAATAATTATTAAATATTATTAAACTTATATACCTTGGATAAACCCTACATGGTCACAACACTTGCCTAACTGTTATATCCTAATACTTTATTTTTTAAAAGTTACATGTGTTCCTAAGTGTTATTTCTGAGTTTCTCTTATCATGTTTATCATGTTTATGAATTCAATTAGTGTTGGTTTGTTAAAATATGTCAAGTAGCCTTTTGAAAAATACTTTTCTTTGTCCCAAGACATTTTATATAACATGGGGATCATCTATTCCTTGAAGATTTGGAAAACTCTCCTGTAAACCATCTGAGTTTAGTGCTGTTTTAATTTTTAGAGTTATATCATTAACTGTTATTAATATTTTAGTTCTTATATGGTCACTTGGTCTGCTCATGTTTTCCTTTATTGTATTCTTACTGTACTCTTTCTAGTATATTTTTCTAATATTTTATCCATCTTGCCTAGGTTTTAAAATTAAAGTGGAAACATTCTCAAAGATGGATTTTTCCTTTTCCAGTTCTGGAGTGTTTTATCTGGATGTTCTCTCTTTCTTCTTCATCAGACTTTGCCAGTTTCGTTTGTCATTCCAAAGAACCTAGGTTTCAAGTGTCTTGGCATTTTTGTTTTATTTTCTAATTAGTTTCTTCTTTTATCTTTAATAATTTATTCTGCTTTCCTCTTTGGATTTATCTATGAGTGTCCCCATCCCCCTGACTCATTTTCTGAGCTAAAAACTGACTAAAATTTCATGTGTTTTCTAAATAAATGTATTTTATCTTCTGATTTTCTTGTGACCCTGCTTTGACTGTTTCCCAGTCTTTATTTTATAAGCTCTAATTGTTATTTATGTATAAAGGAAATAAAATTTTTTCCTTTTTTTTCTTTACCCAAAACATATTTATAAGTAAGGTTTTAAAGTTCAGTAAATTAGTATAGAGATGAGAATACCAGACCACCTGACCTGCCTCTTGAGAAATTTGTATGCAGGTCAGGAAGCAACAGTTAGAACTGGACATGGAACAACAGACTGGTTTCAAATAGGAAAAGGAGTACTTCAAGGCTGTATATTGTCACCCTGCTTATTTAACTTCTATGCAGAGTACATCATGAGAAATGCTGG
>NW_011494795.1:3526722-3553882 GCF_000754665.1 Bison bison bison | reverse complement strand
TGAGTCTGAGTGAACTCTGGGAGTTGGTGATGGACAGGGAGGCCTGGCGTGCTGCGATTCATGGGGTCACAAAGAGTCGGACATGACTGACTGATCTGAATCTGAATATTTTTTGTAGCCATGTTTTAATTTTATCTCATTATATTCATTACAAAGGTTTATATAATTTCGGTTTTTTTGAATTTGTGAATGTACTTTTGTACTAATATTTGGTAATTTTTGTGAACATTCCAAATTTGTTGAGTGTACATTTATCTGTCTCATAGCTTTCCATTTCTCCTCGTTTTTATCTTATATATTAAAACTATTGTATTAAGTGCATAAAAGTTGTATTTGCTTTGCACATATTTTGTTGAAAGTGAAAGTCTCTCAGTCATGTCTGACTCTTTGCCACCTCATGTACTATACAGTCCATGGAATTCTCCAGGCCAGAACACTGGAGTGGGTAGCCTTTCCCTTCTCCAGGGGATCTTCCCAACCCAGGGATCGAACCCAGGTCTCCCACATTGCGGGCAGATTATTTACCAGCTGAGCCACCAGGGAAGCCCAAGAATACTTGAGTGGGTAGCCTATCCCTTCTCTAGCGGATCTTCCCGACCCAGGGATCAAATCAGGGTCTCCTGCATTGTAGGTGCATTCTTTACCAACTGAGCTATCAGGGAAGCCCCAAATATTTTATTAGCTATCTTTTTGTGGTCTAGAATAGATTCGGAAATTTTGTCTTGTAAAGGGTCAGGTGATAAGTGTTTTAGGTTTTGTGGCCATCAGATGGTTTCTATCACAGCTGCTCAGCTCTGCCCTTGTAGTGTGAAAATAGCCTTAGATGATATGTAAATGAGAGAGTGGCTTTGTTGTTGTTCTTGTCTGACTCTTTGCGACCCCATGGACTGCAGCACATCAGGCGTCCCTTTCCTTCACGGTCTCCCAGAGTTTGCTCAGACTCATGTCCATTGAGTCAGTGATGCCGTTTAACCATCTGACCCTCTGTCATCCCCTTCTCCTCCTGCTCTGAATCTTGCCCAGCATCAGGGTCTTTTCCAATTGAGTCGGGTCTTCACATCAGGTGGCCAGACTATTGGAGAGAACAGCTGTGTTTCAGTAAAACTTTATTTGTAAAAACAGTTGTCCCACTGGTCTCAGTTTGCCAACCCCTGGCCCAGCGTAAGGATTATGAAACTCTGAAATGTGGGTGTTATCTTTCTGCAGTGTCATCTGTGTTAACCTTTTTGGTAGTGTTAACAATGTGTTAAATTCGTACAGCTGTACCCATGTTTGGCATTTCTGGTATCCTTCCTCTTGAATCAGTATTGAAAATCCTTATTTTGCTAAAACATTTTACTTGTATTGATGCATGCTTTCTCAGAAAGAACAATATTATGAAAATTGGTTTGGGTTGGCAGGGGAGGGCAAAAATAAATCTTAGAAACTGCAGTAGTTCGTGGCCGTTCAAAGCGGAGTCTTACCCGACAGAATCTTACTCCTTAGCATTTAATTTCTAGGGCAGGTCATCGATTAGGAAAGCCTCCTTAGGGGCATGATAATAAGAAAATGGTAAGGCGTTCAGATTTAGTACTGTTTTCTAAATGTAATGGGGCTTCCCTGGGACTGTTCTTTAGGGTTATTACAGTGTCTGTTTCTGAGGCCCCATGTTTTTCTTACTCTAACAGCTGTATGTGATGTGTTCTCTCTCTCTTCTCTGTTACACTAGCTAGAGGCTAGTCTACCAGCCCCTTCAGAGAAACTCTCTTGGATTAGTTTTCTCATTCAGGGCTTTCCCAGATTCATCTATTTTTATCTTTACTCTGATAGTTCTGTAGTGTGTAGGTGCCCAGTTGGGTCCAGTTCTTTGCAACCCCCTGGACTATAGCCTGCCAGCCTCCTCTGTCCATGAGATTTTCCAGGCAAGAGTATTGGAGTGGGTTGCCATTTCCTTCTCCAGGGGATCTTCCCAACCCAGGGATCAAACCTGCATTTCCTGCACTGGCAGGTGGATTCTTTACTGGCTGAGCCACCAAGGAAGCCTACTATCCCTAATTGAATGATTAAATTGTTTTCTACTTTTCCTCTCCCCAATTTTATGTGGTATCTTTTCTTCTGATATAAACCTGATTATATTTCTTTTTTTCCCTGTATCTTTCTTTTTGTTTTTTGTTTTTTTTGGTAGGCAGGGTTCTTGCTTAAATTATAATTGCTTATTTAAATTCTTATTTGAGAAATGATTTAGTATTTGAGGAGAATTTAAAGTATTCTTATTTATCTATTTTTGTTTTATATTTTTGTCATGAATTTCACTTTTATTACATTATCTTCACAGAATGTGATCTGTGTAATTTATGTTCTTCTGAATTGAGGCTTAGTTTGTGGCATAATATGTAATCAAGTTTTATAAATGTTTTGTGATCATAAAGTGATTTTTGAAGTCTATCACAATGATCAGCAGTTTAGGTTGCTTTCAGCTATAGGTCATGGAAAAACAGTTGTAAATGGCTTAAGCAAGAAGGAAATTGATTATTTGCATAATAAGAAGCCCTTAAGTCGGGTAATTCAGGTAACTTGTTAAGTGGGGGCTTCAGTAGTGTCATCAAAACCGAAGTTCCTTTCATTTTTCCTTTCTCCCCTTTTCAGCTTGGGCTTATGCTCTTAGGCTGGTTCTTCCCCTGGTTTCAAGATGTCTCTCACAGATAATGACCAGATAAAGAATAAATGCCCTCATTTTAGTGTGTGCGCACGCGTGTGTGTGTTTGTGTGTGTAAGACCTTCCCCAGAGGCTACTGTAGATCCAACACGCTCTGAATGACCAGAATTGAGTAAGGGGCTCATTCCTAAAGCAGTCATTGGGAATAAGACCACCATGGGTGGTAAGTGCAGTAATAATTTGCCGCTTGAGAGTGATCAGAGTTGGAGGCACAAAAGCCACGATTGCCTTTCCCGGAGAACATGGACCCTGAGCCAGAGGGGAGTTCTGAGAGAGAGTGTGAAGCCTGGGGGAGTGGGGTGTAGGGACGGTGACTGGGTGGGGGACCAGCATTCCTGTCTACGTGGTTGAGCCCTCTATCAGCTGTGAGGCTGCACAAACAATCCAAGCAGTTCATTTGGAATATTTATTTTTCAGGTGTAACTTAAGCATCGTTTTGGCTGTAAATAATTCAGTTTATCATGGGAAGTTTGATGTGATTTTTGTCTTTAATAAGTAATTGCTGCCCCCTGAAAAAATGATTACTATTAAGTTCTCTGTTACTATGAGTATGTCAGATGTATATATTTTGCTATTTTGTTTATAGCTCAGAATCTTAGGATTTTGAGCAGACATTGTGTCTTCTTTATTGTTCATCCAGCAGTGAGCACAGTATTTCCAGAAACTAATTATTAGTAATAATAAAAGGTACATATCTGGAGATAGATTGAAATGTAACTCAAGATGTGATTAGCTACCTAGTTTGTTTTTATTAAAAATGCTATTTTTTTCCTGCATATTTGTAATCCAGGGAAAGTGTCTAATATGAAAAAGATTTATTTTAAGACAGCATATAAAAAATAATTGGTTTAACAGCATTTTGTGAATACAAATGAGATAGTCCTATTAAAATTTGGTCACAAAGTATATATAGTAATACAGCAAGATTCATACTAATTACTAGTTCAAGTTTGTGATAAAGCACTGAGTTAATGTGAAGTTGTGGTGTCACTAAACGAGTCCTGTCATAAAGAACGATGCTGCCAATTACACACCAAGTGGTCACAGGTTAGTATGTCTGCATGACTCATTGTCAGGATGCGCTCGTCTGTCTCCCTTGTGCTTCCTGGCCTTTCGCTTACTTTCTCTCTTGTTGAGAGAACACCCAGAACGATGTATTGTCACTTGCCTT
This sequence comes from Bison bison bison, assembly GCF_000754665.1. NCBI lineage: Eukaryota > Metazoa > Chordata > Mammalia > Artiodactyla > Bovidae > Bison > Bison bison. The sequence continues at coordinate 3,550,016 of NW_011494795.1, read as the reverse complement.
CAAGCCTGGTGTTCAGCTGAAACCGATTAAGTGAAAAGAAATCCATCTTAAGTAAAATTACTTTAGTATGTGTATCTTGTGACTGTTTAGTCTGGTAACTGCTAGGTCCTTTGCATCCAGGTAATTTTATATGAGTGATGGATTATTGATTTATTTTAATAGAAAAATAGACATATTTTAAATTAATAGTCTTATCCCTGATACTGTTCAGTTGCTAAGTCATGTCCACCTCTTTGCAACCCCATGGACTGCAGCACCCCAGGCTTCCCTGTCCTCATTGTCTCCCAGAGTTTGCTCAGACTCATGTCCATTGACTGAGTGGGTGCTGCCATCCAACCATCTCATCCTTTGCCATCCCCTCCTCATCACTGATACCAATTAGCAAAAGAGAAATGAATTCCCAGGATTTAACAGCTCTTTCAGGATTGTTTGGTTACTCTTGGGGAAGGTGTATAAATTTTGGTCTAGATATCACATCTGGCATAGAATAAATATATTTACTAATTAAACAGTATTTACTGAGTGTCTGTGGTTGCCAATCATTCGTGTGTTCTATATGTCACTTTAAAGATCGCTATTACTTTATATTTCTTTAGAGATGTTATTTTGTGTTAAGAATTTACCATGTAGGAAGCTCTGACTTCCTGTCACCTCCGTTTAACTCAGTCAGGAATATGGTTCAGTGGACATGTGAGTGAAGTCCTGCCTGCTCAGACACTCACTTGCTGGGAGTGGCTGGAGCGGGGAGAGCGCCACCTGGGCCCACAGCCCTGACGCGGGGGGTCTGTGAGCACCGCCTCTTCTTCAGCTTCAGGACATGCCAGAGACCCTTGTTCCCTGTGATTCTGGGGATGGTCTCCCAGATTTTTGCAAGGCAAGGAGCTTCCTTTATGCTTTGATGAAGTGCACTCTCTCTCATTTCTAGGGGCATTTTTGGACCAGACTTCAGGGAAAGACTAGGAGAGTAGTGGAATCCCCCTGTCCCTTGCTCCCCCAGGCAGATATTCTTCTCTTTGGCATTCACTCCTGTGTAGCATTCATCCTGTGAAATGTGGCAGATGTGAAATTTGGAAATTGCAGATGTGAAAATGAACAGCATCACTCGGTTGATCACCTTCTTCATGCCTCATGCTCTGCGTACTCTCTTTGTCAGCCTCACTTTACAGCACTTTACAGGTGGCAGGAGAGAAAGGACCAGGATCTCGTTTGGATTGCCTCGTAGAAGTCCAAGCATGTACTCATGGAACTTCATTTTACAGGCATATGTCGCCTTAAGTGAGCAGGATGTCTCCTGGTTGCTAAGGGGCCCACGCTGGCTTCGGTTCAGGCAGGTCCGTGTCTCTTCCCATCATAATACTGCGGTATGGAGCGCTGTATGAGACCCTCCCGGAGCCTCTAGGCGTGGAGCCTGGGCCGTCAGTATTTTGAAAGTGTCCTCATGATTTCAGTACACAGTCAAATATGAGAACCACTTTGAATAACACATTTGTTGCAATTTTAATGGTAGATGTTACTGAAAAATGTTGAAGTATCTATAAAATAAATTAAAGATTAAAAATTTTCTTTCCCCTCATTCATAAACAATTGTGATAGTAGTCTTCTATAGAATTACCTAATTTTGCCTGACGAGATTTACTTAGAAAAAGAAATAAACTTATAGCTGTGTCTCTCCTGAAGTCCTTTTGCAGCAAGTAATTAAGGCAATAATTAGTAATAATTAGGTATTCTTACCTGAGGTGAAACTTTAGATATTGTCTCATCATTCCACTGAAAGTTACTTGAGCTTTATGGCTTTTTAAATGAATCAGAGCAATAAATCCAATATTGTTTGCAAGCCAACTGCTTTTTCTCATGTGCCAACAATTATGTAATCAAACTATAAAGTAGCTATTTAAAGATTTCTTACTCTTGAACAGAATTTAAATTTAAGAATTAGAAATCAAAGTTAGCACAGATAAAAGTATCTTATTGACCACCACTTATTTGATACAGTGAGTTCAGGTCCTCTTATGAAATATAGGCATTTACAGTCTTCTATCTCTTACCTTTTATTCCATTTTACATTGATTCCCTGTTGGTTTCTGGATATGACTCAAGGTGTTAGTTTCATTTTCAAAGCCAAACGTGATTTGGACTATTGGGCAGGATAACCCTTAAATTTCCTAAAATTGATGCTTTTTAGGAACTTAAAGCACGAGAAAGCCGTAATAACTGCTTATTTAAATCCAGAGCAGTTCCGAAAGTCTTTTCTTCTCAACTCAGACTTTCTTCTCTGCTAAAATTTATTATGTGTGAGGGCAGATTTGTGAGTGAAAGAGTGATGTCTGTAATTAGAAAGCTGGTGTCTGGCAGATGTCTGTGGAATTAGTGATCTTACCAGAGGAATGGGTGAACAGCTGGCATGCACTGAGCAGTTCTACATCGGAGTTCCTCCTCCTCCACATGGTGGCTTCGTCCCGTCTCTCACAGTTTACATTTGACAAGTGTCCTGATGCTTTGTTTGTTACATAACATCCTGGCATCCTATTAAGACTGTAATTATAAAACAAAGCTGCAGCTCACTGACAGTAGTGGCAGACAGACAGATGCAGCTGTGTAGCGTGCTCTTCTTGATTGAACATAGACCTTAATTCAGCCTTTCATTGCCTAATGACTAAAATTTTTATATTTTAGATGAGTCAAGAAAACAGTGGGAATTTAATTGAGATTCAAATAATTAGTTTATGCATGTACTGTGTTCCAAGAGATTTAAATATATGTCTGTCTGTCTATCTACCTGCTTGATATGTACTTATCTATCCTTGACATTGCTTGAGAGCTAAAACTCTACCTGAGTTTTTAATCTCTAGTCTAGAGTTCTGGTCATTCAGTTATTGTAATAATCATTTTAATGATGCTTATGGATATTGCTCTCAAAAAAGAAAATTAAAAATATTTCTTCTGGTGTACTGTGCTGTTCTCACTACAGAATATTGTTTCCTTTATTTCTAATTTATACATTTTTACAAGGATATACCCACACAGATAAAATAGTCATAATCAAGAAATTTGATTTTCCTGGGATAATTCTTTTATTTAACTAAAGAAAAGGAGAATGATAGGAAGAACTTTATGGATTCCATCTCTGAGTCAGCGCTTTTGTATTGTCAGGGCTTTTCAGTTTCCACTTCTGTCTTGCAAGGTTAAAAGAATTACTCTCATGTTAGCTCACAACTACTGCCTGTGGTCGTCCTTTCTCACTAACATAGCCTCTGACTTGTGGATCTGCTGGATAGTAGATCGGTCTGACCCTCTCTGTACATGCAGTGACTAGACTGAATTGGCACCGAAGTTCCATTACAAATCCTTCATCCAGCCTTCAGGTTTGAATGGGAAATATCAATTCAGGAAGCTCATGAGTCATCAAATGTTTCAGTGGTTTGATACAGCCAGAGCATACAGAAGAATAAGTTTCTGTATAGATTGTTTATTGAAACAGTCCGTTTCTGCATCACCCTTAGGTGGGTTTTGAAAAGTTAGGTTTTTCACTAAACTTTTATCCCATTTAATAGAATTTGGATATATTTCAAGGACCAGAGAAAGCAAACAAACACCTCTTCCTTTCAATGTTCAAAATAGTTATTATGAAATCTTTTTTTTTTTTTTTACTGCATAAGACTTTTATGCTTTTTTTTTTAACCTTGAATCAGTATACTTACCTCATATACAATTTTAACAAGCTCTGTTATGCTATTCTGTTATAGTCCAGATTAAAAATAGGAATTCGGGGGGAGGTGATGAGCAGTGCTAGATGAAGCAATGAAAAATGATGGGGTAATCATTTTTGGAAGAGAAGGAAGAATTATAGTAGTCTGGGGATATTTAGGGGTGTGCTAAATAACTCTGAGCCAATAATAACTTCTAAGGATAGCATAGCATTATGCTGTAGTAAAAAAATTAGTGTTGGAAATTATAAGTTTATGAAAGAGGGTTATGTTTTATATACTTTATTAAAAAAGACAATGTATTGGGAAAACCACTAAAACTATTAAAAGTTTAACCTAATATTTAAAAAGATAAGAGCAAATGTATGTGAAAGTGAAGTCGCTCAGTCGTGTCCGACTCTTCGCGACCCCATGGACTGTAGTGTACCAGGCTCCTCTGTCCATGGGATTCTTCAGGCAGGAGTACTGGAGTGGGGTGCCATTGCCTTCTCCACTAAGAGCACATGTATGCAAAGTTCACCTATTTGGAGTACCTCATTCACTGATTATGCTGCATAATTCAGAGATCAATCCATATACTTTATTTGGGAAGCATTTGTCATGCACTTATTATGGGCTTCCCTCATAGCTCAGTTGGTAAAGAATCCTGCCTGCAATGCAGGAGACCCTGGTTCGATTCCTGGGTCGGAAAGATCCGCTGAAGACTCCAGTATTCTCGGGCTTCCCTTGTGGCTCAGTGGGTAAAGAACCTGCCTGCGATGCGGGAGACCTGGATTCAATCTCTGGATTGGGAAGATCCCCAGGAGAAGGGAAAAGGCGACCCACTCCAGTGTTCTGGTCTGGAGAATTCCAGGGACTATACCATCATGGGGTCGCAAAGAGTCGGACACGGCTGAGCGGCTTTCGCTGCACGTCACTGTCATGTGCGGAGGTGAGGGGGGTTTCTCCTCTCACCAGGTGCCGGCTGCTTTGGCCTCGGTTTCATGTGTGTCTTTCTCTATCCTGCAATCTAACCGTTGTTTCTTACACGGTAATGTTTAGCAATGTCCCTCTGTCTTGTGAAAACTTGAAACCTAATGTCACTTGAACACATTTGTGCAAAAAGAGATAGAGAATAACAGTAGTACATGTGGAGACGATACCTGTGGGCCAGCGGGACAGAAAAGCTCAGTGTCACCGCAGGTGGAGAGCTTGGGGACTGAGCCAGGAGCATCTTTAGGCGATAGTCCTTTTTTTCTTGTTTAGCTGCATAAATTTTATCCTTCCTTATTAAGTGTAGGAGTTAACCCATCAGTTCTGGATGGGGAGGCAGGCTTCCTAGCCTTGGTACTGTGCCCTGCCTGTTAGAAGTCGGACTGGGGCCTGCGAATGCCATCTTTTATCTATTCAGAAAGGCTGTGTTAAAATAAAGAACTTGCTCTGCTATCTCTATTTATGAACTCTTTGGATGGGAATAAGGACTTCCCCAGATTTAAAATCTGTCATAAAGGCATTAAGAAAAGGCTTCTCTTTGTCTTTCTTACTCAGAGTCACTCCCTGGCTTGGTTAATGGGGACACCAGTGTCTGCCTCTCAAGCCTGGAGCTTTAAGGGAATCTCAGCGCCTGGCGCACGCTTGTTCTCTGCAGCCTGTTGATCACAACATTACGTTTCCCCAGAACCATCTTTCCTGTGAGACTCCTCTGTGCTCTTAGCTCAGGCCAGCAGCTGGAATATGTAACAGTTCCAAATGCTTTCCCTTGGTTTATGAAGGCTTTCTGCGGCATTTACCTAACTGTTCCCTTAAAAATGGCAGCGATGGTGTCATGCTTCCCACAGGGACCTCCACCAACTCCTCGGTCGTCCGGGTTCTGCATCCCTCCGCAGCCTTAGCTCCCTCTGCTTTCTCCCCACCTGCCACACCTTGGTCTCCACAGTGGGCTGTGTGCCCCCACACATCAGTGAATTTGCAGGTGCTGCTCTTAGAGTACTGAATCCCAGGGAAGGAGAGACCACTGTCTCTCGAGTTAACAGCTTATTCTAGTGTAGATGTAGTAAGCTTAAAATTTCAATTCTTCTATTCCAGGACAGTTTTCTACATAAGTTAGGGCATATTTATCATATTTTCACGGTGGACTGTTACTGTGAAGATCAAATAAGATCTTAACTGTAAAGTTATTGATAAACGTTTTCCAAGGCATAGAGACAGTGTAACATAGTGGTTAAGAGCTTGAGCTCTGGAGGCACGTGGCTTGGTCTTGAATCCCTGCTCTAGCCCATGGTAAGTAGCTTTGTGGCTGTAACCGCCCTGTCAGCTGCTGCTTCATCCCTAATGTGGGGGTGATACAGTACTTGTCTCATAGGGTTGCTGCAGGAACAACCAAGTCAGCATATCTGAAACTTCGAGGGTAATGCCTCGTATGGAGTCATATGCTGTATATTTAGCTGTGGTCATTTCTATTATCTCGGTTGCAGCTGTGTTTGTAATTCCTACAGTCTGTTTATGGGATTCTGAAGTAAACCGTTCTTTTTGCAAACATAGACACATATACATATATACTTTTTTAAAGTTCCTGTAACTTGTCAGGGTATCAAGCCCTATTTTTAACATGTCTTCAGCATTCTAAATTTAAGAGGAAAAGTTGTCGTACCTACCTTATCTTGTTTTGCTTCCTAATTATAATACACAGAGAAAATAATACTGTTTTGTATTAACAGGTGAGTTGTTTGGAACAAGTTGCTTGGTGAGAGTGAAAATTTAAAATGGTGAAGATTCAGGTCAGGTATAATATACTGGTTTATGCTCAATAAATTTCAAATCAATGAATTTTTACATGTTGAATTTCTCTGTTTTATGAAAGAATGCCTGTGCTCTCAATGTTTAGCCTTTCAGTTCGATTTCATTGGTTACTTTCTGAAGGCGTAAAGAATGGGCCATTGGTTAATTTATTTAGTGTAGTGAAGGTATACAAATTCAAGCTAAATCTGGCTAATTTCTTCTACAGGCTGGAAGATAAAACTCTTTTTTACCTCCCACACTTAGGTTAGTAGTGCGTGACCAGACTCCTTCTGAGGTCACCTGATTTAATTGTGGTTGTGAAGCAGCCATACAGTGTGTCCCCATATTCGTATCTCTGTCCCTTTGTGTTTCTAGCTCAGAGTAATTAAATAATTACTGTTGCTGGTCATGCCATTTTTCCCAGCGAAAAAGTCCGCAACAAATATGCGAGCGTTGAAATCATTCTAGATTAAGAATGTTTATTGGCAGACAAGACAGTGCTTATCCCCAAGGCTTTATTTTAATCTATGACTTAAAAGAGAGATCCTGAAAAATGTTCCTATAAGTGCGTTACCTCCACATGAGCCCAGTGGTCACCCTTTTAGTTTTTGGATTGTTTTGCCCTGAGGATGGGCATCCCTCGGCGGAAACTGTGGAATAGAAATGTACATGGGGGACCGGGCTGCAGATTTGTGTGAATAAATACAGTATTTGTGGGGAATGTTGAGCTACCTACTCTTTTTTACATTTTATTTTTTATTTTTTGATAGATGATGTTTATCACTCTTCTCGTAGCTTTCTGCCACAGACATCACTGCACCTGTATTTGAGAGTGCTGCAGCTTTCCAATCATTGCTATTCCAGAGTGAGTTTCTGAAGCAGCAGGAGTGAGATGATTTTGCAAATTGTAATATAATACTATATATGATCTTGCCTCAACCTGTAACACACGTATCCTCACAGAAATAACATTTAATTATGGTAATATCCTTCCTGATATCAGACACAGTATGGCGCCTGTTAAGATTATATTGTTTGTATAAGATGGAGTAAAAAGTCATTTAAAGATGAAGGAATAAAATCACATACCTTGATAAACCCCTTAGATGCTATTTAGGCTGTGGAGAGCTTTTGATTTTGTTTCCTTTCTGTACTCCCCAAATAAAAATGCCAACAGTAATTTGACAGGCAAATGCTGTCAAATGCTGTAACCCCTTCTAGTCCCCTCCCTGCACATTTTAATCCCTGGTGGACTTTTCTCAGCTATACAGGCTGTGAGGTTAGGGAGTTCTGCGTGTGACCCTTTCCCCAAAGTCTCCCAGAGACAGATGCAGTGACCTTATCACACAGACAGCTCTATCCAGTTTGACAGTCCAGCCATCTGGTTTATATTGATCATAATTGATTTAAAGAAACCAGCTCTCTGAAAGTTGGTCATTTAAAACCCCAAGGCTAAACTGGTCTACACGTTAATTTGAAGTTTTAAGCCATTATTCTTGAAACTTGTTTCGGACTGATACGTAAAAAATTAAGGCCTCGTTTCCTGTCAATGTGAGTTTTAGGGGTGAAAAAAAAACTCATGGCCTACGTTGGAAAATGTCAGGTTTTATGAAGAATGGTTTATATTCTACAGACTATGAGTATGTGCTCATAATTTGAATTTATGTCTCTTTTTAGATCTTGCAAGAGCTGCAAGTGTAGGTGGATTTATTTACCAGCTTTCTCGATTTGAACTCATACTTAACCCCTCTGAGTCTCTTGAGTCTGTAAAATGGGGTGACGATGGAACCCATTTCATCTCATTGTTGGGAGAATTAAGTGAGATTAACCTACTGTGTAGCACATAGAAGAAAGATTGCCTCCCTTCCTGATTAGATACTAATTACCAGCTGCTCTTAACAGCCATCACTTTCCCCTTCTTGAGCCTGCTTCCTCTGTGGCTTCAAGAACCCTCCTCTCACCTTTCTTCCTCAGGACCGCTGACACAGTGCCCCAGCCTTTCACCTGTTTCTTTATCCATCTGCCTATGAATACTGGAATTTCTCTTGTATGTTTTGTTTCCTTCACACTATCCGTAGATAATCTGAGCACAGCCAGGACTTCAGCTGTGGCTTGTTTGTATGCTGAGTGGCTTCCACGTGTTGATCTCCAGCCCAAGTCTCTCTTTTGGGATCCTCTGAAAGGCATTTCTTATCCTGCTTACAGGGCAGATCAGGCTTCATGTGGCCATAGGGCAGGTAAAGATCAATTTGGGAATGAATACCATTGATCTGAGCCAGCTCTTATTGGTTAACTAAGAATAGGTGGAAATTCAAAGTTTAATTAAAATGTAGGGGTTAAAGTCTGATGTTGCATGTCACAGCATAAAACAAGTAAATTTCAGTCAAGTGTTCAATTTCTACAGTTCCTGGTTATGATGATGCCTCTACAATTTGTTTTGGAAAACCTGGTTTTCTGAATTGCTGAAATTGTACCAGTGCAGCACTAAGTTGTTTAAGATGGACATCTTTGCAAATTTATCATGTGCCTTAATTTAATTCAACAGTTAATAGTCATATATACAGTATTAACTTGGATAAATGCCATGTCAAAGCTACCTACTCTTTTTTACAATTTAGTTTATTTTTTGATAGGTTATTTATCACTCTTTGTAATTCTCTGCTACAGGCATCATTGCACCTTTATTATGAAAGTGCTATAATTTTCAGAGAAGGCAATGGCAAACCACTCCAGTACTCTTGCCTGGAAAATCCCATGGACGGAGGAGCCTGGTAGGCTGCAGTCCATGGGGTCCCTAAGAGTCAGACACGACTGAGTGACTTCACTTTCACGCATCGGAGAAGGAAATGGCAACCCACTCCAGTGTTCTTGCCTGGAGAATCCCAGGGACGGGGGAGCCTGGTGGGCCGCCGCCTATGGGGTCGCACAGAGTCGGACACGACTGAAGTGACTAGCAGCAGCAGCAGCTATAGTGTTCAGTCATTGTAACTTTTTAGTCATTTTAATAAAGCACTAACTTTATTAAAATGGGGTTTATTAACCAGTTATTCTTAATGTCTTAGTTTTTTTTAAAGAAACTTGTGAGACATATACTATATGGGGAAGAGTATATATAATGTGTATTATGGTTTAAAGAGTAATAGTAAAATAACACTTAAGTAATCAACTTCCAGATTAAGTAAATACCATTATCAGTGTCTAGAAGCTCCCTGGGAAGTCGTTCCCTGTGTTTCCCTTTTCCCTAACCCCCAGGAGACGTTTGTTTTGAAAAACGGAGTTCCTTTTGTACATCTGGGTGTGGAAGGGAAGGGCAGTGTTGCCACTGCGGTCTACATGGTTAGAGACACTGAGCTGAGTCTCTGGGTCATAGCTGGGCTTCATTTTTCTTGGAGGTTTACAAAGCTTCTTCTGGGGAAGTTAGTGCTCAAGGTCATGAATGAGTTCTGGGAAACAAAAGGTTTACCATAATCAGAAAACCTGGCAGGGCTGTTGTGTGAGTCATGTGTCAGATGCCTGGCAGAAAAACGCTAACACAGGGTGCATGCATCTCTGTTCTCTGTTTCTGAATTCTGTGGTTCTGGCCACCACAGCTCTCCAGCATAGAGGGAAGTAGCCATCATAGGGTGAGAAGAGTCTTCAGTGGGTAATGGCTTCAAGGTGGGATTTCTGAGTTCACCGTGGCCACCACAGCTCTCCAGCATAGAGGAGAGTAGCCATCATAGGGTGAGAAGAGAGTCCTCAGTGGGTAAAGGCTTCAAGGTGGGATTGGGCATTGGTGGGGAATTGAGTAGGAACTTCATTCACACATGGTTAGAACAAGCCAAAGCACAGAGAAGAGTCTGGGTCAGGCTCACCTGGGCATTTTATATTCAGGTTGAAAAGGCGGTTACAAAAAGGCAAAGGAGGGGATGGGGTTGGTGGTGATAGCGCTCAGCCTGTGCATCTCATTAGTCACATTGCTGAAACTGGATTAATCCTCCGTCTCACAGTCCTGATTCTAGGATCATTCTTCACTGTTGTCATGATTCCATTTGCTGCTTCTCTGCGCTGGACCTCCTGCTTCCTGAATCCCGCATTTTCCTCATTTTAGATTACTTTCTTGTTTTGGTGGAACACAGCCTCCGGTATTTTTTGAGATAAAGCCACGTGGGAGATGCCTTTTTTGAAATCTTTATATATCTAAAAAATCATTATCCTATTCTCATTCTTAGATTGAGGGATTGAGGATTCTTGATTGGAAATAATGTTTGTCGGTAACATGAAAGTGTTGCTCCATTGCCTTCTCACTTCCAGTGTTGCTGTTGAGAAGTTAGAAGCCACTTGGTTTCTTAATTGTTTTGATGTGTTCTTGTGGTTTTTCTTAGGCTATTTGTAAGAACTACTTTTTAAAATAATATTATTTCCCTCTGGCTGTGCCGGATCTTCACTGCTGTGCAGCCCTTTCTCTAGTTTCTGTGTGTGTTTCTCACTGTATGGCTTCTCCTGTGGAGCATGGGCTCTATGGGCGTCAGCAGTTGCAGTTCATGGAAAGAGTAGTGGTGTTTCTCGGGCTCTAGAGCACAGGCTTAGACTTGTGGCGCACTGGCATGCGCAAAGTGGTTGCTCTGCGGCATGTGAAATCTTTCGGGCCCAGGCATCGAACCCAGAATCTGGCAGGCAAGTTCTTTACTACTGAGCCCCCAGTGATGCCCCGTAAGAACTACTCATTTCCCTAATGTTTTGAAATTTCACCACGATATACCCAGGTGGAACCAATTTTATTCCATCTATTTGAGTGCTCAGTGGGTCCTTTAAACCCAAATACTGGTTTCCTTCAGTTCTGAGAAGTTTCCTTGAATAATTTTGTTAATGATTTTTTCTCCATTCTTTTTTTCATTCTTTCTTTCTGGGATTCCTTTTATTCAGATGCTGTGCTTCCTGTGCTGGCCCTCTATTTCTTATCTTTTCTTTAATTTTACATTTCTTTGACTTTCTGCTCTACTTTCCAAGAGATTTCTTTAAATTCATTCTCCAACTTTTCCTTTATTCCTCTTATGCTATTAAGTTTTAAGTGTCTGTGTGTGTGTGTGTTGGTTCTTTTTATAGTGTCCTGTTCTTATTGGTTAGATGCAATATTTGTTCCATATCTCTCAGAATTTTAATGATATATTTTTTTGAGTTTTCTTCTTTCTGCATAGTCTTTACATTCTAATGGTTGCTTTTCTTTGTAATTGTTTTGATTTCTGACTTCTTGGAAGTCTTTCCTTCGATGACTATTAATCCTATATATGTGATTATAATGCCGAATAGCAGGCTGGAAAGTGGATGGAAAGTGCTAAGCATGTGGGTGGGGCATTTTAACTTGGAGTTTCATTGTTCATTGCAGGATGATCTGCTCGAGCTCTTCTTTGGTCACTTTGACATTAATATCTTTAGAGAATTCCTGTTGGACTAGATTCCCTAGAGGAGATTACTTCAATCACTTAACTTGGATGTTAGCTTTGGTCACTTTTTCTTCCTTTCTCTATTTTGCTATTTCCAATTTTCTATATCTAGCAGATGGGGGGAAAACCTGATTAGGATTGTTTGAAATTATAACAATTAAATCCTGAGTGACAGCCTAAGGGACTGGCTTGTGCATAAAATGCTTTTAATGTGTGGACTTTTTGGCATCTATTTTGGTGACCTAGAAACATATTTTTGTTTATTTTGTGTTCTTAGATGTACTCTGGAAACATGATGTGTTCATGTAACAGAATTCTAAATAGACGAAGTGTTATTGCAAATTGTTCTGGAATAATTTGTTTTTTCTTGACCATTTCAATTGATCCAGTATGTGTACTTCTCTTATTGATGATAAAATGATTTATTACTTTGTTCTCTAATCTTCCTACTGAATTAAATAATACTGGTCCATAATTATCTAATCTTTCTTTATTTTTGTTGAACTAGAACAGTCCTTTGAACTTTTTGTAATTATAAACTATGTACAGGTTCTCAAAAGTAATAGATTATGTTTGAGAAGTATTTCTTACTTTTGATGTTCTCCAAGGTTCATATTTTGATTTCCTTTTGATTTACAAACGTTTGGAAATTTCAAGTGTTCAGTAGCCATTTTAACTAATTCTTGGTTGTTGTTTTGCCCTCCTAGACCAGAGATGTATTTTTTTTTATGATTTTATATGTTTTTATACAGTTATATTTCTAGTGATAGAAAAACCTTGAATAAAAATTCCATTTATATGTAAGCTCATTGTCATTTGCTTACAATGAATTAACCTATTAATGTTAAAATCATGGTTTTATTAAGTCACTGCCATTAAAACAAAGCTATGAAATGAAAACTCATGTATATACAAGGATTGTTAATTGGAGGTTGCTGGTTCAGAATTTTAACATTCATTGTTTTCATAAAAATTGTTAACAAAATGTGTCACAAGATGATTTATTTTAATAGTATCTAATGTATTTAAAGTCTGATTATATATGCAAAATTTGGATTCACATGCATTTTCAGGACTACATATTTTGCATGAGCTTATATATACCTATATTTTTTGACAAATGAAAGGACTTTTTGGTAGAAATCATGTCCAGCTTCTGCTTTTCTGAGAGACTAGACAAATTGTTTATTTGTTCTGTAACACACTTTTCTTGGCTATAAAACTGAGATGAAGATGTTAATCCTGATTCTACCAAATCATTGCAATATTGTGAGGATTAATGAATGAATGTTTGTGAAATATTTTCTTCTTTTTAGAATTGGAGTTACCTAAATAGATGATATTATCATTAATATTATGTATTATGTTCAGTACAGTGGACTAGATAATGATGCCATTGTATCAGCCAATGTTTTGGATTTCTTTTAATTAAAATTACAGGGAGATAGTGGCATGCTTGCTGCAATCTTGTCCTCCTCTGCAAATGGCAAGTGAATATTAACACGAAATATTTAAATTATACATAATTACAAGGTTCTGAAGAATTTACCAGCTCTAGGGAAAAATAGGGAGTAAGAAAATATTAATTAAAATTCAAGAAATTCCAGCAATTGTATTTGGAACAGTTGGATTATTTGGCTTATGGTATTCATAATATTTTAGTATATTCATTTTTTGCCTGCAATGATTGAATCTTGTCAAACACAGTATACAGCAGTGAATAATCCACAAATGGATTAAAGAAAACAACTACATTTTATGATAGCATTAAAAGGGTGAAATACTTAAGAATAAAGAGATGTGCAAGACTAGTATACCAAAAACTATAAAACATTGTGTTTTTCTTTTTTAATATTGTTAAAAGAAAGTAAAGAACATCTAAGTAAATGGAAAGGCATGACATGTTTATAGATCAGAAAACTTAATATTATTAAAGTGACATTATTCCCCAAATCTACAGATTAAACACAATTCATATAAAAATCCAGCTGAATCTTTCTGTCTGTTGCAGAATTCATAGGCTGATCCTAAAGTCATATAGAAATACAAAGGATCCAAAATAACCAAATAATATTGAAAAAGAAAGTAAAATGGGAGGATTTGCACTTCCCAATTTCAGACACTCCAAAGCTACAGCGATCAAGACAGTGTGGTATTGGCATAAAGAAAGACATGTTGATCAACAGAGTAGAATTGAAACTGCAGAAATAAACCTTTACACTTAAAGTCAATTGATTTTTAACCAAAATTCTAAGGCAACTGAATGGAGAAAAAAATAGTTTCAGAAAATTGTGCTGAGACAGCTGTATATCCACATGTAAAGAACGTTTTGGATCCCTACCTCACACCTGTACCAAAATAACTCTGTTTTTCTCTTCTATGGCTAACACTATAAAACTCTTAGACGAAAACAGGAGTAAATCTTCAGCCATTTATGCATTAGTTTCTTAGATATTATACTGAAAGCGTAAGAAACAAGAGAAAAACACTCTTGTGGATCACTCATGGGAATGTCACTTTGGAAAATAGTTTGGCAGTTCTTCAAAATGTCAAAGATACACTTATCATGCAAGCCAACAGTTGTGCTCCTAGATATGTATGCAAGAAAAATGAAAATATACATCCATTCAACAATGTGTGCACAGGTGTTCCTAGCAGTGTTATTCATAATAGCCCCAAAGTGGAATCAGTCCAAATGTCCATCAGCTGGTTAGTAAATAAAATGTGCTATATCCATACCCTTGAATATTACTTAGCAATAAAAAGGAAGGAAATACTGCTGCATTCTGTAACATGAAAGAATCTTGAAAACATTATACTAAGTGAAGAAGACAGACACAAAGAACACATTTTGTTTGATTCTATCTATATAAAAGGTGCAGAACAGGCAAATCTATATACAGAGAAAGATAATAATTGCCTAGGGATAGGAGTGAGATGGGGAATGGGAATTAATTGCTAATAGAATTGAAGTTTCTCTTGGGATGATGAAATATTCTAAAATTGGATTGTCATAGTGATACAACTCATAGAATTTACTAAAATCCATTAAATTATGCCCTTTAAACAGCTAAAATTATGATAAATGACATATCTCAATAGAACTTTCTTAAAACCCAGCTATTTCATAGTTGTAAGATGATATAAAATGAAAGTTTACGGACTGTGCTTCATAGACCATCTTGTTTCAAAGAGATGTATTTGGAACTGCCATGGGTGATAGGGAAGACAGGGACAGGGACCTCGGGTGCCCTCAGGCTGCCTTCTGACTTCTAACAAAGTCCCTTTTCTTTTATTCATTATATAGATTGTAGTTCCACATATGATTTTATTTGGAAAACGTACTTTACTGCTTTAAAAAATAATGTGAAGTATGTGTTTAGGGCATCAACCACCATTTATAATAATTTGATTTATTCATACATCTACTATTTATTGAGCATTGAGCACCTCTCTGTGCTTTGTATAATAATATAAGTAAATAAATAAGCAAGTAAAATACATAACATTTCAGGGAGTGATACAACTCTAGATGTTTATTTTGGTTCTTTTTTCTATATGGTAAGATACTTGAGTTTTAGAGTAATTTTCTTTAAAAAGTATAGATTGTATGTAGTTGAAAAAAGTGAAGTAGAAATTTTCCTTTTTTCTTGCCTTCCTTTGGATTCAGAATTTTAAAGTACAACCTGTTATCTTTTGCCTTATTAACTAAAACCCTTTAATTTTTACTGGTTGCTCTAGGGTTTTCATGTGTATTTGATTTATATTCTGTCTTTAAATATTAACCTCCTCATGTAAAAGATAATAAACCAAAGCAATATGCTTTTGTTTTCCCCTTCCTGCCCTTTGTGCTATTACTATCACATATTTTTTACATATGTATAAACTCTACAATTATTTTTTATTTTTACTTTTAACTGCCAGTTATTGTTTAAAGAAATTAAAAGAATAGGAAAATTAAATTTAAATTTACCTATATTTACCACTTACAGTGCTTTCTATTCCTTATTGTAGTTTCAAGCTTTTATTAATGCTTGTCTTTTACCTGAAGAACTTCCTTTAGCTCTTTTTAAAGTTCAGGTCTTTTGAAATCAGATTATCTCAACATTTTTTGGTTCTAGTTTTGAATGGCATTTTCACTGGATTGAGAATTGCAGGGTGGCAGTTTTTTTTATTTATTTCCTTATAGAGAAGGATTTTCTTCCATTGTCTTCTGACTTGCATTGTCTGTATGGAAAGTCAGGAATTGCTCTTAATCTATTTTCTCTTTTCCTCTGACTACTTTGTAAGTTTGTCAGCGGTTTTCAGACATGTAATTATTATGTGCCTTGGTATGTTTTCTTGGTTTTATTCTGTTTGAGGTGTATAGGCCTTTTGGATATGTGGATTCATGTTCTTAACTAATTTCTCAAATGTAAACACTTCGCTTTCTTCCAAGACTCCAGGGACCTCTGAAACACATTGCTTGATGGTTTTCCTGATTACTGGGCCTGTTTGTGTCATTGGCTCTTTTTCTCCCCATGCTTCAGTCTGCACAGTCTCTAATGCCCTGTATTCAAACCTACTGTTCGGTTCTTCTCCCAAGTTTATGTGATTTTTAAGCACATTCAGTCACTTTTGCATTTTGGGCATTGTGTTTTTCACCTCTAGATTTTTTCCCTATATTTTCATCTAAATTCATTGTTTATTTTCTTTTAAATTTCCACTTGAAGTTTTTGCCTATTAAATCTATCCTCTCTGTCATTGCTGTATCTGCTTATATTGCTTGATTTTTTCTTCTGGTTAAGTTACATTTTCCTTTAAAAGCATTTATTGTTTTCTTTTTTTCTGGTGGCCAGCTAAATTACATGTGTGTCAACTTGATCTCTTCAAGTCTGTCTTTTGAGTTTTGATTGGTGAGTGAAAAGTGGTCCTTACTGTAGCAGTGTTTTAGCCCTAATTCTAAATCATGGTCTTCAACTCAACTTAATACCTCTGGTGTTTAGGGAAGTGCGAGTGGGACTGTGATGTCATCCAACCCTGTGTTCACTCCAGTAATGATCCAGCTTATTTCTCTCCAGTTGATGTGTTTTTTTTTGCCTTGTCTCTTCTTATCTCACCCTACACGTGTACAGTTTTTTTCAGGCAAAGAATCAAGGGGATTGTATGCTGATTTTTGGACTTCTTTGTCGGTAAAACACCTCCTTTGTTGGTGTTCTCCACAAACTCCTGTCATCTGTCTCTCCAGCTGACAGGTCCAGCTGCTTGGGCTCCCACCTGCCATAACATGGTCCAGTAAATGTCTAAAGGCAGAAATCCAAGGTGACTGTAGGGCTCACCTCATTTGTTTCCTTTTTCTTGGGCATCATAGTCTAGTGACAGAAAACAGTTATTTCTCATATTTTGTTCATATTTCTCATATTTTGTCTTCTAGTTTTTTTACTCTAGGAATCCTGGTCCAATGCTAGGTATTTCACAGTATCTAGCAGTCCCTTTATTATTTGTCTTGCTAATATTTTGTCAACTTGATTAGTGCAAAGACTTTCTCCTGTCTGTCTTGTATCATTGAGTCTGGAACAAAGCCTAAGACATATTAAGTGGTTAGTAAATATTTGCAGAATGTTTTATTGAATAGATGATCTCCCCCTTTCTCCTATATGTCCTATATCCCCTACTGGGCTGACGTCCTCCAGTTAGCATTATACGTGCTTTTATCTCCCCGTGTCTTAAAAAACCATTTCTGGACCTGCTGTCATAATTCTCAACCTGTCTCATTCTTGCTTTCACCTAGTATTTCTCCAGCAGTAGCATTTGTCAGGGTTACTGCTGGCTCCCCTGTTACTTAAGTGAGCAGACTCTCTCTCTACTTATCTTATTTAATTTCTGGTGGCACTTGACACTTCCTGAAATTCCCCATGCCTGCCCCACTTTCTTCTTTCTTTCTTTTGTTTTCTTTTTTTTTAATAATCACAATTTCCTACTTTTCTTCTTCCCTTTTGGGCTATTCTTTTCTTTCCTAATTTCCTTCTTTCTTACCAGGCATAAAATGATGTCAGTTATTGAGTATTGTCTGTGGTCTTTGTCTTTTCTGATTATGCACACGCCTCCTTGGCAATCTCGAATACTTCTGTAACTTGAATTAGCATCCACAAACTGGAGTTTTCCATGTATTTTTTTCTGGCCATACTTTTTTCTCAGCTTTAGATTCATGTAGAGAGCTGACTTTTGTCTTCCCTGTCCATCAGACTGTCAGACTCAGTATACTTCAAATTGATCAAACTGATCATTACTCTTGGCTCTCTGACATTATCATTCTTCAGACTGCAACTTAGATATCTAATTCCAAGAATCCTTTCCTAATTCTCCAATGATTTTTGTACTTTTTTGTCTCGGCACATAGAACCTTTGTTTGGAAATCGCCCTGTATTGCATTGGCCTTGCCCCAGGATTGTTTGTTTCCCAAATTAGGTTGTAGGTAAGTTCTTTGATGGCAGGAACTAAAATCTATAAGTAGGTATTTAGTAAGTATATGTTCAGTGAACAAATGAAGAAATAAGATTTACAGAAAGTGATTATTTCTTTTACTGAATGTGGCATGTAGTTTTTTCTTTTGCTCCTAAAGTTACTTCCCTCATAGCTCAGTCAGTAAAGAATCCGCTTGCAATGCAGGAGACCTGGGTTTGATTCCTGGGTGGGGAAGATCCCCTGGAGAAGGAAATGGCAACCCACCCCAATATTCTTGCCTGGGAAATCCCATGGACAGAGGAGCCTGGTGGGCTGCAATCCATGGGGTTGCAAGAGTAGGACAAGACTTAGCAACCAAACCACCACTGCTTAAAGAATAAACACATTTAAAATGTAGCAAATCGAATGTTCTAGTAATAGCTGTAGCAGTGATGGCAGTCATAGCAGGCAGGCAGTGATGAACTTAACATTTTATGATGGCCTAAGGAATGAGGTCTGTGTGTGTGTGTGTGTGTGTGTGTGTGTGCGCGCGCACGTGTGTTTATGCATGCTTGTGGGATAACGTGGGCATATATGTACACAATCCATCCTAAAGGAACAGTCAGAATCTGAAGTAAGATTAAGCTGCATTAGATAATGGAATTGTGCCTGGTGACTTGAACCCCAAGGTGCCAGCACTGACACACATCCTCGGGGGTGGAGGTGCTCAGGCTTTCCTGTTGCAGTGTGTTCCCAATATTAGTGACGGGGGCTTCTCAGGCTGACCCTGAAGCCAGAGGTACTCGGGCATGAATCCCAGCCCTGCCAAGATGTGACCTAAGACATTTATTCACCTTTTCATGTTCCAGTTTTCTCACGTGTAAAAATGGGAATGAGTTGTAAGCCACTTAAGGGTGCCTGGCACATAATCATTGCTATTTAAGGGTTTGTTAAGTAAATGCTTAAAAACCACAATCTTAGGGGTTATTCTGTCATCCCTGTTTTACAGATGCAAAACTGTGGGCCAGGCAGCTGAGTGTCCCCGGGTTCCTCGGGGAACAGAACTGACCTTTCTCCAGGTCCTTTTCCCTACATCATGCCTGCATCTTCACGTACCATGTGACCCTCCATTTAACAGCGTGGTCAGGCTCCCACAGCAGCTGTCACTCAGGGCAGGCGTTTTCTACCATTGGCCCTGGGTAGGATTTCTGGAAGAAAAGGAGCAGGACGGGCAGAGGGAGGGAGCCCCCAGTACACATGGGGAGTGAGCAAGTGGGGTCTACACCTTAGAGTAGAGTGAATAAGATCAGTGGTTCTCAGCTAGGCTGCACATGAGGATCAGGGCCTCCGTGCCTGTCGGAGCTCCCCGAGTGGCCCTGAGGTGCAGCCGTGGTTGGGCAGATCCACCGATGTAGACTGGGTGGAGGCTCAGTTATGGCTTGTGCCTCCAGGCTTTTCAGGAGACGGCCTTCTCAGCAGGAGATCTCGCAGCGCTTTGGCTGTGCTTGGATTTTTTTTTTTTTTTTTTTCACTGCAACTTGAATTTCACTTGTGCACCACTGTGTGCTCCTAGTCATGAGGCAGGTGTGTGTGAGGTGGGGAGGAAGCTAGTGTATCAAGGACTGTAAAATTTCACAGGGAAGCAGGCTGGGTGTTCAACGTGTTATGGATTTGCACAGAAGATTCTGTCCCACCCTACGTGTAACCCTAGGCTGCTTGAAATTTTCACTTCACCTGTGTTTGCTGGCCATGCAGCGTTTGGTTGTTTATGTCCTGTGACTGTATTTCAACTGGGTGCTGATATTCTGATGTTTTGCTTAAAAAAGAATTAAGATGGTAGATGGACAATGAAGTAAAGAATTGAAGGATAGTCAGTGGCTAGCTTTGGAGAAGGAATGTCTTTATCTTTCTTACTGCTCTTTTTGGATATTCCAGGGCATGCTTTTTTCCACAATGAGTATAGTTTCTTGATGTCTGATAATAATGACCTTTCGCAGTACGGACATCAAGTATCACTGGTCTTAAAAGAGAAGTGCACATTTAAAATTTATTTTTAGGTGGATTATCATTGGTCCCACTCTTCTCATTTAGCACACACTTATTTAGTGTGTTCTGTGTGCTGAGGTGCATGTGTCACCACCTCACATACGCCTGGGAATGTGGGCTTCCCCGGTGGTGCTAGTTGTACAGGGCCCGCTGGCCATTGCACAAGACATAGGAGATGCGAGTGTCATCCCTGGGTTGGGAAGATCCCCTGGAGAAGGGCGTGGCAACCCACTCCAGTATTCTTGCCTGGAGAATTCCACAGAGGAGCCTGGTGGGCTACAGTCTATGGGGTCACAAAAAATCAGACACAACTGAAGCGACTTAGCACATACACTCATGTGCCAATGAAACTCTAGATGCTTGGGAGACATCAGTGAGCAAAATGGGCAGAAATCCTTCTCTCATTGAGCTTCTGTTTAGTGACAGTATTCACTGGGGACAAAGAGTAAGTAATAGACACATGCTGCAAACTAGGTGCTATGAGGAATAAACAGAGCAGATATGAGCGATGGAGTTGAGTGGCCTGCAGTTGTAAATAGAGTGGTTGAGGGAGGACTTCATGGAGGTGGTGACATTTGAGCAGACTGGAGAGAAGTGAGGGAATGAACAGTGCAATTGTTAGGAAGGAATGTGCTAGTGAGTGCAAATAGCATATGGGGTGCAGAGCAGAGGCACCTTCCACAGATTTCTGTGAGCAACTAGAAGGCCATGCGCTACAGATGACAGAGGCCAGCAGAAGAAAAGTAAGTTAGAGATCACAGGGGCATGGGCGGCCGTGTGTTTGCAAGGATTTTGGTTTTGACTTTGTGTCAGATGGGAAGCCGTCAGCACCAGAGGTGACCAGATCCAGCAGAAAAGGACTTGCGGTGAGGAAGAGCATAGGGATGAGGGTGAAAGCGGGGAGCCAGGCCAGGGGCTGTTGCAGGAAGACAGGCAGAGGAGGGTTGGATGGGGGTGTCAGGGGTGCTGGGAGGTGGGGGAACCGGGCCGGGGGCTGTTGCAGGAAGACAGGCAGAGGGGGGTTGGATGGGAATGTCAGGGGTGCTGGAAGGTGGAGCCAATGGGATTCCACGGTGGATGTGTCGTCTGAGATGAGGGGTCAAGGATGGCCCCCGCCCTTCTTGTTTTCTCTTGGCGTTCACCACAGGCTGCAGCTGGTAATTTAATTAGGTGATACTGAGTTTTATTTCTTCCATGTTTGGGCATTTTTAACATAATTTGCTACATTCTGAAAGCTATATTTGGATTATATGTAATCTTCTATATATTTACATGGAACCTTACTTTATTCTCATTATTATTCTCCAAGTGGTAATATCTTCACCTATTTATCTGGTCTGAGATTTTGTGTTTGATTTCAGGGCTAAAGTTTTTAAATAAAGCTGTAGTTGAAAAAAATATCTTCAATTCTTTGATGTTTAAATTATTTAAAGTTCATTAAGTGGATTATTTGGGTCATTTTACTTACATTAATGCTTTACATTAAAATTTTCCTGTTTAATGAATATGTAATTAATGAGTAAAATTTGCTAATCGAATTGTCAGACTCTGTTAAATACCTTGTTGAAATGTTTATTTAGCACTTATTCCTGTCTCCTTAATATTGTGGAATTCCTTCTAATCCAGATTTTTCCTGGTAATTGTGAAAAGTGGCAGCATTTCACAATTATTTTTTTAAATGTCTAATGATAAAAAGGTAAGAAATTATAAAGCATAAAAAAATTAAAGAAGAAAAAAATAAAATCAACCATAATTTTACCATTCTGAGTCAACCATTCCTAATGTTATTATTTTTCCCATTTTTTTATTTCTATGCTTACTTGTATGAATAGTTGAGATTTGGGGTAAATGTAATTTTGTGACTTTTTTCACACTTAACATCACAATAAAAGCTTCTTTTCCTGTTTTGTTGAAAATACATCATGTCATTGTAAGAACTGTGTGATTGTAATGAGATTTAACATTCACCTATTCTTAGGAATGTTGGTTATCTTCACCTTTTAAAAGTTATAAACAGCATTTATATGTATGCACAATTAAAATAACTGCATAAAAACCTTTCCTGTATTTTAGATTATTTTCTTACAGTACATTCTCAGAAATTAAGTGACTGATTTGGAGAACAGAAACGTTTTTGAGGGTCTTATATGCACATTATGAGGTAGCTTTCCAAAAATTATACTAATAAATATGATGCAGTGAATATTGAGCTGTTTTATTCCAATGTTTTATCTCATTGTGTATGTGTTAGTCGCTCAGTCATGTCTGACTCTTTGCGACCTCATGGGGTGTAGCCCACCAGGCTCCTCTGTCCATGGAATTCTCCAGGCAAGAATACTGGAGTGGGTAGCCACTCTCTTCTCCAGGGAATCTTCCTGACCCAGGAATTGAGCCTGGGTTTCCTGCATTGCAGACAGATTCTTTACCATCTGAGCTCTTTCAATTCAGTTCAGTTCAGTCACTCAGTTGCGTCCGACTCTTTGCGACCCCATGAATCGCCGCACACCAGGCCTCCTTGTCCATCACCAACTCCTGGAGTTTACCCAAACTCATGTCCATTGAGTTGGCGATGCCATCCAGCCATCTCATCCTCTGTCGTCGCCTTCTCCTCCTGCCTCCAATCCCTCCCAGCATCAGGGTCTTTGCCAATGAGTCAACTCTTCACATCAGGTGGCCAGAGTATTGGAGTTTCAGCTTCAGCATCAGTCCTTCCAATGGACACCCAGGACTGATCTCCTTTAGGATGGACTGGTTGGATCTCCTTGCAATCCAAGGGACTCTCAAGAGTCTTCTCCAGCACCACAGTTCAAAAGCATCAATTCTTCGGCGCTCAGCTTTCTTCATAGTCCAACTCTCACATCCATACATGACCACAGGAAAAACCATAGCCTTGACTAGATGGACCTTTGTTGGCAAAGTAATGTCTCTGCTTTTGAATATG
>NW_011494795.1:3512299-3526622 GCF_000754665.1 Bison bison bison | reverse complement strand
TCTGCAGTGATTTTGGAGCCCCAAAAAATAAAGTCTGACACTGTTTCCACTGTTTCCCCATCTATTTCCCATGAAGTGATGGGACCAGATGCCATGATCTTAATTTTCTGAATGTTGAGCTTTAAGCTAACTTTTTTACTCTCCTGTTTCACTTTCATCAAGAGGCTTTTTTAGTTCGTCTTCACTTTCTGCCATAAGGGTGGTGTCATCTGCATATCTGAGGTTATTGATATTTCTCCCGGCAATCCTGATTCCAGCTTGTGCTTCTTCCAGCCCAGTGTTTCTCATGATGTACTCTGCATATAAGTTAAGCAGGGTGACAATGTACAGCCTTGACATACTCCTTTCCCTATTTGGAACCAGTCTGTTCCATGTCCAGTTCTAACTCTTGCTTCCGGACCTGCATATAGGTTTCTCAAGAGGCAGGTCAGGTGGTCTGGTATTCCCATCTCTTTCAGAATTTTCCACAGTTTATTGTGATCCACACAAAGGCTTTGGCATAGTCAGTAAAGCAGAAATGGATGTTTTTCTGGAACTCTCTTGCTTTTTCCATGATCCAGCGGATGTTGGCAATTTGATCTCTGGTTCCTCTGCCTTTTCTAAAACCAGCTTGAACATCAGGAAGTTCACGGTTCACATATTGCTGAAGCCTGGCTTGGAGAATTTTGAGCATTACTTTACTAGCGTGTGAGATGAGTGCAATTGTGCAGTAGTTTGAGCATTCTTTGGCATTGCCTTTCTTTGGGATTGGAATGAAAACTGACCTTTTCCAGTCCTGTGGCCACTGCTGAGCTTTCCAAATTTGCTGGCATATTGAGTACAGCACTTTCACAGCATCATCTTCCAGGATTTGAAATAGCTCAACTGGAATTCCATCACCTCCACTAGCTTTGTTCGTAGTGATGCTAAGCTCATTAGATCCTCTTAAAATTCCTGTGTGGGGGTACCTGTGATGACCCTGTTTTATCTCTGGAGAAATGGAAGCCCAGGGAGATGGTGGAAGCAGAGTCAGGATTGAACCCGGGTGGCCTGTCTCCTCCACAGCCCTTGCTCTGGCACCTGTTTGCTGTGCTGCTTTGCAGGAAAACACTGCATTGGTTTTCAGTCCCAGATCACTACTATTTTAAAGTTTTGGTTTTAAAAATCTCCATAATTTTATAGTAGAGACATGGTTTCATGTTTTGGTTTACTTGGAAAAATTAATGAAAAATTATTCACATGTGTATTATTCATTTGTATTTCTTGTTTTGTTCTTGTTTTTTCATGACCTTAAATTGTTATTAACTTGCTATGAAACAGCCTATCTATATTGTGTCATATTTGTCACAAATATTTTGTGTGGGTTTCTGATTTGCATTTCAATTTTAAGTTGGCTTTAATTTTTAAGTTGGCTTCCCTGGTGGCTCAGACGGTAAAGCATCTACTTTAGCTTGCAATGTGGGAGACCCGGGTACAATCCCTGGGTTGGGAAGATCCCCTGGAGAAGGAAATGGCAACCCACTGCAGTGCTCTTGCCTGGAAAATGCTATGGACAGAGGAGCCTGATAGGCTACAGTCCATGGGGTCGCAAAGACTTGGACACAACCGAGTGACTTCTCTTTCTTTCTTTGATTGCAGGTTTTCAGTTTTAAAAACAGTATGGTCTGAGAAGATAAATTTGTTTCTTATATCGTTTCTTCTATTTCTTTGAACCATAGAAACATCATCCAGAAAGTTGATAAATATTTACATGTACATTTTTTTCCTAATTATGGGATTTTGTTTGGAATTGTGTTCACCTTATAAATCAATTTGAAAGTAACTGACATTTAAAAAATAGTCTTCCTTTAGACAGCAACTGTCTTTATTCAAATCTTTGTCATGTTTAGTGTCTCTTAATGAAGACTTAATACTCATGTGGTGGAAACATGAATATATGGTATACAATATAAATAAAATAGTGGCATTTTAGAAACAAGGAAAGAGCGGAAGGACAAGGTAGGTTATAAGCCTTATAAGGTAGGTTTCAGAGCAATTGTCTACAGACTTACTGTCTGGAGTTTGTATGTTTTTCCAAGTGTGATTCTTTTCCCTTCATTTTATAAGTTGAATATGCTACATGAGCATCTTTTGTTTTCTGGGCATGTTTTTGTGTGTCGATGTGTACTTTCTGTTAATGAAACAAGTAAAAAATATGCAGTTACAACTCACAAATATATGTATAGAAAATTTATTTATCAGATAGATTAGCTTTGGTTGCTTTCAACAGAAAATCCACATGGCTTGAGCAAGAGAGAGATTAATTTTCTCTTGCATTAAGAGAGGTAGGCAGTCCAGGGCTGGTGTGGTAGGTCCACAGTGATTAGGACTCAGGCTCCATGTGATTCATCAGCCTGCCATGGAGAGCATGTCGTCATGCTAGAGGGATGCAAAACGGTCATGCGTTTTGGCTTGTAGGAAGGAGGAGAGCCGAGGAACCCAGAGCAAATGGTATATACCCAGCTTTCTATTAGGGAGGTGTCTACTTGCACTCTTTCTCACTGGCTGAACATTAGGGCTGTGATGAACAAGATACAGTATTTTGTGCCCAGCTAGAAATCAGGAGTTCTTATTACTGAAGAGGAATTGGAGAATAGATATTGGGATAGATAAGTAGCCATCTCTGCTCCGCTTTACTGAATGTTCTCTTTTTACATACAAACAAAAAAGCATTTATTTTATGTGTAATAAGCAAAGGGAGCATTTGTGATACTAATTAGAAAAAGAATCCCTTTGGCCATTTTCACCACTGACTGTAAAGATTCAGGATGAGACGTTGTCAGGCTTGGAAGGTACCTTGAACACTGTTGTTCCTTTGACATCTCTCTGTATATCTGTGGGCACAGGAGGCAGATGAGAGAATGGAGAGACCGGATTGGCCAGGAGAAGACTGGACCTGAAGGTGCAGCAACTTCTTACTCTGCTGTGTTGTTGAATAATCTTGGGAGGTTCAGCATGTCTTGGACTGAGAGCTGACTCTTAACTCTTGGGACCATTCTAAGAAATAGTCCCCTAAGAGGAAAGCCTTCTGCATTTTAGAAAAAGAAGAAAATTTGTTATTTCTTGTTGTGTCTAAGGAGAGGTAGCCTAGTCAGCAAAATTCTGGAGGGCAAAAATTGCATCCTTATGAGTTGTTCAGCACAGGTTCATCTGCATAAGGCCCACATTACCAATTACTTTAAGTTACAAATGCATTGTTAAGAAATCCCAATAACATAGTCTCAAAGCTATAAATCATTGTATTTTGATCAATTTTTGAAGACTGAAACTAAACTAATGAAAAGTCTTACCAACAAGGACCTACTGGCAAAGATTGAGGGCAGGAGGAGAAGGGGACGACAGAGGATGAGATGGTTGGATGGCATCACCGACTCAATGGACATCGGTTTGGGTGGACTCTGGGAGTTGGTGATGGACAGGGAGGCCTGGCGTGCTGCGGTTCATGGGGTTGCAAGGAGTTGGACACGACTGAGTGACTGAACTGAACTGAAATGGGAAAAGAATTTGGAAAAGAATAGATACATGTATAACTGAACTACTTGCTATACACCTGAAACTATCACATTATTAATCAACTGTACTCCATTATAAAAAGTTAAAAAGTCTTCACTATGTATAAGAGGCTTAGCTTTTTTATTTTTGGAAATATTCTTGTATAATTAGAAGGGCTTTCTGCATATGTAATTATTTCATTACTAGTTGTTATTTTATGCTTATAACTGATCAGATGAGAACTAG
This sequence comes from Bison bison bison, assembly GCF_000754665.1. Classification (NCBI taxonomy): domain Eukaryota; kingdom Metazoa; phylum Chordata; class Mammalia; order Artiodactyla; family Bovidae; genus Bison; species Bison bison. The sequence continues at coordinate 3,522,866 of NW_011494795.1, read as the reverse complement.
TTAAAATATTAAGTCTTCAGTGCATTAAGTTAGAAGAGTGTAAGGAAATTTTAGAACTCTCCTTTGTTCTTACCCTTTAACTCAAAAAATATTTTCTTGTTTTTGGTCCACTTTCAAAATAGGCATGTGTGTGTATAGTTCTTAATATATGTATATATACAAACTCCATCCCCTATATATAAATATATATACAAACACCTATATGATACATATATATCCCTACATACTATATTTATGTAAATTATACATGTATATCTACATCTTATGTATAAGTCACATATTTATATATAATGTTGCACATACATGTGCCTATGTATAATTACTCTCACGCTCAAAGACACGCAGACACACAGACTACCTATGTCAAACCATCCTCCTGGATGATTCTGTATTCTTTTAGTCAAAGCTGACTTTTATACATTGAATTTATTTGCCACAGGCTAATAATTGAAAGTGTAATAAGATATTTTAAAGTATTTTACTTTAAAGGGCTGTTTTATATTTTAAGAAATAGAGACATAGTCGTTAAACCTTTTATGAAAACGTGCTCCTGATTTCTAGATGAAATATTTTTAGAGCTTCCATGACCTCTTAAAGAAGTAGTGTACTACTCACAATACTTTTGCAAAATGTTCTGAAGATACATTAATCAGGGAGTAATAGCCTTTCAAGTGAATTATTGTGGGTTTGTATAAATGATAATTTTGGAAAGTTCATGGAAGACTTTTGTGAAAAACTCTGATTATCTTCGAACAGTTAACAATTTGAAATATATCCAGTATTATACATTTTTACTTTTAAAGAAATTGATACAAAATCATACAAAGGAAAGCATCACTTTCTTAAGAATCCATTAACTGTAATAGACTTCATTACCTATAATTTGGGGACATGGAAAAACTGCTCACTTACAGAGCTATGAAATGCCATGTTGGGTCAGATCAGCCTGCTAGGAACTCTCTGATGTTGGCAACCAGAGACTGATTTGGTGTTTTTGTCTTGATTATGCCCTGTTAGAGGGTTAGGGTTATAAGCAGAGATTATGCCCTGTTAGAGGGTTAGGGTTATAAGCAGAGATTATGCCCTGTTAGAGGGTTAGGGTTACAAGCAGACAGCCCTGATTTTCCTCTGTGACCTGTATTGTGTGCACCGTTCATAAAGGTATGGAAACTCTTACTGAACCTCCTTACGTTTTTAGTCTGAACCATTTCTGGAAGGAACTTATTCCTAAGCAATTACTTCTGAAAGAATACCAGCAATTGCTCTGATGGTCAGGAAATTACAATTTTCAGGTTTATGAGTGTGCCCCATAATTCAAGCATGTCCATCTTTACATGAAAACTTCAGTTATCCCCAATTTACTCTTCTGTTTTGTAGTGTGCTAATGTTTTTAGTCTATCTTTATGTGGGTTTCTTATGTCCACGTTATTATTTTAGCTGATTTTTGTTTTATTTGCTGCCTCTCCTCTTGGATTGTACCCATGTGAATTCAGTACAGTGTCAGAGGCAGAAACACATCATGGTTCCACAAAAGAGGAAGTCAAGTCATGTTCGATTTCAGATGCTCTTCCTGATGATACTTGTCACTTTTACATGCTTTCTGCAGGAGGTTATTGAGCCTGTTTCATTAGGAAATGCCCCAGGACAACTTAGAGAGCCACGGATATGTCGCCACACATGATTCATAGCTCAGAGCCTGTCCTCTCTGGAGCAGGCTGAGTTATTGTCTGCAGTGTGTTACCTGCAGCTTGTCCATGTTGATACCCACCGCTTTTCTGATGAAGCACTTAGCTTTTTCACGTTGCATGATCTATTAGCCTGTAACTTTATTACCGCCCAGTGCTTTCTCTTGCTAGCTCATCTAGAGAATTTCTTGTGCATCTCTTCTCCTAGGTCATCATCAAATAAGACCATTTTTCTAGTGGCTGACACTGCAGTTGAAATTGCTTTTTCCAGAAAACAAGTTTCTTGTTACTGTGCTACCTTTACCCGATGACTGTGTTTTCCTAATGGTGAACTCATTTGTATTTCGTTAGTCTGTTTTAGTGCCCTCACTCTTTTTCGTGCAGAAGCCTACCTGGGTACTTACAGAGCCAAATTAAAGTTACAGTTTTAGGCCCTTTCTTGTCAAGACATAATTAATCTTTCAAAGTGTTTTAGTGAGGTATTTATGCTTATAGTATTGTTTTAGCCTAGAAGATGTTTGTAAGTTTGTAAGTTTACCCAATGTTGATATAAGGCAAGAGAATATATAATTTTTAGGTGAATAACTTATTTTGTACTATCCTTTTTGGAAAAGAGAATAGTAATACATATGAAGAATTCTTAAAGTGTGAGCCTTTCTACCCAATAATTATACTTCTCAGAATTTATTGTAGGAAATAGTAACAATAATAGCTAACATCTCTATACCACTTGCTGCATTTTAGATGTTGTTTTAAAGCATTTTACATGTATTAACTAACTCATCACAACCCTATGAGATAGATACTGTTGTATCCATTTTTTTTAGACTAAAAAATTGAGGAACCAAAAGCTAAATAACTTGTCTAGTATCACTTACCTAGTGAATGGTGAAGCCAGGATTTTATTTTGCCTCTATTAGTCTTAGAGATATGCAGTAAAATATGTGTAATAGATGAAAATTTTTGAATATACTTGTATTTCCACAAATAGAGGTTGTTATTGAATAAGCAGAAAATCATACAGTAGAATTCTATGAGATTAAAAAAATTCAAGTTGTAGAAAATGCCTTCCATTATGCTAAACCTTAAAAAAAGTATGAAATTATTTTTATAAAAAGTAGAAAAAGTAATAGACATAAATTTGAATACTGATATTACATAAATAAACTAGGAAATCATCTAACAGAATATTAACAGTATTGACTACCCCTGGATTTTGGGATTATGGTAGATTTTATTTGTGCATGTATTTTTTCTGTTTCCTAAGTTTTTTTCCATTGAGGACGTTATTCTACGTTTGGAAAGAAATGTTATTCTTGATGCGAGTGTTAAAAAGTCTGCCTGCAATGCAGGAGATGTAAGAGACATGTCTTACACGTCTTCAGTCGCTGAGTTGGGAAAATCCCCTGGAGAAAGAAATGGCACCCCACTCCAGTATTCTTGCCTGGAGAATCCCATGGACAGAGGAGCCTGGTGGGCTGTGGTCCATGGGGTTGCAAAGAGTTGGACACAACTGAACTATTGAGCCACAAAATTTAAAAAAGATTTTTTTGTGTTCTAATGAGGTGGATGAAACTGGAGCCTATTATACAGAGTGAAGTAAGCCAGAAAGAAAAACACCAATACAGTATACTAATGCATATATATGGAATTTAGAAAGATGGTAACAATAACCCTGTGTTCGAGACAGCAAAAGAGTCACTGATGTATAGAACAGTCTTTTGGACTCTGTGGGAGAGGGAGAGGGTGGGAAGATTTGGGAGAATGGCATTGAAACATGTAAAATATCATGTATGAAACGAGTTGCCAGTCCAGGTTCGATGCACGATACTGGATGCTTGGGGCTAGTGCACTGGGACGACCCAGAGGGATGGTATGGGGAGGGAGGAGGGAGGAGGGTTCAGGATGGGGAACACATGTATACCTGTGGTGGATTCATTTTGATATTTGGCAAAACTAATACAATTATGTAAAGTTTAAAAATAAAATAAAATTAAAAAGATTTTTTTCAATAATTAGATTAAAAGTTACTACCTTTAAGTATATTTTAGCCATGTACCAGTTAAGTAAATAAAAATGCTAAGTGTCATGTATCAGAATCTTCTCCAGAGCCCTTCCTATGGTGGTTATACTTACACCCTTCCTGAATTTGGCACAGTGATCTTGTAAATAACATGTTGTCCAGATTTGACCAACAAGTTCATAGTTTCACTGTCTTTCCCCCTAGGGCTTCTGGATGCAGCTGTGTGGTTCCATTGGTTTATCTACATCTGTCTCTAGTTTGTGTGTTAAGAACATCAGGTGCAGTTATCTGCCTGCTCTGTTGAGCCTTTGGATGGTTATCTCGTTAGTACAGCATTTATAATAATGAAGCTGTGTGAATAGTCTCTCTGTAGGCTATTTAACTTTACTGTGTTTTGTGTTCCAGTCTGTTCTCATAATCTTGTCAAAGAAAACTCCTTGGATCATAAGATGTTTTGCCTGAGTGTTTGGGAATTTTTATATAAACATCTCAGTTTATTTCAAAAGCAATTGAAGCAAATAGCCTTGTCATATACTATAATTCTAATATATTTAACCCAATTATTTTAAAATCCAGTTTGTTTGGGAATCTCCAAGTTATCCTTAATCAAAACTGAAACATGGTCTGCTCTTTATTATCTCTGTGCAAGTGGGCACGTTTATTTAACCAACTTACCAGCATTTAGCTTCTGTTTGAATGGCTTGTCTGAATTTTCCTTTCGGCCTGTGTACCACCTTGTTTGACTTTGCACTGTTGTATTTGTGAGCAGATTAACTTCTTATTGCTACCATAGTAGATTACCACACTTTTAGCAACTTGAAACAATGCTCATTTATTACATCACAGTTCTGTAGATCAGAAGTCTGAGTACATCATGGTTCGACTTGCTTTTCTGCTCGCGTCTCACAAGGTCAGAATCAAGGTGACAGTGGAGTTCTGTCTCTTCCTGGATGCTCTGAGGGTGAGCTGGCCTCCAGGCTCATTCGAGTGCTGTCTGAAATTAATTCCTTGCAGTTGTGGGACCGAAGCCCCCATTTCCTTGCTGGCTCTCCTCCAGCGGCTGAGCTCTCCCCTCAGGGGCCACCGACATTCCTTCTCCTGTTTTCCATGAGCTTGATTCTTCTTCAAGGTGACGTCCCACTTCCCTCCTGAGGCCCCCTTTGCTGTCAGAGCGCCTGTGATTAGATTGGGCCACCTAGGTAATCCAGGATGATCTTCCTTTTCCGTTTGCAGAGTCCCTGTTACCTCATAAAGTAAATAGTCAGAGGTGCTCGGGGGTCCGGGGTGCTGCTGTGTTTACCACAGAGCCTGTTTGTTCTCACATCCCTTCTATGTGAAGACCATTGTGTTACCCATAGTAGCAGGCACCCAGAAAACAAGGGACGGAGTCTTGACACATGAGTTGGTAAAAACTAGTTGAGGACTTGTGATAAATCTACTATTGGTTTGGGGGGATTTTAAAGGAAAGTAAATTCAGTGAAGATGGAAAATAAGAAAGGCTTTATAGAAAGGCCTTAAGACTATATTGAATTTTCATATGCTAAGCACTGAGGGTTGTAGAATGTGGGAAGAACTTGATCAACGCAAACAAATACGGTGTAGGATTGGACATGGTTCATTTATGTGACAGCAAAGAGGCTACATGGACTAGGCGAGGAATAGTTAATGACATGTACAAATTGTAGAAAGCTTGGAGAGTCATACAATGGAATTTAGGTATGATTTTTTAAAAATTGGAAGCCACTTTGTTTTGAGTGAGAGTAGTATAAGGAAATGGGTTTCTTAAAGATTAGTCCAGCAGCAGTCTGCAAGATGGATGGAAGATGGAGAAGGTGGAGCTCGGACCAGTGGGGCCCAGGGTTTGGACCATCATCATCAAGCACCCTGTGTGCTGAGTGCATTCTAAATACTGGCATCATAAGACTTTTCTTTATGATTTTAAAGCATACACTTTAAGAGGTGACTTCATTAATTCCTTCATTAATGATGAGATTTTTTGGTTTTATTGTATACAATAAATCTTCCTCTGTCTTTGGCAGCTTTGATGTCAGTAAGAGTGATAAACTTTTCTCCTGTATCAGACTTACAGTGCTTCACACACTTTTCTGATAACTATCTTCAGAATGCATGCAGGATAGAAAGAATTGCTTTTTCTATTTGAATATGAAGAGGTGAAATTCAGAAATCCGAGGTTATTTTATCAAGATCATTCGGGATGTCAGTGTCATAAGTAGAAGCAAAATCCTGGGCTTTAATTCTGATCCATGCCCTATCCTTGCAGCTATTCTTGGAGATAAGTAGAGAGAATCTTCAGATACACAGTTTGAGCTAACCTGAATAATTTTCCTGCTAAATAAATATATGTATTCATTTACTAGTTTTTAAGCAGATGACTTATCTATGAGGCATATGTTAAATACTTTGGAGCTTCCTGCATGCAGAGACTTGATCATCTTGGTGCTTCGGGGCTTGTTACGGGGCCTAGCTCATAGAATGAGCCCTGAGATGCTTATTAAATTGATGATTGATGATTGGGATCACCTTGGCTCACCTTTGAAAAGCTGCTTGCTTCTTTTCTTCCAAAGTTCAAGAGGCTTGAAGGTCAGTGGATAACCTGGCAAGAGTCTCACCCAGAGTGCTTGATTTGTGAGGTTCCAGCTGTGAGGCTCACAGCACCCTCTGAAAAACACAATCTTATTTTAAAATAATTTCCATGTTAATCCTTTTGGTGGAGAGGGAATTCACAAGTATTCACATCAGAGTGTGAGTAGCCTTTTCTAAGGAGATCTGATTAGTTTGTTAAATTCAGACTAGCATTTGGACATGACTTCAGTAAAGGTTACAGGCACTGTTTGGCTCTAAAATTTCATTTCAAAGTAAGAGGTCCCTAAGGGCTAGTTTGACTTATTTAATTATACCGTACAGGACTTGGGTAATAGTTTTATAAAAACCCTCTTCAAGGCAAATTCATAATTTAATACAAAGTGGTAAATTGGTATACCTTTAACATTTGTATCATGAGACAGATGATGTAGATGAGGATTAAATAAAGGGAAAAAGTAGGTATCACATTTGAATTAGAAATGACAATATTGGTATATTGTCTGAGAAAATATTTCTGAGAAAACTTGGAGTGAAATCACCTGAAAAACACTAAGTGCAATTGACCTGAATGATGTAATTGCTAAAGAGCCACCAGATTTTGCAAAAGCATTTGTAAGTCATAAATGAAACAGCTTTGTTCCTTCTCCATCTACAAACGGATCCAGCTGGGCGCTGGGTCCGGGACGAGGCCTGTGCTGCCTTGTCTCATGGGGAATGAGCCGCAGACTCAGGCATATGTGTCCAAGGGGGTTTACTGTGGGTGCAGAGCGAGCGTGCAGGGAGCACTCCGCACACAGGGAGGCATCACCAAGCACTGGAGTACTGAATGACCCTTCTTCCAAGCGTGTCTGCCTGGTGAATGGCTACCAAGCTCTTGAAGTTTAGCAGAGTCCCCCACGTGTCTCTTTGACCCTTTACCTCCTCTCTGGAGTGTGTGCTTCTGTCATAGCGTTTACGACGCTCCAGTGGGTACAGCCATCACAATGAATGCAGCGTGGGGAGCCTGGGGTGCCCAGTGTCCCAGAGCAGCAGGAAAATCTGTAACTGTCAGAAGTCAGAATGATCAAGTATTAAGTAAGCTGTGACAGTTGTTAACAACCAGTTACCTTTTGATTGGCAGCAATGCAAAACTCTTTTTCTTTTCGTCAAGGTAGAAAACAGAAACAAAGGAAAATTCGAACCCTTCCAACAACACAGGAAGACTCTACACATGGACATCACCAGATGGTCAATACCAAAACCAGATTGATTATAACCTTTGTAGCCAAAGATGGAGAAGCTCTATACAGTCAGCAAAAACAAGACTGGGAGCTGCCTGTGGCTCAGATCATGAACTCCTCATTGCCAAAATCAGACTTAAGTTGAAGAAAGTAGGGAAGACCACTAGACCATTCAGGTATGACCTAAATCAAATCCCTTGCAATTAAACAGTGAAAGTGAGAAATGGATTCAAGGGATTAGATCTGATAGAGTGTCTGATGAACTATGGACGGAGGTTTGTGACATTGTACAGGACACAGGGATCAAGACCATCCCCAAGAAAAAGAAATGCAAAAAAGCAAAATGGCTGTCTGAGGAGGCCTTACAAATAGCTGTGAAAAGAAGAGAAGCAAAAAGCAAAGGAGACAAGGAAAAATAGACTCATTTGAATGCAGAGTTCCAAAGAATAATAGCAAAGATAGATAAGAAAGCCTTCCTCAGTAATCAGTGCAAAGAAATAAAGGAAAACAGTAGAATAGGAAAGACTAGAGATCTCTTCAAGAAAACTGGAGATACCAAGGGAACATTTCATTCAAAGATGGGCTCAATAAAGGACAGAAATGGTATGGACCTAATAGAAGCAGAAGATATTAAGAAGAGGTGGCAAGAATACACAGAAGAACTGTACGAAAAAGATCTTCATGACCCAGACAATCACGAAGGTGTGATCACTCACACTCACCTAGAGCCGGACATCCTGGAATGTGAAGTCAAGTGGGCCTCAGGAAGCATCACTACGAACAAAGCTAGTGGAGGTGATGGAATTCCAGTTGAGCTATTTCAAATCCTGGAAGATGGTGCTGTGAAAGTGCTGTATTCAATATGCCAGCAAATTTGGAAAGCTCAGCAGTGGCCACAGGACTGGAAAAGGTCAGTTTTCATTCCAATCCCAAAGAAAGGCAATGCCAAAGAATGCTCAAACTACTGCACAATTGCACTCGTCTCACATGCTAGTAAAGTAATGCTCAAAATTCTCCAAGCCAGGCTTCAACAATACGTGAACCATGAACTTCAGATGTTCAAGCTGGTTTTAGAAAAGGCAGAGGAACCAGAGATCAAATTGCCAACATCCGCTGGATCATGGAAAAAGCAAGAGAGTTCCAGAAAAACATCCATTTCTGCTTTATTGACTATGCCAAAGCCTTTGACTGTGTGGATCACCACAAATTGTGGAAAATTCTTCAAGAGATGGGAATACCAGACCACCTGACCTGCCTCTTGAGAAGTATGCAGGTCAGGAAGCAACAGTTAGAACTGGACATGGAACAACAGACTGGTTCCAAATAGGGAAAGGAGTATGTCAAGGCTGTATATTGTCACCCTGCTTATTTAACTTATATGCAGAGTACATCATGAGAAACGCTGGGCTGGAGGAAGCACAAGCTGGAATCAAGGTTGCCAGGAGAACTATCAATAACCTCAGATATGTGGATGAGACCGCCTTTATGCCAGAAATCAAAGAAGAACTAAAGAGCTTCTTGATGGAAGTGAAAGAGGAGAGTGAAAAAGTTGGCTTAAAACTCAACATTCAGAAAACTAAGATCATGGCATCTGCTCCCATCACTTCATGTCAAAAATATGGGCAAACAGTGAGAAACTTTATTTTTTTGTGCTCCAAAATCACTGCAGATGGTGACTGCAGCCATGAAATTAAAAGACACATGCTTCTTGGAAGAAAAGTTATGACCAACCTAGACAGCATATTCAAAAGCAGAAACATTACTTTGCCAGCAAAGGTCCATCTAGTCAAGGCTATGGTTTTTCCTGTGGTCATGTATGGATATGAGAGTTGAACTATAAAGAGAGCTGAGCACTGAAGAATTGATGCTTTTGAACTGTGGTGTTGGAGAAGACTCTTGAGAGTCCCTTGGACTGCAAGGAGATCCAACCAGTCCATCCCGAAGGAGATCAGTCCTGGGTGTTCTTTGGAAAGACTGATGCTAAAGCTGAAACTCCAATACTTTGGCCACCTGATGTGAAGAACTGACTCATTGGAAAAGACCCTGATGCTGGGAAAGATTAAAGGCGGGAGGAGAGGGGCCGACGGAGCATAAGATGGTTGGATGGCATCACTGACTCAATGGACATGAGTTTGAGTATACTCTGGGAGTTGGTGATGGACAGGGAAGCCTGGTGTGCTGCAGCCCATGGGGTCACAAAGAGTCGGACACGACTGAGTGACTGAACTGTACTGAATGATTGAATGAAGCAAGGTTGTCAACACAGCTGATGTGCTGACTCAGGCCACTAAGGGAGTAAGTGCAAATAGAAGAGAGAAGACTTTCAACTGAATACTGGATTCACCAACATTTAGAGATCTGGACAATAAAAAGGAGACAAGCAGAGAAGTGGGAGGAGACCAGGGCCCAAGGCGTCCTGCAAGGCGAGGGAAGAAAGGCGGTCAGTGTGCCAGCCGCTGCTACTGCATCCAGTGTGGGGACACTGACACTTGAGCACTGGGTTCAGCCACTTGGATGTTATTTGAGACCTCAAACAGACAGTTCTGATGGAGTGACCCTGATGAAAACCTTACTGGATATTGATGAAAACCTAAAACTCTCTCCAGAGAAGCAGTGGACAGAAGAAATTGGAGAAAGTGCAGCTGGAGTTTGTTATAAAGGAGAGTAAAGAGGGGGAGAGGGACAAGTTAGAGACAGGGAGATACGGGGTGGGTTGCTGGAATTAGGTCCATGACTGAGTGTGCAGATGCAGGCTTGGCCTTAGATGGGAGCATGGACAATAATAATAGGGGAGAGGGCAGAATCTACAGATACGGAGGCAGGTGGAGCCGACTGAAAATGAGGAAGCAGGAGTGATGCAGGGGGTTTGGGGAAGGGTGTACAATACTGTCATGTAGGGGACTGCAGGAGGGACTGGCCAGACAGTGGGACCGCCAGACCCCGAGAAGAGACCCACCTGAGGTCTGCAGTCATGAGTTTAAAGGGAGCCCAGCTGATGTGACTGTGTGTCTCCGTTCAAACACAGCTGCCTGGGA
>NW_011494795.1:3486055-3512199 GCF_000754665.1 Bison bison bison | reverse complement strand
GGAATAGAAGTAAGTTCACATGTGTGAGAGTGGATGGTGGGCCGTCTCCATGGATTCAAGCATAAGGAGGGGGTTCTGGGTGCAGTGGGTCACTTTCTGCCTCCTGCCCTTTCCATATCTAGTGAGTTTAGGTCAGGCAGCTTGCTCACTGGTCCTTGAGGGGGTGCTTTTTCGTTCGTCATGTGCTTTAGACCCCACATCCCCCTTTTCTTATCTTCTGGGAGGTTGATGTTGCCATACGTTCACCCCCCTGCCCAGTGCATTCTGCGTCACCGGTTACAAGAGAGCAGAACCAACTCAGGAGTGTCGCCCAGCACTGGGAACCTGGGAGGTGCTTTGCAGCTGTTGCGTGCACATTGTACTCCGGCCAGCAGGAGCCGCTGCCCTGGTGTTGAGTCAGGCTTCCTTCCTGTCCCCTCTGTCCTCTCTTGGAGGGCCGTTTCTGATGAGGGCCGGCCTAGGACAGGTGATGCCGGCACAGAAGCATGTTTACAGTTGGTCTCCAAACGCTGTTCCCCACTTGCCTGGTTATTTTCTGTCTCAGTTATTTTGCAGAAGATTTTTTCTGCCTGAAATTCCCTAACTCCCTGTTCTCTGACCAATAAAAAAACTATCACATTTGAAGTAATAACTTGTCCTATATAATTTTGTTCACTTAAATAAAATTCAAATTTTACCAGGGATTTAAAATGGGGATGGGATAGAGATTAATAACATAATATATACCCACTATCAAATAATTCACATTTTGGCCTTTATAGGATTTGCTACTTTTACCATCCAATTTTACATCATAAGATTTACCGTGGATTTTTATTATGGTGCCTGCTTCACTGTAAATTGGCAGTATTTTTCATATATTGAAGAAAATTTTTAAAGTCAATGTTTTCTCCTATGATTTGATATAACTTCTATTTAATAATCAGTTTTTAGATTGAAATTTTATCAGCTTTTGATATTTTCCTTATATGTAGTAATGTGTATATATGTATTCGATATATATATGTTCATATATATGTACATATACATATATGGAATTTTTTTCATTGTCTGCAGATAGTTTTTAGGTTGAGTTTTTCTTTTTAGTTATGCTTTCCTCTATCACTTTGCTTGGAAATGCTGGATGAAATAGTTACTTTCATTTCTGTTTTTCACCATCATGATTGTTTCCTGCAGTTCCATTTATTTTTGTCAAGTTTTCCTTCATGCTATCAATCTGTCTCATTTGTCTACCGGTTCTGTGTCTTTTGCTTTTTTCACTGCCGTGCAGAGCTATGGATGTCTTTTATTTGCTCGATTTTCATTCTTGATGCATATACAAACCACTGGAGTATGCAGTCTTGAATCCTATATATGTCTTCCAAATTTAGCTGTATATTATTGTGAAGATATTTGTCATCTGGGCGGCTCCAAAAGGCAGCCTTCCTGAGGCTCTGTGCTTCGCTTTCCTCCTGTTTTACAGTTTCCTACTGTTCATATTGCAGGTTGTCAGTTAAATTGCCATAAATCTATCTTCAGTTTCAGTATTCTATAATTACATAAATTTGATTATGAATGGCACATCTCCAGTTTGGTGGCCTGCTCCTAATATTTGCTAGTGGTCAGTGTCACTAACCCTGTTATTTTACCATTTATGGTGAATCCACATCTTCAGATGATTATTTTTCTCTTTTGTTAATGTTTGTTATACATTCATTTCTGCCCATGTGTCAGCTTAGCATACATTTGTTAAATGCCCACCACATGTTAGGCATGAGAGTAATGGGGATACCATGGTGCATTGGGTGCCCTCATAAGAATCACATTCTCATATGGGAGGCAGACAGTAAGCAAGAGAATACAAACCTTATGGAGCCACAGAGCATGTGAAGTGCTACCAGGAACACGAAGCAGGGTGCAGGGATGGAGCCGAAGACATTGCTGTGGTCAGGGAAGGCCTCCCGGGAAAGGTGGCACTCAAGCAGAGTCCTGTTGGATCTGGTGGACTGAGGGGCTGTTTAGAGAAGGGAGCAGCCCCTGGAAAGGCCCTGAGTGGAACTAGCTTGGTGCGTCCCAGGCACAGCAAGAAGGTCAGGGAGCTGACGGCAGTTAGCTGTGGCAAGTGGTAGGAGCTGAGGTTGGAGAGGCAGCAGGGGTGATCAGAGGGCTTTCAGGGGCATTGAAGACTTTGGATGTTAAGTGGAGGATTTGTCGTCCTTAAAATGGAGGGTTTTTTTTGTTTTCGTTTTGTTTTTTTAGGAAAGGACGGTGAATTGGTTAGCATTTGTTAAAAAACAAAAAGCAAGAAAACAAGAATCCTCACCTCCATAAGCACCATATAACCATCTGAACTATGAAGTCAGTGTTACTGTTACACGGTCTGTCCAAGCAGCCTGTGGTCTCTTTCTGTTTCCCACTATGGTGTCCATATGTTGCCTTTAGTTGCTGTGTCTCCTGTCATTTAGTCTTTATTGGTTTCTCTGTTTTTTCCATCTTCACAGTGTTGACATTTCTAAAGAGTTCAGGTTTATCTCTTCCCCTGTCAACCTGAGTCTGCCCAGTGTTTCCTCATACCCAGTCCAGGGCTGGGGTTTTGGCAGATTTACCACCTAATTTATACTGTTCTCAGTACGTCTTGTCAGGAAGCATGTGACGTCACCATATCCCACCACGGCCAGTGTTCTCCTTGGTCACTGAGTCACCAGCTTTCCCTGTGTGCTTCAAGTATTTTGTGGGAGATAAGCCAAGACTACACCACTATTCTGTTTCTCATCAAACCTCCCCCCCAAACATCAGCATCCATCGATGCCTCAATCAGTCACCATCACAGTGGGTGCCAAATGGTGATTTTTTTTTTCTTTTTACTTCATTATTCATTCCTCATTCATTAGCAGGCATTCTGCTGTAAGGAAGAACTTTCCTTCTCTCCCATTTATTTATTTGTCTTTATTACCATCACTATTTATTTTGATACTCAAATTGCCCACAATTTGGACAGTGAGAGCTCCTCAGTGTGGGTTCTCTAGCTTTTGGACAGGACCCTTCATTCTGAGTACTTCCTTGATTTCTTTTTTTTGTTTTTTAATTGATTACTTTTTAAATTAATTTTTTAATTAGAGGAAAATTGCTCCACAATGTTGTGTTTTTTTCTGCCGTGTGACAGTGCAAAGCCATCCTTGCTTTCTGACACAAATACATTTTCTAGCATCATCTTATGTTTATGCAGGAATCAGCAACTCCCTCGTGGAGCCTTGGGTATTTTTTAGTGGAAGATGGAACGTAGACTATAAGACCTAAGTATTTAGTGTACTCTTTGCATTTAGGAACCTAGATTTCTAGGAGTTATGGCTCGAAATAATTTTAGGGTTCATCATTGTAAAGATGGCATTGAAAGTGAGATTGGGCCAGTGTGGTTTTGTGTTTTCCATAAACCATGTTCAGCTGTTTGTGTCCAGGTGAGGTGGGAGTGGAGCATTTGGTATAATCAGTATTGGGGTTTCCAGCTGTCTGTGAGCAGGGCAAGAGGAAAAGGAAGTTGGGGTGCTCATAAGGGTTTCCCAGGTGGTGCTAATGGTAAAGAACCCACTTGCCACTGCAGGAAACATAAAAGATGCAGATTCGATCCCTGGGTCAGGAAGATCCCCTGGAGGAGGGCATGGCAACCCACTCCAGTATTCTTGCCTGGAGAATCCCATGGACAGAGGAGCCTGGTGGGCTACAGTCCATGGGGTCGCCACGAATCGGGCGTGACAAAGCGACTTAGCAAGTATGCATGCAAGGGAAGATTACAGTGATGGACAGTGGTGTCTACCCTAGGTGGGTCTGAGAGAGGGCATGAACAGAAGAGTGACTAGTTAAGATGTTCTGGAGGTCAGAGGCATGAAGGTCCTGATGGAGGTTGGCTGTTGTTTGGTGGTGTGTTAGCAGGACTGCCTTATTGCACAGCTCTAGTCCTGCAGCCAGGAAGAAATCTTAGTGGCCTTGATAATGAGGAAGTGAGCCAGGACACAGCAGGGTACTGGATGCTGAGATTTTGTCAGGCTGTCTAGAGTGTCATCATGGGAGGAAGCGACCAAGTTGGGATAGAGGAAAAGTTCTTCAGCTGTGATGACAGAGAAGAACTGAGAGATGAGTGTGAGGGATGGATTATCTGTGTGCACATCGAATCATGACAGAGACGGATGATGTGAGAAAGACACAGCCTCCATGCTGACATTTTCATCACTGAGGGGAAAGGGTAGCCAGAAGGTCCCTAGCTGATTTTAGCAAGAAGCAAGTAGGGTGAATGGTCTTGTAAGCACAATAATGGCCCCCTTAAAATATCCCCATCCCGATGGCTGTAACCTGTGCGTATGTCACCTTACATGACAGGAGGGATTTTGCAGATGTGATTTCAATCAGATTCTTGAGATAGGGAGATTATTCTGGATTATCTGCCTGGGCCAAATTCCATCACAAAAGTCCCTGTAAGGAGGAGGCAGGGGGGTCAGAGTCAGAGAAGGAGTGATGATGGAAGCAGAGTCGGGGAGACTGAGAAGACGCTGTGCTGCTGGTTTGGAAGATGGAGGAGGCGGCCCCCAGCTCAGAAGTACAGAGGCCTCGAGGACCTGGGAAGGCAAGGAAACAGATGGACTGCAGCCCTGCCGACACTTTGATCTTAGCCCAGTGAAACCCTTTCTGCAGTTCTAACATCCATAATGGTGAGACAGTGCAGGGTCTAGCCCCGGTGGATCCAGGGAATTCGAAGCGGGGACGGCGTCAGCGAGGATCAGGAAACAACTGCTTAATTAAACGTTAATTAAGGATATAAAGAGTAATAGAATAAGGACAGCTCAGTGAGGAAATTCAGTGGAGAAAAGAGGCTGAAATAAGGATAGCTCAGTGAGGAAATTCAGTGGAGAAAAGAGGCTGAATAATTCAGCCAGATGGTGAGAGAAAGACCGACATGGGGAGACCAAGTTTCGGTGAACAAGGCCCACACTTTATTTTCCAAAGTAGTTTTTATACCTTAAATTATGCATAGAGAATAATGGGGGAAGGGGTAGAGTCATGCAGTAAGCCAGGCTTTCTTCCTGCAGACTTATCATATGCAAAAGTTTAGGTGATTTGCATCATCTTCTGGCCCGGAGGCCTGTTAACATTTTAAGACCCTTTCTTCAGAAAACTTATTTTTCTCTAAAGGTGATTAGTCAGGCGCCACCCTCCAAAAGCATTAAAGTTGCATTCCTATAGGGCAAAGGTGTGGTGGGCTGTAACAAGAAAAAGAATTAACTCAAGGGTCCAAGGTTACAAACATTAAAGCTACTACTTACATCAATTATATTAATCAATACACTGCCAGGGACACAGCAGGTAAGGGATATGGAGACTTAGCAGCAAACATTGGCCCAACAAGTGAAAAACCCTTCACCAATACAATTTCTAATCAATCTTTTAACTGCTCAAAGGAATCTGTATTTAGACAGTTTAGAACATCTCTTGCCTCTCACAGTTGGGAGGCACTGAGCAATCACATGTGGCCAGAAAAACCTATTCAGAGGCAGGCTAGAGGACTTCCAAAGGAGTTTGTAGGTTGAAACACTATCACACCCAGGAACTTTATTAACTGGAGCTATAAGTTAACTCTTTTTTTTTCAGAGAGAGGTAGTGGGGGACAGCCCCCGTGAAGTCAGAGGTGTAGGTGAGAGCACAAAGCAGAAGTAGGCAGACTCTGGTTTTGGGGGTAGATGCTCGAGAATTTCCACGGGGACACCTGAGGCTCGATCCCACCTTTGCGTAGGCCGAGCCTCCTTCCTCATGACCTTTGCCAGGGGCGGAGCTCCTGCTCCCGGCAAGATAGTAAATCTGTGTTGTTTTAAGGCCCTGATTTTGTGGTAATTTGTTATAATAGGAGTAGTTGGTAAAGAGTCCGCCTGCAATGTGAGAGACCTGGGTTCAATTCCTGGGTCAGGAAGATCTCCTGAGAAGGGAAAGGCAACCCACTCCAGTACTCTGGCCTGGAGAATTCCATGGACTGTATAGTCCATAGGGTCACAAAGAGCTGGACATGACTGAGTGACTTTCACTACTGAAGTGGACAGCATCAGAAAAATAATACAAATGATTTAAGGCTAATTTTTTAAATTTGCAGAAACTTTGAGTGAGGAGGAAGATTTGGAACCAGCCATGGCATAATATCTCCATGGCAGTGGCTATGGGGCGTGGAGAAGAAAATGGTTGATGCCTCCTACACCTCCTTCACGGGGCTTCAGAGGACAGCCTGGTGTCAGCAAAGGAAGAGGGGGCGGGGCCGTTCAGAGGGGACTGAGGATGCGGAGGCGTGGCTGGCCTGAGTTCCAGAGGGCCTCCAGCCAGAGCATAGGGGTAGGGCAGGTAGAGTTTGAACCCATCGACCGCGTGGAGAGGGCCATGTGGGGTTAAGAAGTGGCATAATGCCAGATAACTGGAGTGGCTTGAAGTCCTTTTGTGGGCGGAGGTTTACAACAAAACAAGCAAACCCAACACAGCTAGTCATTTAGGGCGTAATGGGATTGCTCCAAAGAAATGTTAGGTATCAGCGCTCAGTTAGAGCGCTGAAAAATAAACATTATTTATAAGCAGCTGTTTAATATCAAATAGTATTCCATCATATAAATGTCATAGTTCAACACTGTATGGTTTCGCAGCTTTAAGTTTTCACTCTGTGAGGAACACCTTTGTGGGTAGAATTCTATCCCTAGGAGTATTTCATGAGATAGAGTTCTAAGAATGTAATAACTGGATGAGAGAGGAAGAACTTTTAAAGTCTCTTGAAAAGTATTGTTAAATTATTTTCCCCAACCTGGCACCAGTTTCCACGCACACTAGTGATTTGTACTTAAGTACCAGTTACATTAGCTCAAAATGGCACTGAGTTTATTTTCATGCATTGAAAAATAATAATGGGCTTCCTTGTTGGCGCAGATGGTAAAGAATCTGTCACCAATGGATGAGACCCAGGTTCAATCCCTGGGTGGGGAAGATCCCCTTGAGAAGGAAATGGCAACCTACTCCAGTATTCTTGCCTGGGAAATCCCACGGACAGGGGAGCCTGGCAGACTACAATCCATGAGGTCACAGAGAATTGGACACGACTGAGTGACTAACACACAGACACAAAATTAATAATGAAATAAACCATAGTCTTTCAATGACCCATTTCAACTTGCCTACAAATGCTAATTATTAATAGATACTTCTGTGTTAGGACATTTTCTGTGGTGTCCCTTACAGATGTTCATCACTTTTCTGCTTAAACATTTCCAGTGAAAGTTCATAGATTTGGTTTCTTTTAAGGCTGAATGCTTATTAAAATTTTAGGCCTTTCCAAGTTACTAAAGGAAATTTGTCTTTTACCATATTATTATCTGACATGGTAGCCTGAAGAAGACATCTATTAATATTAATGACTAGTTCTTAGAATGATTATAAACCATGAGAGACATAAAAAAACAAGTCAGAAAGAATAAAGTAGGGCTAGACAGAACTTAAAGATTCACTCATGTTTTATAGAGGAAAATAAATGGAACATAAATATAGAGGGAAATAAATGGGAAATAGTATTTCTGTTGTTTATTTGTGGTATTATTGACAGTGTACCACCAGTTTTCAAATAGGTAGGCATATAAAGTCAATCATCTATTTCAAAATTACCGTGAATATGAAGTTAGCATATGTACATGACTGAGAAATGAAACTGTAAGCTGTGGTAGCTAAATTCATACCTGGAATGTCAGCATTCATTTGCTTCATGAGGAATGCTAGAGTCTGTAAAATTACACCTATGAACAAATTTGTGTGATAACATATTTTCTGAAAGAATTATTTGCTTGCCGTATTATTTCCTCTGTCTATAAAAATATAGACAACTGTGCAGAAGGTCAACTCTAAATATGATTACAATGTGTTTCTCAATGAAAAACCTTATTGTACGGTTGATCATCTCTGTTGAATTTTCATTGGTTTGGAAGTATATGACTGGTATTTAGAATTATGCTGTTAAGAATATTCTACCAAACTAGCTCTGCTTCATGTAGCAGTGAATGAATGATTCGTTTAAGAGTCTAACAAGATTTGACTATTGTGAACTCTTCTCTGAATATTGGATCTGCTCCTGATTGTCAGACCAAAGTTCTTTCAGGCTATATGGCTTTCAGTTGATATTAAAATAGATCTTTTGATAAGGCAACATTTTAACTTGAATAATTCAAGGGCACATTTTTGGAGTGATCTTAATCCATTCCCTATGTTAGTGCTTCATGTAAGGACTTCATTTACCCTAAATTTTGTATTGAAATATTCATGACTTTTTTTTAACTTAAGGGTAGTGAGAAATGTGGCAGATTTAGTCGTTATTGAATAATGGGTATTGGAGGCTAAATTGGGATAAATTTGACTTTTACTTTCTTAAAATTAAGAAAAAAGAATTTACCAGCTATTTGATCATTGGTTTGTCTTTGGGTATTTTCATAGAGACTTAAATTTTCTTAGCCATGTCCTGAATCTAGCCAGAAGGGAATGTAGGTTAGTTAGAACATACTTAGTGTGTAGGTAATTATATTTGTGTCATTATCTAAGTATGTCTTGGATAGTCAAATATGATATTAATATATTTAAAATTATTTGGATCACTTGTATTTTCTACTTGTTAGTGTAGATAATTTATTAATTTCATTATTTTGAGTTTTCCATTTGTTCTGGGTACTGACATTTGTTAGAACTGATACATGACAGAGTTTATTCTTAAAAAAGAAATGGTTTTTGGTTTACTACTTATGTTTATCTGAACAGTGCAAAGTATTACACATTAATATTTTAAACATACAAGGAATCCATAGGAAATACTTTGCAGTTCAGGTAAAATAAGCTGTCTAGAAATTATGTAGGCTTTTGTTTTAAACTTGATTCATTTATTTGTACTAAAGTAGCACATCCAGTAACACCCCATTTATCTGGTCATTTTCCAGAATAAGATGGAATTTTCCAGGTAACTGATCATAAATTAGTTTTCCAGGTAACTGAATCTTACACCTTCAAGGACTAAAATCTTTTAAATTTAACCATTTTTGAAGGAAATCTTTATAGTACACATTTTCTACTTTCTTACTTTCCTATGTTTTCTTAATCAGAGGATTCTCAATGTAATTCAATTTTTTTTTCTGATGATTCAGGACCACAGTTTTTAAAAAATGAGGAAGTTGAGTGTTATGCCTACTTTGAAGTTTTTTATTTTTTTCTTTCTGGTCAGATTAATAATAAGCTGCCATTTCCTCTGCTGTTTATCACCTCCAATACCTCTTCTTTTTCTCTTGGTGGTTTTGCTTTTTGTTCTCCATGGCTTGTGAAACCAGAGTTGTTAGGAATTACTGTTTATGGTAAATTAGAATCGAGGAGGAGCAGGGCCTCAGGAAGCAGGGGTGCTGCTCGGGCTCTGTCCTTCTCATCAGCTGGGCATGCGTTACCTCTTTCTCGTCACTCCTGGACTCGGAACGCTGTCCTGAAAGGCTGACTGCTGAGGCGTGGTATGACTCATGGTATGTTAGGTCCTACCTGTTTTCTCCCCCTTCCCTTAGAGGTGTGCCCTAAGGGAGTGCCCTGGCTTACACTAAATAGCAGCAAACCCTGGGTTTAGCCTCAGACTCCCGTCTCCAAGCCTAGCGCTTCTCTACTGTAACTGTGATCTTAACTCCAGGCAGTTATTAAGAACGTTGTCATCAGTCTTGGTAAATAAAAACAGTCTGTTCTTTCTTAAAGGGACTCATGTCATTCACCCTCTTACCTACTCTAGAAAGCAGGGACTCCCCTAGACTCTCCAGTGCTCTCCATTCCAGGAGTTACTGTCACCTTGCCTGGTTAAGTCTCTTCCAGAACCCTCCCTCCTCCCCAACTCTGTTACACAGGCCTGGTCCATGCCTGGTCCTCTACTGTCTTTTTTCTCTCTTTATTCTGCATCCTGCTTCTGGAATCACTGTCTTCAAAAAGCACCATCCGTTTGACCAGTATAAACAGGCAATCACTGGAGAATATACGTGGAGAAAGAGGGAGATGGAGAGACTGTGGACCACCATGAATACTTCAGGGGCAGAGAGGGAGCACCAAAGAGTTGAAAAATAGAAACACCCAAATACAGGCAGAAAACTAATTGAACTGTGCATATGTAGATGTGAGAGAAAGTGATTCGAGTGTTACAGTCAGCCTACACCTTGTGGTGCAATGTGGAGTGAGACACCATGAGAGCCTGGAGGCGCAATAGGATAGATAAGGTCCATCTCTCTCTAAATACAGTGCTTACGGCTGGTCAAACTCTGATTAGAGTTCCATTTCTAATGCAGGGTGAGTGAAGTCGCTCAGTCGTGACTCTTGTGGCCTCATGGACTGTAGCCTACCGGGCTCCTCCATCCATGGAATTCTCCAGGCAAGAGTACTGGAGTGGGTTGCCATTTCCTTCTCCAGGGGATCTTCCCGACCCAGGGATCAAACCCGGGTCTCCCGCATTGCAGGCAGACACTTTACCATCTGAGCCACCAGGGAAGCCAGTGCAGGGTAATACTAAATAATAAGTTTAGACAGAGCTAAAAAATGTGAGCTCTAGTGAATAAACTGAGAAGTTGATTAAGAACACCCATTAGTATATATTGAAGGAAATGAAATTACTATGACTTGAAACAGTTAAGGGGTACTTATAGGGTTTCTCCAGTGACTCAGAGATAAAAAATCTGCCTGCAATGTAGGAGACATAGCTTAGTTCCCTGGGTTGAGAAGATCCCCTGGAGTAGGAACTGTCAACCTGCTCCAGTATTCTCGCCTGGAAAATCCCATGGACAGAAGAGCCTGGCGGCTACAGTCCATCAGGTCGCAAAGGGTTGGACACAACTGAAGCAAGTGAGCACCGGTATATGTGACTTAAATACATAAACTTTGTTATTCTGAGGGTGATGCCAAAATAAATTCTTTGTCTTCTCTAGACAATAAGGGATTATGGTATAAGCAGTGTTCTGAATTTAAATATTTGTATTTTTTATCAGCCCAACACATGTGCTATATAAAACCAATTAGCACCTTAAAAGTCTATAGTGAAAACGAACAGTATCAGGTACTCTGTTTATCCTTATAATGTGGAAATTCATGTTCTGGGATTTTTTTTTTCTTTTTCACTTTTGGTGTTATTTCTTTGATAGTTCCTTTTTTCTCTTTGTCTTTTATTTCCTTTTGGAACTCTCGTTGGTCTCCTGTTGGCTTTGCTGGGTTAGCTAGCCCGTTTCACCCGTTTGTCTTTCCTGTTGTCCGTGGTCTCGCCCCCCTGGCTGCGGTGTCTCACCGTTGTTTTGCTTGGCTGACTGAGGACAGTCGCCTTTCCTTCTGCCTCCTGCACTGCCTCTGCTGCTGCTTGTGTCCCTTTGCGGTTTTGTCTGTCTTGGTCCTTTGTGTCGACGGCTTTCCTCAGATGCCTGTAGGTCATGAATTCCTTGCACATGGAGGAGACCCAAACGCTTTTTTATAAGGTGAGCTATCTTATCTCAGTGGGGTCCTCCAGGTGTCAGTGTACATAGTTCTTTCCTTTTAAGTGCTCCACATTTAACTGGCAAATCTAGAAAGCTATTTGAATTAAGCATAAGGAAAACTTAAATTCTAATGATATTAAATATTGCACTGAATTATTATGAAAGGCTTTAAAACTTCTGAAAACTTCTTGTTTATAAATATCAATGTTATCTGTTTGCAGCATGTTTAACATGAGAGGTTTTGTTGGGGGAATTGGGAGCACAGTCTTGGTCTTTTCATGGGTGGGGAGGGTGTTATTTTCAGGAACATTGCAATTCTGCTTCCTCAAACTTCACCGTAATTCAGGGGTTAAATTGGATTTAGACTAACAAACTACAACACATACTTCTTCCGATAGAGTAACTATCCACTTACGTGGCTCAGAATTCTTCCTAAGTAATACTTCATTGCTGTGATCCTTAATTAGGATAGGGTAATTGCTATTTTTTTCATTCTTAGATACTTAGTTCTTGAGAAATTATTTCATATAAAACTGATTTAAATATTTTAAACCACTATTTTAAAAAGGCAGATATTATGAAAGTTCAGTGTTTTCATAGAAAAGAGCAGTGATACTTTTCTCAAAATCATTTTACAAATAGATGCTAAGGGTCTTATAAAGTGAGAAAAAAGTATTTAGCCTTATGATTTAAATTAATAAAGTGCACCAATTAATTTCAGAACTATCAAAGCTAATAAAATATGAAAACTTGGACATCAATTTTCATTAATATGATTGTATTTAAGTGTGGGTAGTTATTTTATTATATTAAAGAAAGTATGGTAGGCTATAAAGAGTCCCTTATCTGTTGGTTTAATTTAAAAGTAAAACATATATTATTCTAATTATATGCACTAATGTTGAATTTTACATTCATAAATTCATGACTCTCTTTCTTAATAAGAATATCTAACTGCTTTATACCCTGTGGCTACAGTATGGAAAGAAATCGGGCCTGGGAACCAAGAGAACTCCAGGTTGAGTTAGGCTACTTACTTAGCAGTGTGACCTTCCACAAGTACTTAACTTCTTACAGAAGTACTTAACTTCTCTGCTTTAAAGTTTTCTCAGCTGTAAAGTGAGAGCCCTTGAGTTTCCTCTATTTGTAATACTCCCTTATTATATGACAAATTATGTCCTTATAGTCTTTCTTATTAAATTAACGTATAATCAACTATGCTATGCTAAGTCACTTCAGTTGTGTCCGACTCTGTGTGACCCCATAGACAGCAGCCACCAAGCTCCCCCATCCCTGGGATTCTCCAGGCAAGAACACTGGAGTGGGTTGCCATTTCCTTCTCCAATAATCAACTAATGCAAACATATATATCCACATACATACATGTATATTAAATTGGCTAAAAAGTTCATTTGGGTTTTTCTGTAAGCTATGTGTATCATGCTGAAAATTTTGGATGTTATCAAAGTATATAAAACAAAAAGTGAAATTCTGCTCCCACCCCCACTCAAAACAAAACAGGTTAAAAGTCTACAGTGACAGCTAATAAATGCTAATGGTCTCTGTACGTTATTGCAGAAATTTTTCGTGTATTTGTCAGTATATAGACACTTAAGTCCTAATACAGGTAACTATTTAGCACCTTACTTTTGTCCTCTTTACACCTTTGAAATGATTTTATGTAAATGTATTCCTGAACATATTTATTTTTAATCAATTTCTGGTAGCTATAATTTATAATTTAATAGGAAATTTAATTTTTCATTCTTTGTCTTTTCCTTAAACCTTAATTTCCCCCTTGCATGTTTGAATTGTAACAGCAGAATAACTTTTAAAAATCTACGTATGAAGAAATGTCTGAAAGTAAATAAAGCAAATGTTAACAATGCTTATATTGGATGTTAAATTTTAAGTAACTTTTCCTTTATGCTTTCCTATTTCATATTTTTAGCAATTGACATTTTATTGGGGGGGGAATCCATTTTAATAAAAAGTACCATGCTATTATGAAGTAATTATCAATCAGTAGTTTAATTGAATTGTAAAACCATATTCTTTATTGACTATTAAAAAGCACCTCATTAAAGTATTTTATTGTTATTTTTACCATTCTTTTTATTTTTTAATTGAAGCATAATTACATATAATAAAAGGCAGAGATTTTAACTATACATTTTGATGAGTTTTTTACCCACTGCACTTGAAATATAAAACATTCCAATAAGCCCATAAAACCCCCTCAAATCTCTCTTTAATCAATCCATATCCTCCACCCAGGCAACCTCTGATCTGGTATCTATCCCGATAGATTCATTTTTTCTGTTTTGAGCATCATTTGAATGAAATCCCACTCTCTGTACTCTTTTGTGTCTGACTCTTTCATTATACATAATATATTTATGTGTCTTCATCACTATTTTGAAAACCCTATTCCTATTCTTCTTAGTGTTTAAATAACTGGGCCAAGGTTGCAGAGCTTGGAAGCACTGGAATCAGAACTTGGTTTCAGGTCTGTGTGACCCCAGAGTTCTTTTCTACCTTTCATGTAATCTTCCTTGTCTGACTCCTTTGCACTCCTTTCTGGCATAGCTCAGGCCACTCAAAATCCTTTGGGGACTACATTATAAGTCATCATATCTGCTGTTAGTTTCCCTATTGCCAACTTTGGATTCAGGCTTCTTGCATCAGCTATAGCATTTCCCGCTGTTGCAACGTTTTCCAGCTGTTCAAATTTTATATTCTCTCCTGTGTTCCCTTTACTTTTAAGAGAAAATTCCTTTACTGTCATCTCATGAAGTTTCAGAAGAGAATTAAAAAACACGTACTTTTAGCCTGCTATCTTTATCTTGGAAGTTTCCCCTTTTTAAAAAAGAAAGGCAGTCTAGGAGTAGATTTTTAAAATTACTTCTGTTTTTTAAAATCGTTTCCTTCTGTTAATTCTGAGGCAGGTTCAGAAATACTGAATGTTTTTGTTTTCCAAAGATCAATGTAATTTTGACTCCAAACACCTTCCCGTTGTCCTGTCAGCCATCCTCATTCACTGTTAAGGCACATGACCCCTTACTGGAAAGGGAGGTGGTGCTGGACTGAGATGCTTTGGATGGTGCACTGAATAACTTCCACTGTATTCTTTTTATGCGGGAATCAGCTGAGTCCTCATGGTCCCCTCACATCTGCCAACCCAGCTATTTCTGTGCTGGACTCAGGACATAGGAATTCAAGACGCTTCTCACCCCAGAACGTGATCAACTTGGAGGAGGGCACAAAGGCTCACGCAGGCGCTGATGGAGAGGAAATGACTTTGGTGGCTAGCTAATGTTTTAAGGAACAAAAGATGGGGGTGGGTGTGGAGGGGGCAAGAGAAGAGAGTGGGAGATCCACAGTGTATTATCCTGCTGTCATGATTTTATGGTAGTAGGAACAAGAGCCAGAAGGGATCTCCTCTGTCAGTGTTTTTGCTGGATTGTTTTTTTCCCCATTTCTGTCCTGTCTCCCAAATTGGTATCATCTCTCTCTGCCTTTTCAACCTAGTCACTTACGGGCGCGACTCAGTTCCTAAGAAACGACTCTGGTTTTGTTTGAGTTGAATACTCTCCACCACCACTGGGGGAGCAAGAAGACTCCAGGGACAGGTTTTCCAGTAGGACCTTCCTGTTGGTTCAAATCACCTAGTTGCCAGGTTGATGAGCATCTTTCCGCCATTAGGGCCTGTGTGGGAGGGGCGGCTAGAGCATCCTGTTACTTGTACTTCCAAGAGGCTGGGGCTTGGCTGTGAAGACCTTATCCAGGTGGTACTTCATCTGTAGAAATTCCTTCAAGGACTTGATGTATACATGATTTACAAACAGTATTTGAATGTTTGTGTGGAATTTTAATGGGAAAGTGAAAGAGGAGCTGTTGAGCGTTTGCCCTTGATACCTGCAGTCCCAGCTGGGGGCTTCTTGCAGGAGCTCTAGGCTGGATGACTGAGTCTGTGCTGGCTTTGGAACCTCTGCATGCGAGGTCCCTGGGGATTGGAGACTCTGGGCTGGAGCTCAGCAGAGGCTAATTTACTTGCCTGGCTCCCTCCCTGGGATCACAGGCTCATTTAGAGCAGGGCCACATCTCATTTGTTTCTGAACTCCTGGCAACTGGCATGGTTCATGGCATGTGATAGGTGCTCAGAAAACGATTGCAGGCCGATTGATTGAATGAGGCAGTTACCACCACCACCATTGAGCAAGGCAGTGATCAGCCACACCAAGATGAGGCCTAGGGACGGGTGAGGCTGCAGAGAATTATTCAGGCCAACTGATTGAATGAGGCAGTTACTACCACCACCATTGAGCAAGGCAGTGATCAGCCACACCAAGATGAGGCCTAAGAACGGGGGCCAATTGATTGAATGAGGCAGTCACCACCACCACCGCCATTGAGCAAGGCAGTGAGCAGCCACACCAAGATGAGGCCTAGGAACGGGTGTGATCATCCACACCAAGATGAGGCCTAGGAACGGGTGAGGCTGCAGGGAATTACTGCATATGTCACCGCCACAGGACTCATCACCTCTGTGTGTACAGGGTCCCAATGAGTGAGTGCAGAGTGCTCACTTTGGGATGATAGCTGCAGCTTGGCCCAGTGCCAGTGGACAGTGGCCGGCTGGGTAACACATACCTTATCTGATGACGGCCGTTGCTGCTCAGCTGTTGCTGGTAGATATGATGACAGAGCTCCTAGACTTTCAGAGGACAACATTAACTATTCTGATGTTTAAATTTGCAGTGTTTTGAGGAACACATAAAACACATGTATAGGTCAAATTGGTTCTGTGGGCTTTCACACTGCTCTCTCCAGAAAATCAGACAAGAAGAGAAGGGCAGGGTGCCAGGAATCTGGAAGGGGCAGGTGGAAGAAAAGAAATTCCCAGCAAGCTTGAGAAAGGGTAATTAAAGAGCTGGAGGAGAACAGTGAACTTGAATCTTAAGAAGGAAAGACTCTCAAGAAAACTGGGCAAGGTTGATGGATGTCTGCTATGATATATGCTATGGAGAAGTCAAGTAATTAGAGAGCACAGTGAATCATTCATGAATGCAGGGGGAATGCATGTTAGCATTATGCAGCTATTCTTGGCCTGGCATAAATACTGTCCAGACTGTGACTTAAGTATCAGTTGGACCAAATTTGTTTTCAACGTTATTTCCTTAAAGCTTTGACAAAAAAATGAGTCCAAGTTCATGTAAATTAACTTGACATTTTGAAAACCATTATTCATGTATCCAAAATATAATACTTCAGAGGAGTATTTAAACTTTTTCAAGGAATTTACATGAAACTATCAAGGGAATCATTCTTGTTGTATCTTTACCATGTTAAGATAGGCCTTCGTCTTGTCTGTCTGGGTAAAGTTATGACAATGGATCCTATTCCAGGAGGTTTTATTTTATTGGAAGGAAGCCCAGGTAAAGTCTCATATTAATTTTCTGTCATGTTATCTACCAAAGAACAGATTTCCAAAGTCTCTCAAACATTTGACACAATCATTTCCATTTGCTAAACTTCATCAATGTTTTTCAAGTGATATATGCATTTTAAGTCAAAATTGAACAAGGTTTATCCTTGAACAGAACAAAATGTGTCCTGTCTAAGGCATTGGATTAATAGAAGATGTTTTCATTTTTATTTGTTGAAATAGAAAGTTTATAGTTATAAATTACTCTGAGTGCTTTTTGCAAGCTGAAAATTGTCTCACTGAACAAACAAAACCCATTTACTGAGTTCCCTCCATGTACCTCACATGCTCAAAGCCATACAGTTTGGCTTATTGTCCTAATGCTGAAGAGGGGATAATCTGAGCCGCACGGCTCATCATTCTCTGTACTTCCATGCCTTCATGTCTTTTTTTGATGTATTGTCCTCTGCCTGGAATGTCCATCCATCCCCTAATCTCCTGTTCTTCTAACCTTTTTTTGTGAACTTCTACTTATCCAGCAGGGACAATGTAAAATGTCAGTTACTCTACAGCTCTCCTTAATCCCTCCTTATCATTATCCCCATAACAGACCTTGTATACTATGAATAGAACACTTATCAAACAGTATTTTTTGGTATTTTTCTCTTCCACAAAACTGTAAGATTCCTAAAGTCTGCGTGATTAATTTCTGCATCTATGCATGTATCTGACATGAGGGAACTTTTCAACCAATGATTGTTGACTTAGATTGAATCCACTTATTAGGACAGATTTTACTGTAGTGCATGACTCTGGCAAATAAACCATTAACCCAATGTGTTATTAAATATTTACAGTGTGATGAAGTAAGTCATCTCACATATTATTATTATGTAATTCAAACAAAGGAACAAAAAATAAGAATTTTCAAAGGAAGAGGGGCTACGTATATATACATAAGGCTTCACAAGCTAATTAATTCAAAAATCCAACACTATCTTAAGAGGGATCACATTGATTAAATAATTGTTGATTAAGTAGTCGGTGACAAAGCAAACTCAAGAATTTTCATGCAGAAGGATAGCTATTTCTCTAGTAATTTGCAGTAGATTGCTGTTCTGTCATAGCCTGATATTACATAGTTCAGATATGCCACAAGTCAACTTATTGTCCAGAAATCTAATAATTGTCAAAGTCCCACACAAGACAACTTAAAACATTGTTTTTCTCCCAACACTAGTATTGGAAAAATGATCCAGTATGTTAAAAAGATCGTTTAACCTCTGCTTTGCAGAGATCATGAACATAACTCCTTGTTCACTCACTAAGTTGTGTCCAACTCTTCGTGACCCCATGGACTGCCACACACCAGGCTCCCCGGTCCTTCACTATCTCCTGGACATGCTCAAATTCGTGTCCATTGAGTCTGTGATGCTATCTAATTATCTTATCCTCTGCTGCCCCCTTCTCCTCCTGCCCTCAATCTTTCCCAGCATCAGGGTCTTTTCCATTGAGTCAATTCTTTGCATCAGGTGGCCAAAGAAAGTATTGGAGCTTCAGCATCCATCCTTCCAATGACTATTCAGGGTTGATTTCCTTTAGGATCAACTGGCTTGATCTCCTTGCTCTCCAGGGAACTCTCAGGAGTCTTCTCCAGCACCACAGTTCGAAAGCATCAATTCTTTGGTGCTGAGCATTCTTTATGGTCCAACTCTCACATCCATATATGACTACTGGAAAAACCATAGGTTTGACTATGTGGACCTTTGTTGGCAAAGTGAAGTCTCTGCTTTTTAATATGCTGTCTAGGTTTGTCATAGTTTTCTTCCAAGGAGCAAGCATCTTTTAATGTCATGGCTGCAGTCACCATCCACAGTGATTGTGGAGCCCAAGAAAGATCCTCTGGAGAAGGGAATGGCTACCCACTCCAGTGTTTTTGCCTGGAGAATTCCATGGACAGTGGAGCCTGATGGGCTACAGTCCATGGGGTTGCAAAGAGTCTGATACAACTGAGCAACTTACTCTTCACTACAATTATGTGGTAGGCTTAGTTTTATTTTTGTTTATGAGGAGTACCTTCAGGGAAGGTATAGAGCTCTGAAAGGGGCCTTTTTAAAGTGTAAATGGAGAAATGAGGCAGAAACATCAAGGATACAGGAAGATTTCTAAGAGGGAAAGTAAACGTGGATTTACCCTTGCTTCAGAAGTTTCCCAGAAGGGGGGACTGTGAGGAAGCGGGCAGAGCTTGCTGAGGCCTTCCTCCCCTCTCTTGCCTGTCTAGTTCCTGGATCCAGAAGCCTCTGGGGAAATTCACCCTCTCCGCGAGTTTGCAGTTGCTGCTGTTGCTCTCATCACCACACTGGGCAAACTTAGATGTCGTTCCTGTTTGTGTTTCAACGTTTTCTGCCAAAGAGTGTATTTCTCTAAGCTAACTGAGCTTATGCTTCATTTCTATTTTATTTTCTTAAATTGACAAAGCAATGTTTCTGCCATTAGCAAGAAAAAAAATTGAGATATCACCATAGAGGAATTGTCATTGAGAGGACATTTGTGATAAGGTTTGACCTTTTGAAGAAATAGATCCCATTTCCCTTGGCCTCCTCTTCTACTCTGAGTATTTAATTTAATCATTATCTGTTGTGACTGTGAGGGTAAAGTCACAAGGCCAGACTCCTGCCCTGTGGGGACAGCCATTTTACTGACGAGATGCGCTCTCCAGTCTGAAAGGAGTCTGCGCAGAATGGACCCCAGGCAGGTCAGGTGGGAGGCAACTGCACTTGACTAATAAGCTTTCCAGGGGCCACTTCTAATAGTGGGTGATAAAGATGACACATAGTCACCTGCAGGCCTGGAAATGTGCAAGATGGTCATTTGCTTCCTTCCAAGAAAAAGACTTGGAATGGCGTTCAGGGTGTTTCTGACTGTGTTATGCATGTTTGCAGACATGGACAGGAATTATAAAGACTTTTTGTTAAAATGTGTTTTAAATTCTATCGATCATATAGTTTGAATTTCATTTTTGGCTTATTGTGTACAGGAGGATGATCTATTCAGAGCATTTGATGAATATTAACTTCTACATTACCTCAAAATATCCACTTATTGATTACCGATAATAAAACACCAATAGCCATCTGAGCTTTATAAACTTTTTATCATTAAGATAGGCTTGATTTTATTTTTGAAAAATAATCATTTTTTGCTCATAGATTGTTTCCGCTACGCATCTTTGCTGGTGTTCAGCTTCTTTAATTCTTTTTTCAACTGTAACAATTGTACACTTTTTATATTTGAATTATTTTCCTCATAAATTATGTTATCCTTGGCTAAAGGCTTTTCTCTTTAGTAAATGCTTTTGACTATCTGGCCTTTATAGCATCAATTTCATTTTTAAATGCCTATGGAGACATGCTTGACTGCTTATAAATTTTCTAGTATAGTTCTGTAAGAATTCTTCACTTTCCAAGGACCATACGTACCCATGTTGGTTCCCAACAGTTTATAACTGGCAGAATAATTTAAAAGACATTTTCCCTTTGCAACTTAATTTAGAGTAGAGTGCGTTTTGTCAGCAAAGGCAGTGCAGGAGGGGGCGTGGGTCAAGCAGTCTGGACCTCCACCAGCCTCAGAGGCAGTGTGGGCGTCCAGAGAGTGCTGCACAGGGTGTGGTGGGTGGGTGTGGGGGGGGTTCTGAATTTCAGCTTCTTTCCTGATTAGGCTACACATGCAGTGTGGGTAGGCAGGGGAACTTCAACTGAGCACAGCCCTAGGCCAGTGGAGGAGCCACCGTCTCAAATGCTGATGCCCACCAGAGGGAAAGGCAGTGTGCCCCACATGTATATGCATATAGTTTACGAAGTCCTAATGCTTCTGCCTGGAAATGAGGCCCCTGGCGTCTGCTTGCATTTCAGGGGCTGAAGGAAGACGCCATACCTAGTTCAGGGGGTGGGGAAGTGCAGACACAACAGGGCCTGGCAGAACTGAGAACGTCTGCTACGCTACAGGATTAAAACTGCACTTTACAAAGGCGGTCTTCCAACGACAGCCAACGTTAGGAGAAAATTTTGACAGATAACAGATCTTTGCTCAAGACATGGCCACACTGTGCAGAAGGAGGCTGATGGCTGGTACAAGAGGTGTTAGAGAGCAGAGACATGTCGTGGGTTGATGGAGGGTTAGAAAAGTAGGTGAGGCGCACTGAATGAGCAGAATGCCAGCAGGGAGTAGTGTCAACAGTCCAGTTTAGGCCAACATGACATTGCAGATTTGGGGGGAAAGATGAGTATGCAGTTGTTCCCAGAAGCTCTTCACTTGGAGAATGGGCAACATCCTTACTTCTCATCCTTCCAGGCTTAATTCAAATATAGTTATTTGCATGTATTTTCCCTCTCAAGTATGAATGTCCTTGAGGACAAGGACAAGGGTCCATTTTTGTATCCTCTGTGCCCAGCGCGTGGTTGACAGTACAGGCACTGCATTACTATTGAATGAATGAACTGGAACCCTCTGGCAGCCCCCTCCCATGGTGCCAGGTGCCTGCTACCCCTTTGGCTGGGGATTTCACAGACTTATCCCGGGGGTTGCTGGTAGCGGAAGCAGTGAGAGCAGGATGGTGTTTCTGAGCATTCCCGCCTCTGCTCTGTTCTTCTTGGAGGGACCAGTTCAAGCAGGAAGGATAATCAAGTGTTCGGAGAGCTGAGCAGTGAGAAGTAAATTTGTACCTGGTGTGTAATTTTCATTTTGTTTTTATTTCCTACTTTTGAGTGTATTAAAATTAGGAAAACCTAAATTAATATAATCTATTCGCTTAAAGACTTTATAACTTGTGGTATTCTTGACCTCACTTTTTATTACGAAAATCACGAAACATAATTAGACATATAGCTTACTTTTTAGACCTTGGGGTGTAGAGCAGCAGTTCTCCGACTTGAGTGCATCAGGGTCACCTGAAGGGCTCGCTAACGCCCAGGTTGCAGAGCCCTGGCTCCCAGAGTTTCTGGCCCAGCTAGTCTGGGCTGGAGGTGATGAGACTGCTGCTCTGGGAAGCCACACTTTGATATGCAATGAGGAGGAGGAAAGGACACTGAAAGTGGAGTAGAAAAGTGTATGCGTTTGAATCTCTGTGATGCTACCTAATAAACGTTTGATTGTGTGTAAGTTACTCAACCCGTCTAGTTTTCTGTGTCCTTGTGGAAATGAAGGTCATAATTGACCTCACAGAGGATCAGATAAGATTGTATAACAGAACCACTTTTTTTAAAAGTGAAGCTCTGTGAAAATACTGCTTTAGTATGTCCTATGTATTATGAACCATGGACATCTAATTGGCAGCCGCATGTATGTGGGGTACTCTGTGCAAGGCAGTGGAGGATAGAACACAGGAAGAAAAAGAACAGCAGCATTGTGGACTTTCCCAGACGCCAAATACTTGAAATGATACTAAGAATTCAAAGAAGGAAAGGTTGTGGTGAGCTGCTAGGGTGGCCTTTACCCAAAATTTACTGTGTAAAGACCATCATTTCACAGGAAGACACTGGTTTTTCCTTGCTGTGGAACTGTCTAATTGCAGAGCTAATGTCCTGAAACCTAGAAATCTGTAATTTTCGCACATTTTGAATGTGAAGTTTATTCTTTTGCGGATCAATCTCAGGTTTCCTACTTAGAGTTTGGTGAAATTAAGAGTACAGAATTATTTGTTTTGCCAGCATTTAAAACTCATCTCAATAAGATAGTTGTAAATATAAATATCAGAAAGATACGTAGTGTCATTTTCTTAGCCTATCCAGGCTGCTGTAACAAAATGCTGTGGATGGATGGCTTATATACAACAGATAGTTGTTTCTCTCAGTTCTGGAGGCTGACAAGTCCAAGATCAAGGTGCTAGCAGATTCGGTGTCCTGTGAGGGACCCAGTCCTGATTCATGGGAGCCTTCTCTGCTGTGACCTCACTTGATGGAAGGCACAAGGGAGTTCTCTGATGTCTTTTTTATAAGGGCACTAAACTGCCACCCTTGTGACATGGTAACCTCCTAAAGCCCCCACCTTCTAATACTATCACACTGGGGTTATAGTTCAACACGTGAATTTTGGGGGGATACACACATTTAGGTCTATAGCAGTCTACTGAAACTTTTAGCCAAACAGGATGGGTGAGGAAAGTCCCTGAAAAATCTCAGCTTAAAAAACATAGCTCATACACAGTTGACCAGCACCAGCACTTCTCTTTTATGATTTGTGACCTTCTCCATTCTTAAGAGTTTTAGATATTTTATTATGGTTTAACTCTAGTTTTTTAAATTATACTTAATAGTGTGTTTAAAATTTCCTATTGAATGCAGAATATTAGCATATTTACTTTAAGTGGTTTAATAGCCCTATATTTAAGATTACAGTGATAATTTATCATTAACAATATTATTGATTTAAGTAGAAAATTGGACGAATTTTAGAAGTCAGAGCAATTTATCTGGTAAATAAAAATTATTTTTTACAATAAAATTGAGATTTTAAAACTTACCTTGGGAAAAACAGTATCTGAGTAGCAGATTGAACTTTGGATGGTGAAGTGTAACTATATATTCTGGCTGCCATTATGATGAATGTGTATGTGAAAGCTTTACTGCAATTGTAATACTGTAGATTTTATTATGTATTTTTCAACTAGTGAATCCCAAAGGATTCACTATCCTATGGGTTCAGTTTAGATTCTTGGCATTAAAAGGGGGATCCTCATACCTGAAAAGTATTGGGAATCCCTGAGGCAGTGCGTGGTCCTCTTCTGGCCCTTCATCTTGACTTGCTGTTTGGATCCTTTGTAACACACATTTCTTACATTTGTCTTACCCATTTGGCTATAACTGAATCTTCTCTAAAGCAGGCAAGGGTGGAAAAGCAAGATATTAAGATGTGGGAACACTCAATACTCTCTTAAGACTCAGATACACGTCAGCCTTAGACAATTGCTTTTTGCTTTCCCCCTTTCCCTCTGCTGGCCCTCTCCTCAGATACCTTCTCTGATCATGTCACCCTACATATTCTTGTTGAAGAATTTATTAGAAATCATAACAGTTTCTCCCACCATCCTCTTTCCTTTTATTTCTAAAGTACCAATGGATGAGTAGATCCAAGAATATGGCCCCCTAATTTTGAAATATTTCAGTGTGGGACAACTGTAAACCATGTACTATATAATATCAATTTCCCATGATCAAATCAGTATAAATTAACATTGAAATAGATCTACTGAATATTTTAGAGATACAAGTATATGTAAAGATCTGATATATGATGAAGCTGCAAAAATCAGTTCAGAAAGATGGTTTATTTCCTAAATTTCATTGAAAAAACTGATCATACTCCAGAAGAAGATAATTTTAAACATCCTTCTCCTACTATGTGTGTGTATATATATATATGACTATAAATTTCGGGTACATTATTATTCTAAACATTCCAGACACACAAGCTGCAGAGGCAGGCTTAGCGTCCAGGTCTTTCTCGCGCTGTGCTCGGCATCTAGAAGGCTGACTCATGCGTCCTGTGCTCGGCATCTAGAACGCTGACTCGTGCGGTCCTGTGCTCGGCATCTAGAACGCTGACTCGTGCGGTCCTGCGACATTTCCTGGAGTAGAGACGGGAGAGAGATGTTTGCTGTTGCTCATCATTTGATAGTTCTCATTTTGTTTTATTTTTGTCCTTATAAATGATGCTTATAAATTATGTCTTGATTGATAAGTGGATCCGTGATTATTTTCTTAGAACCCATTTTCTAGATGTGAAGCAGCCGATTCAAAGGATACTCAGGTTTTTTAAGGCTTTTGAAATGAATTTAAAAATTGCTCTTCAGAAAGGCCCTGCCAATTTAGTGGTTTGGCTCTTGTGTTGTACTCAGAATCTTACTATTTTTCTATTTCTAGACCATCATTTGTCATAGAAAAGTAATTTCCCCCATCTTTTTATACTGGCAAGTTTTTAATTAACTTAGGGCTTCCTGTGAAGTCTGAAGTTAATATTCTTTTATCCTTTTTATCATCTATTGCAGAGTAACATATCAATAAGGTCGGGAAGAAAATATCACTTCTTTGACCCTAAGTATCTTCTTCTCTAGCGTTAATCAGAGGCCTCTGTTACCCTCTGGTCATACAGAGCAGCAGCAGTAGGCTTTGCTTTGCGTAGTGTCAGCATATCATCTGTGGGGTGGCCAGAGGCCCCTCTGCCTCAGGCTGTCAGTGAACTCCACCCACAGTGGAACTGGCTGCTACTTGATTTCCGTCCTCTGCACTATCTGTTCATTGGAAGTGCAGTGCGTTTCCAAACTATATGACAGCATGCACTGTATTAAGACTTCCTCCTGTGTTTACTTATCTTTCATCCGTACACTTCTCTTTGCTGGAATCTAGAACTTACTGAGTTATTTCCAAAGACCATGAAATGTGATTGCTATGAGGTCTAGTCTTCTTGGGAGGATGCAGTCTGTTTGTGGAAGCTGCCACAGGGTTGAAACAGTACTATTATTATTATTTCATACACTTTTTGTACCTCCACCTGTCACCAAGAGACGGAGTTGGAGTAATGACATCTCACCAATTATTTGATGACGTAAGTTTTCTTGTGTGCTGCCATATTACTTAAATGTTTTAAAATAATATATTGCGCTAAATATTATCCCTTGTGGTGAAGGAAAGTAAAGTTCTTGTCAGAGCAGGGAATTTTACGTCATACGGTATTCGATGTGAAATAGGGTGGATATGTGTCATCAATCACAGTGCATACTAGACTGAATTTAGAGCATTTGTGTCCTGTGATCACGGTTATCTGGTCTCCATGCAGTGAGGGGTTTTGGTTTTACTTTTTAGCACAGATCTAGACTATTACGGGCTTCCCCAGTGGCTTAGACCATAAAGAATCTGCCTGCAATGCAGGAGACCCAGGTTCAATCCCTGGGTCGGGAAGATTCCCTGGAGAAGGGAATGGCTGTATATTGTCACCCTGCTTATTTAACTTATATGCAGAGTACATCATGAGAAACACTGGGCTGGAGGAAGCACAAGCTGGAATCAAGATTGCCAGGAGAAATATCAATAACCTCAGATATGCAGGTTAACCTCAGACACCACTCTTATGGCAGAAAGTGAAGAGGCACTAAAAAGCCTCTTGATGAAAGTGAAAGAGGAGAGTGAAAAAGTTGGCTTAAAGCTCAACATTCAGAAAACTAAGAT
>NW_011494795.1:3473634-3485955 GCF_000754665.1 Bison bison bison | reverse complement strand
GGGCTCCAAAATCACTGCAGATGGTGATTGCAGCCATGAAATTAAAAGATGCTTAATCCTTGGAAGGAAAGTTATGACCAACCTAGATAGCATATTGAAAAGCAGAGACATTCCTTTGCCAACAAAGGTCCGTCTAGTCAAGGCTATGGTTTTTCCTGTGGTCATGTATGGATGTGAGAGTTGGACTGTGAAGAAAGCTGAGTGCCGAAGAATTGATGCTTGTGAACTGTGGTATTGGAGAAGACTCTTGAGAGTCCCTTGGACTGCAAGGAGATCCAACCAGTCCATTCTAAAGGAGATCAGTCCTGGGTGTTCTTTGGAAGGAATGATGCTAAAGCTGAAACTCCAATACTCTGGCCACCCCACGCGAAGAGTTGACTCATTGGAGAAGATCCTGATGCTGGGAGGGATTGAGGGCAGGACGAGAAGGGGACGACAGAGGATGAGATGGCTGGATGGCATCACTGACTTGATGGACATGAGTTTGAGTGAACTCCAGGAGTTGGTG
Organism: Bison bison bison; assembly: GCF_000754665.1. NCBI lineage: Eukaryota > Metazoa > Chordata > Mammalia > Artiodactyla > Bovidae > Bison > Bison bison. Next base: position 3,485,447 of record NW_011494795.1, on the reverse strand, counting down.
ATGGACAGGGAGGCCTGGCATGCTGCGATTCATGGGGTCGCAAAGAGTCAGACACAACTGAGTGACTGAACTGTGATGTTTAAATAAACTCACAATATTTTAGTGCCTAGGATTTTTTAAACTTATACATTTCAGTAACTTACATTTTCTTCCCTTTCCTAATATAGTCTTCAGATGAATTAATATACTGAAAACCAGTGTATTATGGTGAAGTGAAAATTGTGGTATTGCACACATTACTAGGGGTTGTGTCAGAGTAGTGCTCATGTTTGTTTAGTCGCTAAGTCATGTCCGTGCTGATAAACACTTGCTTAAAGCATGCATCTCATGTCCTCTCTACCTTTACAACCTTCCTTAGTTATTACTGTATACTTACTTTTATTCCTTCTCTGATTTTATTGGAATATTATAAGTTATAATACTTCCTTGCATGCCTATCATATATCAGTCTGGTTTTTCTCTGTCCTTAACCCTTGATGAATGACTACTAGAAGTGGACTTTTATAACATGTAGAGAACAAGTCAGGAGTTTTCTTGTGCTGATTATATCCATTTGACAGATATGTTCTGAAACTTTCTTGTAGTCATTAAAATGTGAAGTAAAATTTGAAATGCTTTGTGTGATATATTGTTACTATAACAAATAATAGTTTAGGAAAGAAAATATTTCTTATAAGAACTCTCATATTTTCTTTTATTTTCATGTTTTGGTATTTCTAGGAAATGTTTTCCGCTATTAAAGGTAAGTACTTATAATTTTTTTTTGCAACACTGCTCTAGAGTATAGTTGAAATGCACATATTAGCTTATTTTAAACCTTCTTTTATCATTTGTGATTGTTAAAAGAAGTAAAGGTTAAAGTAAATTGTGTAAGTGTTGGGTAAACTCAACCAGCTCTTGATACCCTTTTTTTTAAAGCAAAGTAGCAAGAAAGAAAAACTATTTAAGGACTTCACATACTCTTAAACCATGCAAACTAAATTTTCTCTTTTTCTTGCTTAAAAATCTTTTTCCTTTTTATTCTTTTGCATTTTATTTATTGTAATGGTAGTTTGCCAGGAGTAGATGTTTTTAGAAGGTGGTGGTGGTGGTAGTGGTTTGGTAGCTAAGTTGTGTCCGACTCTTGTGACCCCATGGGCTGTAGTGTGCCAGGCTCCTCTGTCCATGGGATTCTCCAGGCAAGAATACTGGATTGGGTTGCCATTTCCTTCTCCAGGTTTTAGGAGGTACAACCCAGTCAAAAAAATAAAAAATAAAAAAGCACATCTGTGTTTATAATGCAATATTTATTAATATAGGTCATATTACTTTAATATATCAGTACCTAATGGGTATGTGAATTATTTAAAATGAGCATCTGTGTACTATTTTATGGTATTTGAAATAAAATGAATTTTTAATGTTCATGTGTAATACGACCTGCCAAGATTATTGTGGTAAAAAGTTTTCAGATGCAAATCAGGAATCAGCTGCAGTGTTTCTCCCTCACTTTACAGCAAGCCTAAAGTTGGACTCAACCTCCAGTGTTGTTTTCCTGCTTTAAAATGGGCTAATTATGCACATATTTATACACGATTATGTTAATAATTTTTGAGTCAGTTAAACTTCAAGCTCGGCTTGCATGCCTCTTCAGTCTTTTTCTTTCTGGAATTAAAGCTATCCAAAAATAGAAATACCAGTTTAGCTGATCTCACTTTCCCCCTGAATTTAGTAGTTTTATATAACAGACAACCTTAAAAGTTTTCTTAAAGTTTTTCTTAAGGGAATTATTTAGATTAGAAATTCTGATTCATGTCTCAATCAAGAAGATTAAGTACAGGTGTCATTGAGGTTTCAGTTCGGTACAAGAACTCCTAAGTGGGAGATCTTATTCTTTCAGACCCTCTGCTTGCTGGAAGTTATGGTCACAGACCCTCAGAAGATGTTTGCTGAAGGAATGCTCACCGAGCAACTCCATCCTTCAGAGGCTGTTTAGGTTTTACCTGCTGCTTCTCCCCTCTCAGTAAGGCTGATGAGGCTGCTGTAGTCTGAAGGGAAGACAGAATTTGCTGCTCTGTTGGTTTGTGACACGTACTTTTTCTTTAGGAGAACTTATTTTCATTTTGCTGGATCTCACATTTTAGAGAGCTCTTTTTGGTTAAGCTGATTCCGAGCAATGTTTCTGAGCTGGACTAACCGCAGAGTAGGATCTTATCTCACTTATGGCTATGAATCTTCAGTTCAGTCAGTTCAGTCGCTCAGTCGTGTCCGACTCCCTGCAACCCCATGAATCGCAGCACGCCAGGCCTCCCTGTCCGTCACCAACTCCCGGAGTTCACTCAGACTCACGTCCATCGAGTCAGTGATGCCATCCAGCCATCTCATCCTCTGTCATCCCCTTCTCCTCTGGCCCCAATCCCTCCCAGCATCAGAGTCTTTTCCAATGAGTCAACTCTTCGCATGAAGTGGCCAAAGTACTGGAGTTTCAGCTTTAGCATCATTCCTTCCAAAGAAATCCCAGGGCTGATCTCCTTTAGGATGGACTGGTTGGATCTCCTTGCAATCCAAGGGACTCTCAAGAGTCTTCTCCAGCACCACAGTTCAAAAGCATAAATTCTTTGGTGCTCAACCTTCTTCACAGTCCAACTCTCACATCCATACATGACCACTGGAAAAACCATAGCCTTGACTAGACGGACCTTTGTTGGCAAAGAAACGTCTCTGCTTTTGAATACGCTATCTAGGTTGGTCTTAACTCCTTCCAAGGAGTAAGCATCTTTTAATTTCATGGCTGCAGCCACCATTTGCAGTGATTTTGGCTGTGAATCATATTAATCCATTTATCTTAGCTGTCATGCAATTTGCTAATTAAGTCATTGTAGGGGTTAGGGGAAGTGAAAGACTTTGAAGTAGCAGCAGTTAATGCTCTTGCCCAGTTGTTTTATTCTGATGTCTCATAAACCCATAAATGCAAGATACGTTTGGATCTTATTGTTGCGTCCATCTTCCTCACTTTATTTGAAGATTGTGCAGAAGATATTTAAATACAAAGTGATAAATTTAGATTATAGTTATTTAAGAATTTTATCATCAAACTAAAACCTGTTAATTGTACAAAATTTGGAAAATACATAAAAATATAAAACCAGGAAATTTAAAAGTATCCATGATCCAACCATCTAGAGGTATAATTATTTAATGGATTTCATTTTGGCCTTTTCAATTCATGTTTTTTCACAAAATGTAATTATTACTTTATGTTTTGCAACAATAACTGACATTTTCCTAGTGCTTATTTCATAGAAGGCAGTGAACTGAGAACTTTATATGTGTTATCTATTTAATGTTCACCACACACTATGAGACAGTTTTTAATGATGAATCTGAGACTTAGAGAGATTTTACTCAATGTCAAAAAATTAGAAACTTGAGATCCCCAGTCTGTACAAATGGCATAAATCTGTTTCTCCTTCCTCTTCCCCACTGAGAACAACTGTAAACCTTAGAAATTATGCAAGAGGCTAAAAAGGAGAACTCTGAAAGTTGGTAAGAAACAGGCAAGCTGGTTTGGGACCCCTGGACTGGAGGAACTGAATAATAGTAGAGCATATTACAGTCCCCCAGCCAGCACAAGAACCAGTGGGACCTGGCATTTTCTGGCCCCTGAACTAGCAACATAGGCAGCTCAGATGGGCCCCTTCCTTCCCTGGATAAAGAAGAGCAAGCTTCATGCCACCAGCAAGGAGGACCAGTAGAAGCTCCTCTAACAGTCATTGGCCAGGGTGTACTCTCTGTTTCCCTGATGGACCTGAGAAAGAGCTGGGTGCTTGGTAGCCCCTGCTACGGGGGGCCTGCCGTAACATTTGGCCCTGCCAGATAACTCCTTCATCTTATGGGTCTGAGATTCCCTTCCCTGCCCAGAGACACAGGGTAGTGAGCACACAGGTCAGGGGTCCTGGTAAGCGCTAGGCCTGAGAAGCATCTTCCAGCCTGGAGGCTTGAGATGGCAGGCACTCGTACCTGGGGAAACCCCTTCTGTCCTCTCAGACAGTACCTGTGGAAGCCTCACCAGCCAAATGAAGCAGACCAAAAGAGCATTGCAGTGGCTCTGAAAATTAGACTGTCATTAAAACCACAGTTCATGAAGGTAGGCCAAGACCTGTATGAATGACTACCTAGAGAAGAAATCCTCAAGAACGTAGAAGGGCTGGACAGCATAGTCAGTCAATGAGCTGATTGGCATTTCTAGAACATGCCACCCAACAATGGGAGAATGGAGTCTTCTCAAGAATTGATGGACATTTGCTGGGATGGGGCACATCTAGGGCTGAGAGCAGACCTCAGCACATGCAGAGCAGTTGGACTTATGCAGAGTGCCCTCTGACCGCAGTGGAGGAGAACAAGGACTCAAGAGCAGAGAGAAAACTCAAGAGCCTGGAAAAGCTCCAGGCAGGTGAAAATGGGACAGCACGCTCCTAATTAATACATGGACCAAAAAGATCTTAAAGGAAACAGTAGTACATGGAACTGAGTGGAAATGAAAACAAACACATCAAAATTTGTGGAATGCAGCTATTGCAGTTCTAAGAGGGAGATGTATAGCACTAAATTTTACATCAAAAATGAGGAAGGATCTCAAATCAATAATCTAAGTTCCTACCTCCAGAAATTAGAAAAAGAAGAGGGGGAAAAAACCCCTGAAAGCCAGCTTAAAGAATGAACATTGAAGAGAAGAAATCAATGAAATTGAAAATAATAGAGAAAATCAGTGAAGCAAGAAGCTGCTTCTTTGTAAAAAAGAAAAAAATCAATAAAATTGATAAACCATTAGCAAGACTGAGAACAAAAGACACAAATCACTAATATCGGGAATGAAATGGGATAACACTACAGATCCTGAAAGCCATTAAAAGGTATAAAGGACAACTTTGTGCTCATACGTTTCCCAACTGAGAAGAAATGGACCAATTTGTCAAAAACTACAAGCTACCAAAACTCAATCAAGATGAAATAGATATTTTGAAGTTTTATAGCCACAAGGAAATTGATCCAGGGTAGAGCTGTGGTCACAAAAGGGCAACGCTCAGAACCTTAGTGGGGATGGACATGTTCAGTGTACTGGCTGTGGAGATGGACACACAAACCCACACCGTGCTGGAACTGTAGAATTACACACACACATGCACGCAAATGAGAGCAGGCTAAACTGGGGAAATCTGAAGGCAGTGGGTTTTATTTGTGTCAAATCCTGGTCCCAATATCCTGTAGTTTTGCAAAATATTACTGTTGCAGAAAAAACTGGATGAAAGGTATTGAATATCTCTACAATTTCTTACAAATGTGTGTGAATGTATAATTATCTCAATTACATTTTCAGTTGAAAAAATAAAAAGCAACTTGTTACTTTGAGTTGAAACCTGACAGTGTGATTCCAGAACCTGTGTTCCCAATAACATGTCTACACTGCCATGTAATTTGAGACATTGCATTACTAAGCAGTTTTGTGCAGCCACATTGATTCATACTATGTGTAAATTTAAAAGTGAGTGTGTATGTGTGTGGATACATTGGTGTTTGCATGTGTATCTTTATCAGCAGTGGTTAATATGAGATGATATAGGTTTTTTCTCTCACATAGTTTAGAGATTCCATTCAATATTGGCAGTTGTGGTCACCAGAGACTCTAGATTCTAAGTGACATAAACCTGACATGGCCTGTTTGGTAGAACGAATTGAAATTGCCTGTATGGTTGTCAAGTTAGACCATTTTTGATTTACAGAAATGGCAGTTTCATATGGTTCAAAGAAATTGCTGGAGCACAGAGGATTTCTTGGAAGGATCTTGGAGTAGGTAACGGGATCACATGAATTGTGGAGGGACAAGAGATCTCTGAGGGTCCCTGAAGCTGGAACCTGGGATACAGGCTCTCTACATATATCTTATTTTTTTCTTCTCACATTTTGGGTTCTGCAGCAGATGAACATTCGCCAAAACCTCTTGCAATAGGACCGCTGGGAGCCTCTGGGGTCTTATGCTAACCTTCCTTCAGTCAAAAGGGAAGGGAACTTCCCTCCCTGAAGAGTTTTTTGAAGAAATCCTAGGGAGGACTGAGATGAGCCTGGTTTGGGTCACATTCCCGTCCTTTTCCAAAGAGTGGGAAAGGAGCAGTGTTTGGGGAACAGCCCAGCAGCGTGGATAGGGGGTGGAGATTTTTGCTGTATGAAGACGGGTGCAGAGAGGGAGGCCATCAGAGTGACCAGTGGGCCCTAGGAGTGCTGCGGTCCATGGTGGTTATCAGGGCAAGATACGTGACTATGAAAACGGTTTTTAAAATGTGCTTAATTGTTATAGCTTTTGAGTTCAGTAGACCTCTCCCCTCCTGTTACAGACAAACCAATCTATATTAGAGACTATCAAAAATATTTTTAAAATAACATTTAAACAAGGAATACTTGTATATTTTTAATATATATTTTTATTAGGCAAATGTGTATTCCACTCTGAATTCAAATAATCACTTTTTCCTACCACACTGGAGGTCATGTATCTAAAATTGTTTGAAAGCACGCTTTTGACTAATGGATGTTAGAAGCAACAGCTGAATATTTTAAATGTTCCTGTTGCATACAGGATGTATCTTTTTGAAAATTTAAGAATGAAAATAGAAAGCATGCCCTCTCCAACTGAAGGTGTTTTCTTTGAAGTCTTTTTTGTCTGTACTTGAGATGCTGAACCTAACTATGATATATAAACAGTCATTTTTATTAATATTACAAAAGGCAGATGTGTGCTTGGAAACAAAATCCTGAGCAGTACGCACTAATGACTTGCAAGGGTATAATTTACTGTGATGCAGTCTGACTTATACTCATCGACACAAGAAGCATCGGTTTGAACAAAGCTGTTGCCTCCTTGGTACAGTGGCCATGGACAGTCTTCTTGTCCACTCTGTTATCCAGCATGGCTTACATGAAGACCCATGTGAACTCTGCTTTGGTCAATTTCCAGGAAAAATATTTTCTCTGCCAGTGAATTTTTGTGTCTGTTTTGTCAGAAAACGAGAAGATGCATGCTTTAAATTTTTCTTTAGTGGCCTAGGGGGTGGCTTCCCAGGTGGCGCTAGTGGTAAAGAACCTGCCTGCCAGTGCAGGAGACGTAAGAAACTCCAGTTCCATCCCTGGGTTGGGAAGATCCTCTGGAGGAGGGGTGGCAGCCCACTCCAGTATTCTTGCCTGGAGAAACCCATAGACAGAGGAGCCTGGCGGTCTACAATCCGCAGGGTCACAAAGAGTCGGTCGTGACTGGAGCGACTTAGCACGCATGCACACTTAGGGGTCCAGTTTCCTACCCAGATGTAGGACTCGACACCTCAGGCGTAAGTCGTTCATTTGTGCTCTATTACGATTCATTCTTAAGTGTCCTGCGATCACTTTTACTTTGTCTGTGAAGCCCTGTTGTAAAGAAGTATTGATTCAATTTACCTGTATATCTGTTTACAATTTCTGAACTGTTTTTGCAACCATAAATATCTGAACCTCCAAAATAACCCTGCGAAGTTCAAACAGACATGGCACTGTGTTTTTTCTTTTTAAAACTCATCGGAACAAAAACAAGCACAGATGAACTTAGTACTGTCGACATAGACTGTCCACTTCACAAGGCCAGGGACTCTTGTTCACCACTATGTCCCCAGTTCCCAGTATAGTGCCTGACACTCAATAAATGTTTCAAGGTGGTTGATGCTGAATCAACTTTAAAAGTACTGAGCTCCTCAGAACTTGGAAGAACACAGAAAAACTTGTATTGGCAGAAGACAGAAATGCACAGCCCCAGGAGACCAGGATGTGGCTCAAAGCAACCTGTCACAAGCACATTTCTTTGAAGTCTGGTGTTTTATCTTAAAAACTCATTCACATTTTAAATTCTACTTCATCGTAGGACTATATTTGTTTTATCACAAAAATTGCTTTAAATGTGATCTCTCATGCTTCTGGAAAATGCACTGTGTGTATCCTGAATGCCCCTAACGCATCTCTGTTGCTTTTGAGAAATACAAGTGTCCACTTAATTTACATTCTATTTAAGTACTGTCTATATACTGATGACTTCCAAATGTATGTCTTCTGTCCATCTCTCAATGCATCATCTTAGTTAATGACAATTATGTCTTTCCAGTTGATTAGGCAAAACAGTTGTCGAGTCATCCACAACTTGTTTCTTTCTCTCCATGTCTACAACCAGTCTACTTGAAATTACTGTTGGCTCTGCCTTGGGAATATATCATGAAGTAGATCTCCTATAACCACCCCTGCTGCTGCCACCACCATCTCTTAAGTTGAACAAGGAGTCTATGAGACTAAAATGATCCTAGTGCTGGTGGCTTTTGTAAGCAAAACAAAACCTGAGCCTGTAAGTGTCCTGAAGATTATGAAATCCAAACCCTGAGAACAAGTGACCACAAACAGCCAGCTGGGCTTTACCATAGCCGAGCAAATGATTTCCTTTGCTTCCGTACTTTACATAAGATTTTCCCCTGGCTCCGTTGGGTAGACTGCTTCTGGTCACTTCCTGTTTGGGTTGCATGATTAAAACTGATTTATGCTCAAATAAATTCTTATTTTAAATATGTCTCAGTTTATCTTCCAACACGTCTTACCTGGGTTTGTTCAGGAGCTGTGTCTGTCCCTCCTGTCTCCTTTCTGTTCAGGGTCCATATAGCATCCATGTGATCCTGTAAACACGCAGGTTGGATCGCGGCCTCAGTCGTTGGCACAGCCCTGTCCAGTGGCCAGCCGTCTAACTAGACTGAGGGCTGGGTCCTTGCAAGGCCCTGCAGGGCCCTGGCGTTCCCTTCCTGACTCCTCTTCCCGGTTCTCTGTCCCCCAGTCTGGCCTCTTAGCTGTGCCTCTAGCATGCCTGAGTTGGTGCTTCCTCAGGGCTTTGTGTTCACTGTACCCTTTGCCAGACCAGGTCTTCCCCAGATGGCTGGCTTCTATACTTCAACGGGGTCTTTCCTCAGAAGTCACATTTGCAGTGAGGCCATCCTATCTAAAATTTCACATTTACCACAGAGCATATCCCCGTTTCTCACTTTTTTTTTTGATACTTAAAAGTCAACATTAAAAAAACTAAGATCATGGCATCTGATCTCATCACTTCATTGCAGTTAGAGGGGGAAAAAGTGGAAACAATGACAGATTTTATTTTCTTGGGCTTGAAAATTACTGCGGATGGTTACTGCAGTCATGAAATTAAAAGACACTTGCTCCTTGGAAGGAAAACTAGGACAAACCTAGACAGCATATTAAAAAGCAGAGCCATCACTTTATCCACAAAGGTCCAAATAGTCAAAGCTATGGTTTCTCCAGTAATCATGTACAGATGTGAGAGCGGGACCATAAAGAAGGTTGAGCTCAGAAGAATTGCTGCCTTCGAACTGTGGTGCTGGAGAAGACTCTTCAGAGTTCCTTGGACCTCTTTCTTCCTCAGCTTTCCTTCTTTGCAGAATACATCTCTAGACTCTACGCTTGATAAAGGCAGGATAGAATGGTGCCTGTTGCATACCAGCCATACCAGGAAATCTTCCTTTAATACTGAGCTGTGTCCAGAGTTATCAGAATGCTTCCTCTTAACTCTCTCTCACTCATGTCTTTTTAAAGAAAATAGTTATTTTTCGGCCATGCAGGCTGTTCATTGCTGTGTGAGCTTTTCTCTAATGTGGCGAGCAGGGGCTACTCTCTAGGTGCGGCGCATGGGCTTCTCACTGAGGTGGTTTCTCTTGTTGTGGAGCATGGGCTCTAGGGCATGCGGGCTTCAGTAGTTAGGCACCTTCCCAGACCAGGGGTCGGACCTGTGTCTGCTGCAATGGCAGGCAGATTCTTTACCTCCAAGCCACCAAGGAAGCCCTCAGTCATGTCTTGAGTCAGACCCCTAACACTCACCCTCAAAGTCTAAAGCCTGCCTTATGTTTGTAGGATACTGGGCCAACTTTTGGAGAAGGCAGTGGCACCCCACTCTTCTGAGCCACCCGTCTATTAATAACTGTCTGTGGACACTGCTTTCTCCAGGCATCAGAGACAGAACTTCTAGTGGAGACAAGAAAAATGCTGTCTCCTCTCTGGTCACTTCTTTATTCCCACATGGGTGTCCCAGGTCAGTTCTAGAAAGTATAAGCGTGATTGTAGAAGTTGGAAGGGCCCAGGAGGGAGCATAAACCTTCCTTTGATGATTTGTTTCCTCTGGCAGGGACTCCTTAAGAGACTTACTCATCAGGATGTGTATTTTCGTAAATGGTGGTTATTGGCCTAACATAATGTCCGGCACATAGTAAGTGCTCATTAGACCATTCGTGAATCAAGACTGGGCCCCTGAATTTGAATTTGATGACTTCAGTTTCTCCCCATACAGCTTACACATGGCCTTCACGTATTTACATTCTGAAGCTGCAGGAGATGTTATCAGAGGCCAGGCTACAAAGAGCATGTTTCCTCCCAGGATGCACTGTTTCTAACAAGTGAGCTAAGTAGGTTTTTCTGAATATGGGCTTAAACAAGATTCATTATAGGGGTGGCCTTGCACTGGGAAGTGATTTTTATAAGGAACCTGTAAGTTATGAATAGTTCACTCTCTTTTCAAAATTTTCTTTTTAAATTCACATTTGCTTTCATTTTCTTCTGAAAATGGATTGAGAAAGATTAATTTTAACAACAGAAATGCCAGTGGGGGCAAGCACAGAGGAGATTTGCAGTCGTCGTAAAGGTTTTAGGTCTCTGTTTTTACCACTCTGCGGCCACGTTTACATCGTTCAGCTGGGACGGAACGCAGGGCTGTATCTGTGCAGCGTCCTGCCTGAGAGCCGGTGTCGCGTGCAGACTGTGACTTGTTTGCGGAGCTGCGCCGAGTCCGAGCAACAGATGGTTCCCAGGGTTCAGACCACAGTGTAAAGTTTCCAAGAATAACTTGTCGTTATCAAGCTTGACCCTTAAACCTTTAAAATAACATTTCCTGTTTATTCAAGTAAAATATGCTCGTCATGGAAAATAATTTGGAGTCTTTAGGTTTTACGTATAAGAAGTGGTGTATAGACCTTTAGTCCCAGCCAAAAGGGTACACTAGCATAGACCACCTATTTCCTGCTCTCAGGAAGAAAGTACAGAAACTCAAGGGAAACAGGGGTGCTAAGAGCGGACAGCAGACCCCGAAGGCCCCTTGTGGAGCTGAAGGCTGTGTGAGCTGTTGTGTAATCGCCGGGTGCGTGGCTGCAGCCGGTGGGGAGGCCAAGTGAGCTGCCAGACTGAGCTGTTGTGCGTGGTGTAGGTTAGGTTCCTTGACAGGTGTTCCTGTCAGTGCAAGCGGACTTATGTTGCTATCAAATAAAGACAGAGTCATCCACCTCATTCTTTTACATGAAGCTGTCCAGTTTTCCCACCACCACTCACTGAAAAGACTGTCTTTTCTCTGTTGTATATTCTTGACTCCTTTGTCAAAGATAAGGTGCCCATAGGTGTGCTGCTGCTGCTGCTGAGTTGCTTCAGTCGTGTCTGACTCTGTGCGACCCCAGAGACAGCAGCCCACCAGGCTCCCCCGTCCCCGGGATTCTCCAGGCAAGAACTCGGAGTGGGTTGCCATTTCCTTCTCCAGTACATGAAAGTGAAAAGTGAAAGTGAAGTTGCTCAGTCGTGTCCAACTCTCCGCGATCCCATGGACTGCAGTCCCTCCATCCGTGGGATTTTTCAGGCAAGAGTACTGGAGTGGGGTGCCATTGCCTTCTCCATAGGTGTGAGGGTGGGACAAATTGAGAGAGTAGCATGGAAACATGTGCATTACCATATGT
>NW_011494795.1:3467046-3473534 GCF_000754665.1 Bison bison bison | reverse complement strand
AGGCTCGGGAGGGAGGGGACGCACGTGTACCTGTGGCTGATGCATGTTGCTGTGTGGCAGAAACCAACACAATATTGTAAAGCAATCATCCTCCAATTAAAAATAAGTAAAATTTTTTTAAAAAGAGAAGCTCCATAGGCAAAATGACCCAGGACTAAGATTCTACATCTTATCTGCATCACTGGGTTGAAGGGGAACCAAAGGGACTGGGTAATAGGGATAAACAAACATAAGAATGGGTCTTAAAAGCAGTCACTGCGCATACAGAAAACAGAAGGTGCAGCACTTGATGCAGAAGAAAACTTGATTTTTCTAATCAGGAATAGGAAAGAGAGGTGGGATGGGGAAGAAAACAGAAAGAAAGTACATTAAAACGGGAAATGGGAAAAAAGGTAGTCAGAGTCCAATACGATACCAATTATAGTGTATGTTACTATAATGTACATTATAAAGAGACATTCTCAGACTGAATAGAAAAACAAGATGCAAAATGAATTATCTATAAGAAACATACTTCAAAAGAAAGGCAGGAAAAGGTTGAAAATAAAAGGATAGGTAAGAAATGCACAAATATGATCCAAGAGAAAGTAGCAGTAACTTAAATATAAGGGAGAAGGAGGAATGGTATATACTGATAAAAGGAGCATTAGAACATCAAGACTACAAAGATGGTGCAGGCGTCAGAAACACAGGTGTCTAACAATGCAGCCTGAGAATATACCAAGCAGCAATCGACAGAACTGCTGAGAAAGAGAGAGAAAATCAACAGTTGTATTTGAAGATTTTTTTTAACACACCACTCTTAGAAACTTAAATCCTGCAGTTAAAAAATAAGCGGATATGGAGAAATCCTGAACACCACATTAATAAACTTGAGCTTTCAGAAATATACCTAAAACTGTGTAACTCACAGAAATGTGACTTTGATGGGGGGAGCCTCATGTGGAATGAATATATATTATGCCATAAAGGAAGCCTCAACTAATTCCCAGGAATGAAAGTGATACAAATTAGCTTCCCTAAATATTGTGCAGTATTCTAACTGCTAAGTCGCTTCAGTCATGTCCGACTCTGTGCGACCCCATAGATGGCAGCCCACCAGGCTCCCCCATCCCTGGGATTCTCCAGGCAAGAACACTGGAGTGGGTTGCTATTTCCTTCTCCAATGCATCAAAGTGAAAAGTGAAAGTGAAGTCGCTTAGTCGTGTCCGACTCCTAGCGAGCCCATGGACTACAGCCTACCAGGCTCCTCCGTCCATGGGATTTGCCAGGCAAGAGTACTGAGGTGGGTTGCCATTGCCTTCTCATTGTGCAGTATAATAAGAAATTAATAACAAAATGATAGCACGCCCCTCCCATAAAAAAACCCCTTATGATTACAAATTGAATAGCATATTTCTAAATAACCCTTGGGTTAAAAAGGAAATAAAAAAATGAAATTATGATATATTTAGAATTGAAAGATAGTAAAAACATTAAATGTAAGAATTGTGGGATATAGTTCAAGTGGTGCTTAAAGGGATTTTACAGTCTGAAATACATTTATCAGTAAAAAAGAAAGGTTAAAAAATAAATGAGCTGGTTTGAGCTTCGAGTCACACATCAAACTTAGAGGAATGGGGTGGGTGGGAGGTGGGAAGGTTGGCCAAGAGGGAGGGGACACAGGTATACCTGTGACTGATTCCTGTTGGTGTGCGGCAGAACCAATACAATGTCGTAAAGCGATTATCCCTCAATTAAAAATAAATGAACTTTTAAAAATGCAAAATAAATAAGTGAGCCAACATTGAACTCAAAACTTAGTATTTAAAAAAAAAAGTCTAGAAGGAAGGAAATAATAAAGGTAAGCACAGGGACAATAAAATGCAGAACAGTAGTGATAATAAATGATAGTGAAGGCTAAGAAAAGCCAAAACTGGGTCTCTGAGAGGCATCTAAGAGACTGAAAGTGAAGAAGAGAAAAGAGCGGGAACAAAAGATGAGGCTATAGATCAGACATTTTCAGATGAAAAAAGTATTGAAACAAATATATGCTAATAAATTTGGGGGGGACTAAATCAAATTAATAAAATTTCAAAAAAAATGTAAAATGTCAAAACTGTCACAAGAAGAAATAGAGAACGTAGTTAGATGAAGCTATGATTTTAAACCAGTCTTGGAAAATAGTCACAGGCTTTTTCTCCCCAAATCTCTAGGGAAAATTTTATAGGTGATGTCTGATAAACTTTTAATTCACAGTCACTTTTTCTCTTTTAGCAGTTGTTCCAGAAAATAGAAGATAGAGGGGAAAAAATGCTCAGCTTATTTTATGAAACTGTTGTAGCCATTATCAGAAAGTCAATGACTGCACATTTAAAAGGATGGGGGGAAAATGATTATCTCAGTGTAGCGAAAGCATTTGATACATTTTAACATCAGCGCAGTGCTGAAGAAAATGCCTGCCAGTGCAGGAGCTGCAAGAGACGGGGGTTCAGTCCCCGGGTCGGGAAGATCCCCTGGAGAAGGAAATGGCAACCCACTCCCGTATTCTTGCCTGGAAAATTCCATGGACAGAAGACCCGGGAGGGCTTCAGTCCGTGGGGTCACGAAGAGTCGGGTGCTACTGAGCGCACACACACAGGGTTATGTTATAAAAGGCAGTGCGATGAACATCTTTACAAATAAACACTTGGTCACTTTTGAGGTTATCTGCTTAGAGAGAACGGTGCTCTGGCATTTACTAGCTATGACCCCAGACAAGGTATTTCTACCTTTTGCCTTACTTTCTTCATGGGTTGTTGTGAGGCTTGAATGACTTAAACCTGTAGCAGAAGACTGTCTGACAGATAATAAATGCTTGGTAAGTGGTAGCTTATTGCTATGGAGTTATTTCTAGAAGCAGAAGCCCTGGATTAATTGGTGTTAACTTTTTTTTTTTAAAGACTCATCATTCATTTGTTTATTCAATAAGTATGTGTTGTGTGTCCACGGTATGTCTTGACATCTAGACAAGGGTGGAACTAAATGATCACAGTGACAACAAAAAAGGTAAATAAACACAGCATATGTTACATGGTGGTAACTGTCACAGATGACGGTAAAGCTGTGGCTGCTTTTCACGGTGCTCTGATTCCAGCGTGCTCTGCACTCGGGTCATCTGCTCACCTGTTCACTCTTCATTTTGTTGTTCCACCAGCATCAGTAAGAGATGGTGACCCCTGAGGTTTTCCTCTGATTCGTCTTTGGTTCCTAGTCAATGAGGGGGTTAAAATGGCTGCTCGCTGCTACTTTTATCACATTCTCGATGATTCTCAAGAAGGTGATTGGTTTTTTCCTCTTTATCTTTTAAATTATGAACATATGAGAATGCACAGGAGACTTGGAAAGTACAGAACAAGGTTACATATAGTTATATATTACAATTGTTTTTTTAAGTAGATAAATTCAGATTTCTAGTTGGAGCTGCAATATCAAGCTCTCAAAAATAAATAGAATGAATATACAGAGAAGTTGAAGGATATAGTAAAACTGAAAAGCATTATGAACGAATTCAACATAATTAAGATTTATGCAATTTTCACACAACAGTAGGATACAAATTCTATTTAAGTTCCCATAGACTATAAACTAGGAGACACTGAACATATCCAAGGACATACAGCAAGGTGCAAAGCTTCATGGTCTAAAGGTATTGAGATCATACAGTGTGTTCTTCAAGCGGGTGATTGTTAACAGACTTGTTGCTTGAGCCAGTGTCACTAGTGACAGCATATGGAGCCATTGGTTTACCGTATTAGTCGGTGGCTTTAGACGACTGTGATTTGCCATTCCTAATTTCTGGCTGCTTTCTGCAGGAAGCGTGTTCCTTCCTGGTGCTTCCGTTGCGCTTCGTACCTCTGTGAGAGCAGTGAGCGCCATTCTTCTTTGTACGTAACGTGCATGTTTTTCCCCTTGCTAGATTTTGGATGCTTCTGGTCAGGGACTGTGGCTGCTCATTGTGAAATACCTCAAGTGGTTACCATTCAAGGAGTTTTTGTTGAATTGGATTGGACCTTCCCCCTTGGTATCCTTTGGACTTCTTTCTGGTAAATATTCAGAATGTCCCCCAAGGCTATTCAGTACTGCATTCCGAAGGACCTCAGAAATGATTTACACCAGCAGCTTGTGATAAACAGCAGACCCTTGGCAGACAGAGCCTTTATAATTTATGACTCCACCTCTGGTGACATATGGATGTGGCCTTTGGCAGACTCCCTGATATGAAATGATTTTTTTCCCCTAAATTGGCCTCATCTTGGAGTATCTTTGAGTAATACTGATCACCAGATCCTTTCAAACACCACTCAGATACCAACAAGTTTTGCTCCTACATAGGAGCATATATCCATTTTATGTTGTTAATAAAACAGAAAATATTTTCCTAAAGGCATTATAGAAAAATTGATTTAGTATCTTTTTTTGCTATACAAATAAGCATTTAGTTTAGCTTCTCTTATTTATTACTGAATATTTTAGCATGGCGTATGTTTTTTCTGGTACCACATTACTATCAGCAGTTCTTTGGACCTTAATTTTCCCACTTGAAAATTTAATGAATTTGTATTTTTTATATTTATTTATTCATCTAAAATTTATGTCTTATTTACTTCGAAACTTTAGTTTAAAGTTGATGAAAAGGATATAGAGAGTACCAAAAAAAAAAAAAGGTATCAGAAGTGAAAAAAAAGAAACAAGGAAAAAGTAAAGTGGGCCCTCAAACTGGAACAAGACGTGAGGCTGATAGAAGGACGCAGAGCCAGGGCCATGGTTCCAGCTGCCCATTTCAGTGACATGCTGTATTGCAGCCAACAGGAAAAAGGGGTCCTTGCCAGTTGCCTGGTTCCCAGGGGTCACCAGATAGAGTCACTGCTTGTCTCAAAGGAGCACAGCTACTGAGGATGCCAGGACCAGAGGCTGTGTTTCTTGAGAAGTTTGAAGGGAGGACACTAAGGCTGCATGAGCAGTGTCTCAGCAGCATCCTGTGAAGCCTTGTGAAGAGTCCCGAGGGCAGCTGGCTCAGCCTCTGCTAGAGAGGCCAGGGTGTCTGTGCGCCCAGGAATCATTGGCTTCTGCTTTTCACTTATTGAAGGAAACGCTCACTGCATCAGCACGCTCCACAAACTTGTTACTTTCGGAGACAAACTTGAGCTTAACCTTGTCAGGGTCCGTTCTTTCTTTGTGCCGCACAGTTGCCTCCCGGCTCACTGTGTCAGTGGGAACCGTGTCCCTGGTGCGTGTGACGTGCAGGAAAGCACTTTCACTTTTTTCCTCTGAGGTTGCCTCCCAGAGGCTCAGCCTTTCTCTGCCTTTAGACTTTCGACTGTCGTTTTGTATTTATTTATTGGAATATAGTTGCTTTACAACGTTGTTAGTTCCTACTGGGTAGTGTTGACATATATCCACTTGTCATTGTTGTTCAGTTGCTAAGTTGTGTCTGATTCTTTGCAGCCTTGTGAACGGTACCAAGCCAGGCTCCTCTGGCTTCCACTGTCTCCTGGAGTTTGTTCAAATTCATGTCCTTTGAGTTGGTGATGCTATCTGAGCATCTCATCCTCTCTTACACTACCATGTGTAAAGTAGATAGCTAACGGGAAGCTCTATATAGAGGCTCAGCTCAGTGCTCTGTGATGACCTGGGGGTGGGACGGGAAGGTGAGAGGGAGGCTCAAGAGGGAAGGGATTTATGTATACATACTGCTATCAGTTCAGTTCAGTTCAGTCGCTCAGTTGTGTCCGACTGTTTGTGACCCCATGAATCGCAGCAAGCCAGGCCTCCCTGTCCATCACCAACTCCCGGAGTTTACTCAGACTCATGTCCATCGAGTCGGTGATGCCATCCAGCCATCTCATCCTCTGTTTTCCCCTTCTCCTCCTGCCCCCAATCCCTCCCAGCATCAGAGTCTTTTCCAATGAGTCAACTCTTCACATGAGGTGGCTAAAGTACTGGAGTTTCAGTTTTAGCATCATTCCTTCCAAAGAACAGCTATATGTATACATAAATACATGTATGGGCTTCCCTGATGGCTCAGATGGTAAAGAGTTTGCCTGCAATGCAGGAGACCTGGGTTTGATCCCTGGGTCAGGAAGATCCCCTGGAGAAGGGAATGGCTGCCCGATCTAGGATTCTTGCCTGGAGAATCCCATAGACAGCGGAGCCTAGCAGGCTACAGTCCATGGGGTCTCAAAGAGCCAGACACGACTTGGCCACTGACACTTTCACTTTCACAGCTATATCACATTGATGTACAGCATGACCATCATTTTCTTATCACTCTTTTTCTTCACGACTTAAATCACCGACAACAGTTCCATCATTTGAGAGAGATAGGGACAGAAACCACTGGCTGCTGCTATGACCAACCTAGACAGCTTATTAAAAAGCAGAGACATTACTTTGCCAACAAAGGTCCGTCTAGTCAAGGCTATGGTTTTTCCAGTGGTCGTGTATGGATGTGAGAGTTGGACTGAAGA
>NW_011494795.1:3438416-3466946 GCF_000754665.1 Bison bison bison | reverse complement strand
AGAATTGATGCTTTTGAAGTGTGGTGTTGGAGAAGACTCTTGAAAGTCCCTTGGACTGCAAGGAGATCCAACCAGTCCATCCTAAAGGAAATCAGTCCTGAATATTCATTGGAAGGACTGATGCTGATGCTGAAGTTCCAATACTTTGGCCACCTGATATGAAGAACTGAGTCATTTGAAAAGACCCTGATGCTGGGAAAGATTGAAGGCAGGAGGAGAAGGGGATGACAGAGGATGAGATGGTTGGATGGCATCACCGACGTGATGGACATGAGTTTGAGTAGACTCTGGGAGTTGGTGATGGACAGGGAGGCCTGGTATGCTGCAGTCCATGGGGTTGCAAAGAGTCGGACACGACTGAGCGACTGAACTGAACTGGCATCCAGTTGGTTTGAGAGAATCCTTAGGCTGTTTCTTCCCTTTTTTTCCCCTTAGTGTCACTTAATTAATGATTCTGTTTCCCCAAACTGCTCTCTGCCTCTCACTGTTCAGCAAGGATTCGCATTGAATTCATCACTCTTGAGAGGATCTCTCAAATTCTGTCTTATCTGGGGATAGTTTTTGTTTTCTAGTGGTAGTTTTATTTGCAACAGCACGGTCATTAGCTCATGTCATAGCCACAGGTGGCAGTGGCCTGGCCGTACCTGCTGTGCGGCATGCCAAGACATGTGAGAACTGCAATCGACTGCACCCGCGGGTCCCTGAAGGCAGTGCATGCTTTGCCCCACAAAGTGCGTTAACATAAATTAATGCTCTTTATTTTGTTCAGTGATTTTCGTCAATACATAAATGCTTAGAGTTCATTATAATCACAGTTTGCTTGTTTACTTTTAATGCATGCTTCTTTAATCTGTGGTGATTTATGTGTTTACCATCTGTAGTATGAGTTTCTCTGTCAGAATATGTACTGAGATATTTGTACTTACAGTACACTCATTTGTTTTACATTTCCCCAGGGAGCTAATGTTTTATATTTTTCTCAAATATATTTATTTAATGAAATTAGGATCTTCTCATTGAAATGTTTATTTTTAAAATTCCAATTAAGCATTCTATGTCATGCAATTTAATTTACATTTGGGTGGTTGAAGTGGATTATTTACTTAAAAGTAATAGCTGCAGTATCTCTATCTCTATATATATTTATAGATATATAAGCTTATTTTTGGAGAAGGCAATGGCACCCCACTCCAGTACTCTTGCCTGGAAAACCCCATGGACGGAGGAGCCTGGTAGGCTGCAGTCCATGGGGTCGCTAAGAGTCGGACATGACTGAGTGATTTCACTTTCACTTTTCACTTTCATGCATTGGAGAAGGAAATGGCAACCCACTCCAGTATTCTTGCCTGGAGAATCCCAGGGACGGCGCAGCCTGGTGGGCTGCCATCTATGGGGTCGCACAGAGTCGGACACGACTGAAGCGACTTAGCAGCAGCAGCAAGCTTATTTCAGATACTTTATATTACTGATCTGCAAATTTTTGATTTTGATGGTATCATTCTTTCTTGTAGGCTATCTTTGTTGTTAATGAAGTAGCTTTTTGTTTTAGAGTTTGTTATAAGGGAATTCCTATCTTTTGAAAAATATTGGTTCATTAAAACCCCTATTTTAAATCAACTTTGAGAACTGTAAGGAGCTCACTGAATATAGCATTCTTGGTAATCAGAGAATAGGATCAAGTTTTTTTAACTTGGACTAACAATTCTAGAATGAGTTATGAGGAAATGTAAACTGACCTATCTTCTTAATGTTGAATTAAATCTGTTGTCTGTGCTTTTTAAGCTGATTGGTAAACCTCTGCCCAGCCCTTAAAAAGTCAGCAGTCATTCTTTCTTCTCATCCTGTTATTTCCTCCTCTTACCCAAGTTACCCTCTTGCTGTCCTATTAGGAAAATCTTCAAAATCTACTTGTTGAATATCTAAGTACATAGGATTTATTGGCTAACTACCAATGCCTAACCATCAAAGACAGGACACTTAACCCATTAAGGTAAACCTTTTGATCAGCAGGAAATGACTAATTTTTTTTTAATTCAATTTGACAGACATTTACTAGATACTTACTATGTTCAAACTATTATGGATAATAAGAGGACTAATAAGTCAATAGTCGGTTATTTAAAGTAACTTCTGTTCTTGCTTTTTTCTATTACTTTGCTAGAATTCATCGACCTAAAACAATTAAAAAGCCAGTTATTTTTATCAGCAAAATGGATTTATTCAGGAACAGAAAAGAATTGCAGTTGAGGACATGTGATCTTTGGGGAACCACAGGCAAGTGTAGAGACAAAGGAGAGGAACAGTCTTTTATAGTGGAGAAGGGGGACTGGTCATGACAGTCTCTCATTGGCTGGGCTGTTGCTAGGCAGGGAGAAATTCTCCTTTCCACATGCTGAGTGGTAAATAGCCTTCCTCCTTTTGGAGACGCAAATGTACATTTCTTCTTGTTGATGTCAAGGAGTAGGGTGTGAGAGCTCTCCCTGTGGTCCCCTGACTCCAATTTAAATGACGTTTCTGTTTATTAAGTTGTTTAATGGTATTTGAGGTATTTTTGTAAAGAGATTTTTAATGACAATCCTAGGCAAAAACGCCTCATTGGAGAGGAAGTGGAGCCTATTTAGGATTAGGATCCTCTAGACCCTCAGAGGGCAAGATTATGGGCATAGTGGGCATCGAGACCTGGGCTTGGTGTAGACATCAGGTCTGACGGAGTGACATCTCCGTATGCTCTGTGAGGTGCACAGGCCACGGAATGAGCATGGGGAGACAGCAGGAATGTGCCAGAAAGACCTCAGGTCAAATGAGACAGACATGTGAAAGGGCCTCGCACATTGCCTCATGGCTCAATAAATGGTGGTTTCTATTCTTCTTCTTTTTTTATGATGAACGTTCCTCTGTGAAGATAGCTTTTCATCAGCACCTGTGATGTAACAGGCAGGGCACCAGGTACAGAGGATTCCATTGTGAGCTAGACAGACCAACTCATTGCCCCTGGAACTTGTGGGGGACGCAAGTGCACGGCGTGTGTGATGGTGGCAGAATACAGCACGCAGTTGGAATGTGTTCTGAAGAGCAGGTGCAGGAAGAATTCCCACTGGAAGGGGTGTTCTGGCAGGAAGGCGGGTGGCAGTTGCTGAGAGTAGGGGGTGAGGGGAACCCTGTTCCGGTAGCGGCAGCACTCACAGTGGCCATCCAGAAGGGAGGGAGGTGTACAGCCCCCGGGAACTCGGGGTGCAGCCCGGGTCTGGGGCCGCATGGGCTCTGCTTGGGCAGGGCCTCTAGCTTGCTCTGAAGGTGCCTGGACTTTATCCCATTGCAGTCTGGGAGCTACAGATTAAATACTGCTGGGATCTGACAAGACACTTTGAAAAATTCCTCTGGTCTCAAAGGGGAGAATGGTTTGGGCTGGTGGAGGAGTTGCTGCAGAACCAGGGACGATGGCAGAATTGGGGCTGGAAGTAGGCCAGGGGCTGAGGCTGATCAGCTGTGACCAGGAGGGCAGAAGAAGGCAAAGAATCCCACAGAGCTGTGGACAGTGGACAGAGGTGAGACTCAGAAGAGTTTTCTGATGGGGTCAGTCTTGGGGTGCTGTATACTCTAAGCAATGGGAAATGGGTGGATCTGTTCACTCGAGGGCCCAGGGAAGGGCTGGCACTAGGAAGCCAGGGTCACTGGACCGCAGTAGCCCAGCTGCCCACCACAGAATGGGAGCATTCGCTGTGTGTGCAGCCTGGGAGAGTGGTGGCCGCAGTGAGCCCCAGTCCTGCCCAGCGCCCGGTAAACGAGCATTTCCTCCAGAGCCAGCCTCTGGATAGAAAGCAGGCTTAGCTATTCTCCAGCAAGAACACTAGAGTGGGTTGCCACTGCCTTCTCCAGAGGATCTTCCTGACTCAGGGATCGAACCTGGGTCTCCTGAGTCTCCTGCATTGGCAGGCATATTCTTTACCACTGAGCCGCCTGGAAAACCTCTGAATAAGAATAGTAATCAAATGCTCCTCTCCCCAGGGGTTGTGCCTCATCTGGATGAGCTCAGGGCCACAGCTAAACTGAAAAACCGAAGACTTTCTGGGAACCCGGGTGCTTTGTTGTCACTGTGGCCACCAGACACTGTGATTTCTGCTCTTCTTTTTTTTCTAAGGCAGCTGGGGCCCCTCCAGTCCCCCCACAGCTCTTTCCATTTTCCACTCTTGTTCCAGTGCTCATTAAGAAAGAAGAGACAGAGCAGAAGGAAGAAAGGAAAGGAAAGCTGAATGTGTGATAAGCTCAAACCTAGACAGTGTTTTTTATCTTTGTTTTTTCCTGACAGCTTCATCAATTCTACATGCATTTATTGAATATTTACTAAAGACGGGCTGTATTTTAGGTGTCATTCTTTGCAGAGTTGGCATTCGGAAGACAGGGTGTGTTGCAGGATTCCTAATAGTCTACTTTGATGAGTTAACTTGATAGACTTGGCTTCACAGTGAGGGCTCAGCTGTCTTTTCAAAGCAGACTCTCTGTGGTCCCTGATTTGACGTGGTTTATAAATTTCTGCCGTTAACTGGTGGTGGAACCTGTGTTTAAGGAACCAGTAGGGCCAGCATGCTGTTCCTGAGAGTGTGTGAACCTGGGAAGATTCTTGGCTTCCTTTCCACAGCCCAGACCCTCATCAGCGCTAGACTCAGGGTCCCACCATTTGCAAACAAGATGCCCATTCCCCTGTGTTCCATCTCCCTCCACACACACATTCCACACAGCAAAGGCATCTTATAAAGGAGTTGGCACAACACTGCACTGTCTTGCTTCCTAAAAATCAGAAGGAAAACATTTCACTTAAGATGTGAAGCAAACCAATTACTAAACCGAATGAAGGAGCATGTGATAAAAGGCAAAAGAAAGTTGAAAAGTAAGTCTACTGAAATGAATAAGAATTCTAGGATTAAGATCAGGAGTTATCAGGCTCACAAATTAATAACATGAAAAGTACTTTCTCTGAATTATAGAAAACGTCTGAGTGTGAGCTGCTGTGTTGGAGCCACTTGGCACCTCTAAGTGCTGAGGAGTCATTTTCCAAGGTGCTCCTTCCAGCCCCCTCCAGGCTGTGTGAGTTATCACTGCTTTACACTCAGGAGGACCCCCCCCCCCTTTGCTTCTCAGAAGACAAATCCAGGATCAAGGTGCTGGCCACGTTGGTTCCCAGTGAGAATTCTCTTCCTGGCTTGCTGATGGCCACCTTCTTGCTGTGTCCTCGTGGTGGCCAAAGAGAGAGAGTGCAGACCCCCAGGTGTCTTCTTCTAGGGCACCACCTCCATTCTCATGACTTAATCTCATTGTTGTCACCTCCCAGAGGCCTGATCTCCAGATACCATCACACTGGATGTTAGGACCTTAACATATGAAGTTAGGGGCAACAGAAGCCTCTGGTCCATAGGAGCATCTCATTTAATATGTTTATTTAAGCTGCTGCTGCTGCTAAGTCACTTCAGTCATGTCTGACTCTGTGTGACCCCATAAACGGCAGCCCACCAGGCTCCCCCATCCCTGGGATTCTCCAGGCAAGAATACT
Source organism: Bison bison bison (assembly GCF_000754665.1). Taxonomy (NCBI): domain Eukaryota; kingdom Metazoa; phylum Chordata; class Mammalia; order Artiodactyla; family Bovidae; genus Bison; species Bison bison. Next base: position 3,461,401 of record NW_011494795.1, on the reverse strand, counting down.
GGAGTGGGTTGCCATTTCCCTCTCCAATGCATGAAAGCGAAAAGTGAAAGTAAAGTCACTCAGTCGCAACCCCATGGACTGCAGCCCACCAGGCTCCTCTGCTCATGGGATTTTCCAGGCAAGAGTACTGGAGTGGGGTGCCATTGCCTTCTCCGTATTTAAGCTAGAAGAATACATTTATCAATTTTCAAAAGGGGGAAAACACCCACATAGGCTATAAACAGTGATTTCAACTGGCTTTTGATTTTTCATGAGCAAGAAAAGTAAATCTAGAGATAAACTATAAAATTCCATTAAGTAAGAACTTCAAAGGGGCCATCTTCATAAAGGCAGTAACTCTGTTTAGAGACAGTTTGGGGGATCAACTTATTAATAGCATTCAAAGATATTAAGCTTCCTTTGTTCTTTAAAGTTACGGGAATGAATTAAAAGCAAGATTCCCAGTCTATCATGTATCATTGAAACCCAAAACACAATAGCATTTGTCTTGTTACAGACCAGAGAAGGCTGTAAATCTATTATTCATTTTTTATTAAAGGTGCAAGCTCCAGAGTGAGGCCCATGAATAGCCAAGAGAAATAGGAGATGAAGCCTTTCATCTATCTGAGTCCCTCCCTCCCCATGTGTCCCGGTCAGCAGTGATTCAGTGTTCCTGCTTCTCTTATGAATGTGTTTGTTTACCTGGACTGTGTTCAAAGGCAAAGAGAAAAGAAAGGGGAAAGATGAGGAAAATCACAAATCTGACTTTACCTTTCAGAGCAGAGTTAGAGTTGTAATTAGAGACAGTTCCATTGCCATTTCCAACTCTTGACAGAATTTTCCATCAAACCAGTTGTGCTCTGGATCTCTCATGGACCATTAGGAGTAATGTAGGATGCTGCTGCTGTGCTATTCAGACTTCTCTTTTATGTCCATCCCTCTCCCCCATGTAGGTCCCTTGGGGTCACCGTTGTTTACAGAGTGGATGGTGGCCTGCCCCAGGTGAAGGCTTCTGAGATTGCACCAGACACCTGGCTCTGACTCTGAACCAGCTGTGGGCAATGGGAGCAAGTAAGCTGCACGCTGCCTGGTTAGAGAAAGACTGCACCTTCTGCAGGGGACCTGTGAGCAAGTGCAGAAAACAGGGATCAGAGACGTCCCAGTGGATGCCAGGAAGGCAGTGGAAGATCCCTGGTGACTTAGTGTGGTGGCTTTGGAGGGAGCTCACCGGGTCGGGGGTACCACGCCTTCAGCTGTCCAGCAAATAACTTCCTCACTTGAGCACTTTGGTTGCACTACGGTAAAGCAGCCAGTATCTTTAACTTGCTAGAAAGAGCATGTCGTAATCAGTTCTGCCAGCTTTCTCCAGGGCAGGAGACGTCACTTGTCCCTGTGTGAACTGTGCACAGGGTGTGTGGCTGTGTTTTGATGTGTTAACCCACGTGAACCAATTAAAAGTAGCGTTTCTTTACCGCCCCGGAGACTAGAGCTTCTGCGTTTTGTTCCCGCTGCTTCCTTGATTCAGGTGGAAGGTGTGAACCTAAGCTGTGTAAGTCGTCTCTGCAAAGCCAAAGGCGGCTGCTGTTTGCGGGCACCACCTAAACCTGCCTCTGGGCAACAGCGGGCAACTGGTGGGCACCTGAGCAGAGGGTAGACTTGGCGTGCATCTGTGTGCCCGTCCTCACTGTGGACAGACTTCCTGGTCTTTCCTCAGTGCCCTGTAGTCACCTCCTGACTCGAGTCCTCGTGTCCAGTCCACCTCGCAGAGACGGGCCGCACGTGACTCCCCTGGGGCCTGGCCACGCTGGAGGGTTCAACTTCCTCTGAACCACCCTGCACCGAGTCTGGCCTCCTGCATCTGGAGTATTGGAGCCCCCGCAACCCCCCCGGGCCAGCTTGGCATGTCCTTTCCCGGTGCTCCCCTGTGAATCTTCTGCCCCAGCAACGACCACGGTGGTAACAACAGAGCTCTGGTCTGGCGCTGTCATTTGCACAGTCTTTCAGAGGAGGAAGAGACCGGGAAAGAAGGGGCCCAGCCTACAGGCAGGTCCCCTCGGGGGTTCCCCTCCCTCCTGGAACCCCAGGGAAGTCTTCCGTTTTGCAGTTGTTTAGGCATCTCTGTGTCAGACCCTGTGCTAAGAGCTTTCTGTGTCTGTTAACTTAGAGTGAAGTAAACTGAGAATTTCGTCCTTGCAGCAGTCCTGGGAGGAAAGCATTAACCATTTTACAAATGAGGGACCTGGCTCGCATTAAGTTTTCATTTGCTTGTATTGTCCTCCAACCATGTTACAAGCTTCATGAGGGCAAAGACTGTAATTTCCTCATTTTCCATGTTCCCAGGAGACCCCTAATATGTCCATACAACAAAGAGGCTTGCAGTGAATGCCTTAATTAATGCAGTTTAAAGGCAACCCGAGATACAGAGAAAGGATCAGAGGAAGGTGAGCAGGAGAGCTGGTCAGACACATCCTTTAGGTTCACCTTGTGATGAGGAGAAAGGGGCGGCGAGATTCCTTCCTTTCCTGTCCCCTCCCCCCTTTTTTGATTCATCTTGTATTTTTCCCCCTGAAGTTTGCATTATTTCCCCCTAAAAGGGAGGCTCTGTGAAAGGAGTATCAAGGCCAGTCCTTCCGTTCTAGTCCTTGTTCTGACTTCGCAGTCAGGCCCTTCTCTAGTTCAGCCTGCTTCCTGTTTTTTCCACCTTCTCATCTCCATTTGGCTCTGTGGCCTATGCGTGGCGAGGACTTTATTGTTTAGGACCCCAGCGGTGTTGGAGGGAAAGGCCTGCGGAGGATCGTGGTGGCTAGTAAAGCATGTGCGTGGGCATGGCGGGCCTCCCAGGCGGCACTGGTAGTAAGGAGCCTGCCCACTAATGCAAGAGACAGAAGAGGGCGGGCTCGATCCCTGCGTCGGGAAGATCCCCTGGAGTGGGGCATGGCAACCCACTCCAGTGTTCTTCCCTGGAGAAGCCAACGGACAGAAGAGCTTGGTGGTCTGTGGTCCGTAGAGTCAGACACGACTGAAGCGACTTAGCAGCAGCATGGGTAGTACATATAGGAATTTCCAAGCCTGAGGCAACTGTCGTCCCAAGGTCCTCTCTGTTGGCCATAAGGAGACGGTGGGGTGGGGTGGTGGGAAAGGTATTTTGATAAAGAAACTCCAGTTGGAGACTGTGGACAGACTGGTGAGAACATCCTTCAGGCCTTGACTGTAGCTGTATGGGCCTTGTATCAGCGCGACCTTGTTTATAGCTCTTGGTCTAATGAGGCTTATCATGTATGCCTGCGAGTAGGTAAACTTGACAGTTCTTACTCTAAAATAGCATTCTCCATCTTTCGGGGAGTAAACCGCTTTCTCAGTAAACAAATGTTCAGTTTATTATGTTACCACTTAGAAGCTTTCTTCTTCTTGTGCCAAATTGCTCTTAAAGGTGACTGATTCTTAAAGAATATTTTATTTACTTTGAAATAAGATTTTGTTAGAACAGTTTTAAAACACAAGGAGAGTTGGCAGTCCCTTGCTGGAAATACGCGAGGCGCTTAAAACACTGACATTCACGTCTGTATTTATGGCTTTGAGAGGCTGTTCCTGTCCAGTTCATGGCACGTATTTCTGCTTCACTCACTGAGTCACTGTTCTGTGCAAGGCCCTCCACCCAGGGGGTCTCCTCAAGATACAGAAATGAATGAGACACAGCCGTTCTCTGGCCCTTGAGCCTGTACACTTCGAGAGGGGAAATGAAACTAGTCCTAAAGTGAGAGACGGAGAGTCCCAGTGCCCTCTGAGAGGCACAGTGTGCAGGTCAGAGGAGCCGGCCTGGAGAAGGTGGTGTCTGTGCTGCAGACTTAGGCAGGAGATAGGGAGCGGGGCAGGCGTCCCAGGGCACACTGTGGACGGGAGAGTGTGGCGTCTGCGAGCCCTGGGACGTCTAGGTGGAAGTGAGGGCGGAATGCCAGCAGTCTATCATGCAATAGGCTAGAACTCTGACTTGGGGTCAGACAGCAGCCATATTTCACCATCTAGGAGGAACCCGATGCCGGGCTGAGGCAGCTGATGATAGAGAAGTTTCTAGAATTTATAGAACAGGAAAAGTAAATTGATTTGAATAATGTTTCCAAAGTATGTTTTTTGAAGCCAGATTAGAGTGTGGTTAGGGAAAACAAGGGGGCTCTATGCCTTTACTCTAAGACTGTCCAGTGCCTTTGATGTGCTCTGTGACCTTCTAGATGGTGATGCATTTTGTGCCGTTTCGAATGTCCTGGATCATAAGCCCGAGTGGGACGCCAACCGGCTGCCCCCTTGGGACTCCCTTGGCCGCCGCCTCCTCCTGCCTCAGGTGCTGCCTGCCCCGCCTTCCCTGTGTAACTCACAGCTCCACCTGGCCCCCCCTACCCCCGGGCTCCATTCTGATTCACTTGCCCTCCACTCCTGGATGCAGGTAAAATGCCTCCTGACAGCATTCCTGATGACGCGGCCCAGGAGTGGGTGATGCAGCCCAGACTTTCTGGGAGATTAACTTCCCAAGAGGTGAATGCTGATCTATAGGAATTGGGGGAGCTGGGCTGGTGGATTTCCCGTGCTCCGTCTCTCTGCTGGCTTCTCCTGAGAACTTCTCAGAGAAGCCGCCTGTGCCTGGATGCATTGCCAGGTGAGCTGAGGTGTCTCTGAATCTGTGCCATCACAGTATCTGGATGCCCTGGCACTTAACCTCTGTTCTTGCCTCACGTCTCTTTCTGCACATCCTCTGCCCTAGCTTGTGCTTCCCAAGTAGAGTGTCAGCACTTAATCCTTGCCTCAGGCTCTGCTGTCCAGAGAACCTGAGCAAAGGCAGAATCCTGTTTTTGTTGAGCCTTCGCGAGCAGAGTTTCACAGGGCTCACTCGGAGAGACAGTGCGATGGCTGCACGGGCTGGGCTGGGGCAGCAAGGATGACCATCTCACAGTGATCCAGATGAGCAGTTGGGAGAACAGGAAGGGCAGGGCATGCCCCTCGGGAGCTGCTGAGGGGACTCAGAACCAAGGCTAGAGGAGCCAGAGATAAGGACTTGGGGGGAGGTCTCTCAGGGATGACTGACAAAAACGAGGTGGAGTAAGCTGCATGTGGGCGGGTGTGAGCAGAGAAAGACAGGGGGTGGGCTGCCTTGGCATGGAGGGAGAGGACAGGGAGCCCTCGAGAAAGGGGTGACTCGGGAGCAAGGATGGAGTGTGCAGCCACTGAGAACTCTGAAGAGGAGCGTCCTCATGGCAGGAAGTGGGTCAGGCCCTGGACTCAGGGAGGCACGGCGCAGGGGACTCACACTTACCGGTGGTGCTGTGGACACTGCCATGGTGGCACTGCGGCTGGAAGTTTGGTTTGATGGAGGGACGGCAGTGCTAGAAGATACATCTGGGTTGAGGGAAGGGTAAGATAGATGAAACGGGAAAAGCAAACGAAATGCAAAACAGGTTATAGCCACATTTGTCTCTAAAGATGTGGCACAGTTTCGCCACTGGGGAAATAAATGTCTGTTTCTCTTCACCTTTAGAGACTGGCGCCTGAGCTATTAAAGGGAAGACTGACATTGCAGGGCCTCCTCCATTTTCTTGTCCTTAAAGGAAACAGAGTTTGTGGCTCTTGGTCTCAGATGAAACAAGAATGAACTTTCGGATATGCAGATATGGGCTCCACAACTGATTGGGTGGAGGACAGAGAGCTAATTGCTGTGCTGAGTAAAGTGAGGGGAATTGACTCTGGGGTTGGGACTGGCCCGGAAGAGAGGCCTGAGTTGCTGGGGATGGAGAGAGAGGCCAGAGCCACTGCTCTGGTGCTCGTACTCTCAATGGAGTGAGTGGTGCACAGAACACCTTGGGCCAGTATCTCTGGCAAGATGGAGCCTCGAGAGGAAGGATTCAAGTCATACTGAAAAAAAGGGGGCCACGTTCTGCTGGGTCAGCATGGATCCGCAGGAGAACCCAGCTGTGGGCCAGCAACTGTGAGCAGGAGCAAGCCTGCCCAGCTTCTGTGACCTTGGTAGCCCGTCTCTCAGGGATTAGCAGCAAAATTGAGGAGGGATTTGGATTTCCCACACTATAGACACTGTTATTGCAGTGTCCAAGGACAGAGTGACCTTAGCTGTCATCTGTCCATCAGGGGGATTTCCTAATGTTTGTGCAGGCAACGGGGGAGCACTCAGTGGAGGCACAGACGCGGCCCCTTCTGCAGAGAGGTGAAATGTGCTGGGAAGTTGTGCGAGAGGCAGTGTGATAAGAATTTCGTAGGAGAGTTATTTTTAAAGCAGCGAGGGTCCACATAGAGTTGGCCGGCCTTGTGGTGAAGCAGTTGACAAAACTGCCAGCTGTGGTAGGAGAAGGAAGAGGAGGCGGAGGAGAGCGTGGGGCTCAGTGCAGAGGTTTGGGGTTCCCATCGTGGGCATGGCCTGAGGTTCCAGCAGGGAGGGCTTCTTGGACCTATATGAAATCATGTTGGAAGGGCTGGTCATGGGTCTAGACACAAACTCTGCTCAGGGACCTAGGGAGGGGGAGGAGACGACTGAGAATTTAGCAGTCAGACTGACGCCAAGCTCAAAGGAGAGGTGAGGGAGCAGAGGAGGAGGTGATGAGGACTAGGGGTCAGAGGGGGTCTACGGGGTGTGAGGCTGCCAGCATCTGCTGCTTGTGTTAGAGCTCTTCGTAGAAACAGAACCAGTGGGAGAGCAACAGGAGAGAGCAAGACCTGAGGATGGCGGCTGAGACGTCCCACACCTGCCATCTGCAGGCTGGAAGCCCGGGAAGGCTGGTGGAGCAGTTGGAAAGCCTGAGGGCTGGTGCTGTGGGTTCCGGTCTGTGTCCGGCTGAGCAGTCTGGCAGAGGGAGAGTGAGTCCAGCACTCCTCTTCCTGTTGGTTCTGTTCAGGCGCCCCCGTGGACTGGGTGGTCCTCACCCACCGCGGGAAGGGCCCTTGGTTCTGTTCAGGCGCCCCCGTGGACTGGATGGTCCTCACCCACCGCGAGAAGGGCCCTTGGTTCTGTTCAGGCCTCCATGGATTGGACGGTCCTCACCCACAGCGAGAAGGGCCATGCTTACTCAGTCTACTGACTCAAATGCTCACTTCCTCCCCAAAGACCCTCACAGTTTAACTAGCCGTCTGGGCAGCCTTTGACCCAGTCAGGCTGACACATGAAAGTGACCGTCGCATTCCTCCCTGGCCTTCCTTGGATGGAGTCCTAGTTTTGCAGGGGTGCACATCAGACCTCCACATCCTGGTTAGGTATGAGCTCCCCTGGAGCAGAGTCCTGGTCTTCTCCTCAGTGTTCTCTGCAGCCGACACAACGCTTTCCATGTACTGAATGTTCAATAAGAATGTGTTGGATGGTTCATTGATCCAATAAACTTATGTCTATGCCAATATAGAATTGCTCCTGAAAAGCTGTGGGTAAATCAATTCTTTGTAAATTGAATCTTATTTCAAAGGTACAAGGGATCTTCAGCATTTAAAGGAAACTTAGGTCAATCTTTGGGAATCCAAGAGTCCTCATGGATAAGGAAGCTGATCCGTAGAGAGATAAAGTGTCTTGTTGCAATCTGATATGCTGGCCAAATACAGTGTTCCTTAAAGTCAAGTGTACCTATTTTTTAGGTAAAGAGTGGCTCAGAAGTCCAGCCATGGGGTTTATTGCATTAGATTAATAATATCATAATTCCAGCAGTATTTATCTTTAGTCTGCAGATATTTAGTAGATTTCAGTTAAAGCATTATTTCAGTTGTACACTAATGAGTGAATTCTATATTGAACTGTTTTCCATTTTATAGCAGGTTAATAAAAACAAAAGAATATACAAGCAGCCAAAGCTCTGGCCAAGAAAATTCACTTGTAAAAGGCCCCTGACTCAACCCACTGAGTTTTTCTTCTGTGACTTGGGTTAACCATGTGCTCCTGGGTTCTCTATTGTGGTGGTGAAAGTCCTTAGGCTGTGGCTTAATGTTAAGTGTGAGAAAGATGTTGAGAGAGATTTAGTGAAACCTTTTGGACACCTCACTGATTGAATTACTCATTTAAAATTGATCAGGTTTTATCAACATCTGTATTGGATTGATTTAGTTTCTTCTTGCTGTGTTCTAGAATGAAGTAATTTATTATATGAGAGGAACTTGAGAAAAAAAGCACAGCTTCTTTGGATCACTATTTTGGATGATCCAAACCAAAGCAATAAAAGAATCACAGCATGCATTTCGCTTGCTCTCCTTTCTCTTCATAGTCATTTTCACATGACTTCTGCTTGTCAAAAATGATTTTGAAGTTGTCATTTACTACAGAAGAGGCTTCCTTTTCATTTGGGATTTTAGTTTCCTGACAGGGAACAGTGAATCGGATGTGAAGGGCAGGAGTTAATTTGTACTGATACTCACTAACAGTTATGGTACAGATATCACCTCATTTAATTCTCACAGCTCTGCAGGCTGGAAATTGTTAGCCCCATTTTTCAGATCTCGAGACTCACAGGGATAAACAAACTTGCTCACACTGTGAGTGCATCCCTGGGGCATCAGTGTCTGGAATCCTCTTGGCCATTTCCACAGCCAGGGCGCCGTCTTCTAGTTTTCATGTGGGTATTAGTGTTGGCTGCTGTGACCACTGTTTTTGGAAGACAGTGTGATATCATTTGCATAATAATCTCTTGAATGAGGCACATGCATGCTAAGTTGCTTTAGTCATGTCTAACTCTTTGTGACCCTGTGGACTGTAGCCCACCAGGGATAAGGCATACTATTTGAGCAATTCAAAAAATTATGGATGAATGGAAACTTTAGATTGTCCACACCCTCAGTCTTTGTGCTCATCACAGTCCCCACTTAACCAGAGGTGTATGCTTCCTGGACTAGTCCTGTGGTGCCACGCCAGGATATATATAAGTGATGGGGGTGGAAGGTGTGTTTTCATGTTGGTGTGAATATAAATATGGGATAGAGGGCAAATAAACTATGTGTGGGTTTATAAAATTCAAGACTAAAGCTGACCGCATTCAGCTGAAGCTCCGATACTTTGGCCACTTGAGGCGAACAGCTGTCTCATTGGAAAAGACCCTGATGCTGGGAAAGATTGAGGGTGACAGAGGATGAGATGATTGGATGGCATCACCGACTCAGTGGACATGAACTTGGGCAAAATCTGGTAGATGGTGAAGGACAGGGAAGCCTGGTGTGCTGCTGTCCATAGGGTTGCAGGGAGTCGGACACGACTGAGCGACTGAATAACAGCAACGACAACAGAAGCCGACCTGTGCTGCTTGTAGTAGGTGGCTTCTGACTCTGCTCCTAGGATGTGGAGGGCTCTGGTTCATTTTCTCCATCTGTTATGGGTCCTTCTAAGTAAAAGTTGAATGTTAGTGGATTTGAAGTAGAAATAGTCTTTCTTGAATTCTGGCTGGTTTGGAGTTTTTTTTAAAAATGGGGGGGGGGGCAGGGATCAATTTAGATGTTCAGGCTCCTTTCCTGTTTCTGTTTCCTTTGCTTTTCTTTGGATTGAAGTGTAAATGAGCAATGCTCACAGATGAAACACAGCAGAGAAGGCAGGTTACGGGTAAATTGGAAAATCAAACTCAGGGAAGATTTATTATTTTTAAATTATGTAACAAATTTAATGAAATCTAATGAAGCAAACAAATTTAATGAAAAAGTGAATTGACAATTTAAAATATTCTGTGTAGCTTCTAAAAAATGAATACCAATAAGTTTGAAATCACTAAATCATAGTAATCTCCTACTTTATGCAAGAGAGTTCTGTTAATTAAAATTTAAAGTCTAAACATATTTTGGGCAAGATTACTATCGTCAGGTAACTGTGTGTGATATCCTTCAGTTGCTTTAAATGGTTCTCATTCTCAGCTGCACAGTGAAGTCATAAAGAAAGCTTGAAAAATACTGATGCCTGAGCTCCACTCCCAGACATTCAGATTTCATTGTTCTGGATTATGGCCTGGGTATAAGCATTTTGTAAAACTCCCCAGGAGAGTCTAATGTGCTTCCAATGTTAAGAACCATAGATAGTTTATTACAATCATTCTTTAATCACATTTGCTTGTTTTTTTTTTTGTTTTTTTTTTTTAATTAGGTCTCCGTATTTTAACATTTTGACTTCAGAGTTTAAAATTTTGAAGGTAGCTCAGATCAACTTACAGGCAATTCAGAATCTTGACCTTTATCCTTAAAGTTTTTATATTTCAGATGGCAGTTACTGTAAAGATTACCCTTTTCCTTTTGCAGCATCATATACTGAGCACCAGGACCTAGGTTTTTGAAACCTCCCCGTAGACCCTTTTTAAACTGTTCTGGGCCTGCAGGCTATGGCAGGACCTGGCTGTTAATTCAGTACTTTCATCTGATTGACACAGGGAGGATCACTGGGCACCTAGGGGAGGCCTTCCTGTTATTAATTCCTTTCTGGATGTCCTTTATGTGTTTGCCCAGAGGCCTTGGCATTGGGCACGTTGTGAAAGTCATAAAATTAAAGAAGTATTTTGCACTGGCTGCTCAGCCTGACATTCAGAAAAACAAACTGCAGTAATGGCTGGCGCGTCCTCCCTGAAAGAACGTGCACCAAACGTCTTTTTGGTGTGTATTTCTTGGTAGAATTTGCAGGCTGCCTACTGTGCGCTGATGGATGAAGAAGGGTTAGTGCCGATGCTGAGGCCACAGCTGCTGGAAGCTGTTTGTAACCTGCGTGACCCTCTGGGGTGGGTAGGTGTGTGTGTGTGACTGCGTGTATATGCACCCACACATGGACGTGCTGTGGTGTACGTATATTACTTAAAAAAAAAAAAAGAACCTTGAAACATGAAGTTCATTTTTAAAATGTAAACCTCTGAATGGGTGAGTCTCCAACTTTTGTAGGCATATCAGGATCAGATATGGTATCAAATTTGGGGTTCAAAGTTGGAGAGGCAGTGATTTAAATAAACTTTCTCCCCAAAGCTATTTTTCTTAGAAGCCCTGACAGATTCCAGCGCGTCTATGATGGTTTCATACAGAAGCAAATGCACGTGTTTTACCATTTGTGGAAATTATAGTTTTGAAACTGGGAAGGTCTGTGTATCACTGTCGGCTCTATTTTTGGAAATAATGGAGGAAGTATTTCAACCTGATTACTGCCTGTGGAGTGAGGAATTTCTTAGTATTTGACTGACCACCTGCTGATACTTTATTTCCTTAGAGCTCCTCAAGTCATTATAAGAATCACCCAACAGTCTGAAATCAAAATGATGTCTTACTGTAAAATGTCAGCTATCTGTCGTAAAAAAATTACATGCCATTTTAAATATAATTGCCATGCCTCTCCTCTCTCCCTTACATGCAAACATTTAAGAATAACAGAATCCTTGCAAAATGAGTAGGAGCAGTCCAAGGTTCAAGCTTTGCAAATCTGAGAAACTGCCTGCCTTCTATTTTGAGTGTGTTAATAGTCCAGATAATTGTAGCTCCACTTACTGCCCTTTCTGTCTGTCTACCTGCGGGTCATCCTTGCGACGTTTTAGGGATGCTGTCCATGTGTTGCTGCTGCTGAATTCTGTCGAGTGAAGCTCACTTGTTTTCTCTTCAGCTAGGTTCTGTCCTCTGTTCACTCGTCTTGGTTTTCCCTTTCGTTTCTGTGCTGCTACCACACTTTCCTTTCCCTGCCTTTGTGTTGTGCCAGCAGACTAGGGGAGCTTGTGGGCTCGCCCTGTGGGAGCCCTGTGTGGGTAAATGTCACTACTTTAGACAAAGAAGAGCTTGGCCACATCCCGACTCGAGACGCAGCTCAGATCGCCACCCCTTACACAGGGTACCTGGCCCTTTGAGGGCATCTGTTTACTGCACACTTCTGAAACACTGGCTGGTTTGGCAGCAGGTCTCTAACTCATTGCTTATCTGTATCCTCGGGATTAAGGTGAAAAGTGGCCAGTGGGGGTGAGTGACCGCGCGTCTGCTCCCCCACAGGCGCCAGGGGAGCGAGAACTCCCCCGTGAGACGCTGTTGGAAAGCAGTGCTGCAGCTGGAGCCTCCTGGGGCCGCCTCGGTCTCACTGTGGGTCGCGTAGTTCAGTTGACTCAGCATCTGTGATGGCACGCTAGGGTCTAGGCACTGATCTGAGAAGTCTTACCCACCTTAAGGCTGTGTCTTGACATTAAGAACATGCTTGTGTAGTAATGCTGTGTTCTCAGCACCTCAGGGCTTTTGAAAGAGGCACTTGCCTTCAGTTATTTCTACCTGGCAGCTGCTGCCTTGGGGCTCCCTGTCGGGTGTGGAGGACATGGGGACAGTGTAGAGCGTCCCCACCAGGCCGTCCCTCCCTTCTTTTGCCCCCCAGGTCAGGAACGGCACGTGCTCCCAGTGGGCAACGACCATGGGTCAGCTGCCCCTTTCCTTCAACTTTGCTTTATTTACTCAGGGACCTTGGAGGCTCAGAAGGTACTCAGCTCATTTTTATATAATTCTGCTCGTTTAGAACATGATTATTATTAGTATTGAAGAAAACTTTGAAGACTTTCTCATGATGGTTTTCCTTCTTATTCTCAAATTAAATCCATCAGCCTTGCCCAAGATCTGGTCCAAAAGAGGGCCACCAGTCCACAGGGGAGATCCTTTTAGCCTTCAGGCATGTATGTCCGGACTCAAGCCGACTGTCCTCCCAGCCTTCTCCTGTGTCCTCTCCTGTGCCCCTCCAGTCTCCCGCCCCTTCCTCCTGCTCACTGACCGCTGCTGACGCCCACAGACAAACCGGTTCTGTTCAAGAGGACACAAGGCCGAGCAGGTTCTTAGACTTTGCATGAGGTTCCCTAGTCGGCTCTGCCACTTCCCCGCTGTGGACCGAGGGCACATCCTCGACCCTGCCTGCCTCAGGCTCCTCATCTGTAAAGCAGCGAACATAATAGCACTTAACATGCTTAGCACAACTAGCTGTTATTGTTATTTCCCAAACAGGCTACTTTAACAGCTTTACTGAGATGATTTGAGGCTGTGAAACCCACCTGTTTGAAGCATAAATTCAGAGCTCTTCCTTTACAGGGCTCACAGGGCTGTCCAGCCGTCACTAGACACTGACTTTTGAACCTCCCAAATAAACCTTGTCCCTGTCAGCAGTCTCTTGCCACGCTCTTCCCTCTTCCTGCTCTGCTTGCCTCTCCTCAGGTAACCTCTGACCTACTTTGTCTATATAGACTTGCCTTATTCTGGGCATTCATATTAATGCAGTCATAAGCCATGTGATTCTTTGTGATAACCACTCTCAGCACAGTGATTCAAAGGTTCATCTGTTTTTCATTTTACTGATGAATAATATTACGTTGTTTATCCACCCACATATTGTTTATCCATCGTCTCCTGAAAGACACTTGTGGTGTTTCCACCTTTTGGCTGTTATGACTAGCACTGCTATGAGTATTCACGCATGAGTTTTTGTGTGGACATGTGTTTTCATTTCTCGAGGACGAGTACCTAGGAGTGGAATTACTGGGTCATGTGCTAATTCTATGTTTGACGCTTTGAGGAGCTGATAGACTGCTTCCACTTTATAGTCCCATCAGCAATGTGTGAGGGTTACAGTTTCTCCATGTCCTTGCCAACACTTGCTCTTATTTGTCTTTGTAAAAGCCGTTATAATGGTGGTTTGGGATAGGTTTTCTCATTATGATTTTGATTTCTGTAATGACTGATGTTGAGCATTGTTATGTGGGGTGCTCGCCGTCTGACTGTCTGTGACCTACGGACTGTAGCCCGCCAGGCTCCTCTCCCCATGGGTTTCTCCGGGCAGGAGCACTGGAGCGGCTTGCCGTCTTCTTCTCCAGGGGACCTTCCAGCCCAAGCATTGACCACATCTCTTATGTTTCCTCCATTGTGCCTATTAGCTTAAATGTGTTGACTGTTTAGACATAATGAATATAAAAAGTACCAGTTCCTGCTTTAATAAAGTTTGCAACCATGGCAAGAGAGGATAGTTTTTAAGTCAGTACTGTATGGGCAATCTCATTAGCATAACAGTGGGGGTGAGAGTGTCTTGAAATACCAGTGACCAGGTGAGCAGACACAAGCTATTGATCTGAAGCACTTGGAGCAGTGGCTGAGAAAGGAGTGTGTCTATTTCTGAGGCAACGGCTAGATGTCTGCCTTAAGGACTTTTGATTGAGGTAAGATTTGTAAATACTGAAATTCACAGATATAAGTGTACAATTCAATGAGTTTTGACAAATGTATAAATTTGCGCAGCCACCACCTTAGTCCGGAAACGGAACATTTCTGTCACTCGATCACATTTCTTGTCCATTCCAGTCAATCTCTATCACTGTCTGCAACCATTTTTCTGATTTCTTTTCACATAGATTAGGTTTGCCTGTGTTTAAATTTCATATACAGGGATGAATCCTAGAGTATGGACAGTTTTCCTTTCACCCAGCATGATGTCCGTGAAATTCCTCCATTGTGTCGAGTTATTGATTTCTTCATTTTTATCAATGTCATCTCTGTTGTTTTCAATTTAGGGTGTTATAATTCATGCCACTGTGACTATTCATATAAAGTTATTTGTGTGGACATTCTTTTCTCTCAGAGAAATATATAGGCCGGAAATTTCTGGTTCATTGAACAGGTGTTTAACTTGATAAGAAATTGCCAGATCTTTTCCTCAGATGGCTGTACTATTTTTACACTCTCACCGGTCATTGAGGAGGATGTTATAGTTGCAACATGTATTTGCCCACATTTAGTGATGTCTGTCTTTTACAATTTAGCCATAATCATCCCTAATGTCAGATGGTATTAAGCAACTTCCTGTGTGCTTGTTAGCTCTTGGTATTTCTTCCTTTGTAAAGTGTGTGTTCAAGACTTTTGCTCATTTTATTTACATTTTCTTTGTGTTATCATTGAGTAGTAGGCACTCATATATAATCTGACTTCAAGTCTTCAAGATACGTGTAACCAAAATATTTTCTCCCACTTTGTGGCTTTCATATTCATTATCTTAACAGTGCGTTTGTTTCAAGTTACGTTTTGAGACAATCTCATTATTTTGCTGATTAGGAAACTCTAGAGTAGGAAGTTGAGTTACCCAAGCTCACAGAGCTGGTTGGGGTAAAGGTGGGGTTTGAGCTGTGGTGGTCTGCCTCCTGAGTCCTTGCTCTAAGCAGCTATGATGTATAAATACAAGTACTTCTCTTTGAGAACCCCTTACTGTTTATGACTTTGTTGAAATCAGTAAGCATTATCTACTTGAATTTAGATATTCTTAAGAAGAACTTCTCCCATGTAATTTTCTTGGTCTAAAATTAAACCTTCACCATTTAGGTCTCTTCTGAGTCCCAGTTTTATGTCAGTTCACATGTGACAGGAACTCACCAGTCTGCATTAATCAGAGAAAGATAAATCGCACCTGAATTTCTTTTCTCGGACCTTTTGGCCTTTAATCTGATTTGGAGTTTTAGGATTATTTGAAAAAATATTGGAGAGAAATATTATACCGTGTTCAAGAAAAATGTTGGTTATTTCTGATAACCCTCCTCTTTGGTTGGTCATGCTATTATACTGCAGACCATAGAAATGACAATTTAGTACAATTCTACTTTGAAATAAAATATTGGAGAGCTGGAAGCTTATTGCCGTTTAGAGAAACGGAGAAATTGTTTTTACCCCACTGCCTCTTATTATTAATTGATATGCTGAAATAGATTAGCACAGTGCAGGCTCAAACCAGTGCATAAATACAGCCATTTATGTCTTACCATCAGCTTCACTGTGGATTCATCTCACTGAAAGCTTGAACGGCTTCTTAGGGGAAGACATTGGAAGGGTAGTTTTACCCCATGAGTCCCCTTAAATATGCTGTTAATTCGCATTGATTTTAGAGAAAACAGAGAGAATCAGTTTGGCTCCCCCTGACTAAAGGCGTCGGCAAGCTGCTCCAGTGCCGTTTAATGGGAATTGCGGAGACCCCTCCTGCTTGCCTGCTTGCACACAGCTCCCAACACCAGTGGAACACTGCCGAGCTCTTCCTAGATGAACTTTTGAACAGAAAATGATGACTCTACCGTGAACTCGAGGTGTACGCGGTGTGCCGTTTGATCTGCTTTCTCCTGATTTCAGTGCTCCCAGAGGACAGTCAGCAGCCGGCCCTGTCCTCCTCCCTGTAGTGTGCTCAGGTGTCCTGGCCGCTGGTTCCCAAGCCCTGTCCCCAGCCAAGCTTAGCGACCGCTGCCACCCCACCAGGCCAGTCCTCTTCATCCAGGGGCCTCTCCAGGGGCGCAAGGATGGCGCCCTGCTCACCTTTCAGAGCTGGGCCCAGGCCCAGACCTACAGAGGGATGGCAGATAGAGGCATGCCGTACCTAAAACGATTCTCATTTGTTGTAAAGGATGAGACAGTTCTCTAACAAGCCTCCAGAAGCCTTTGCGAGCCACTGTGTAGCTGAAGCAGCACAGTGAGCTGGACCTGAGCCTCGTGGTTCTGTCCAGCCGTGGATCAGCCCCTGAGCAGTCTGGGTCTGTCAGGTTGCTCTGGACGCTGGACCCCTCAACCAGGGAGCGTCTGCGGCCCGAACCGCACTGCGGGCCGTCCCGGGCCCTGGCTGGCAGTTGTGCGCTTACCTCCTCTGTTGCCCTTGGCGTGGCTGACCAGCCTCTTGCTCTCCAGGCCGTGACTCCTCAGGGCAGGAATGAGCTGTCTTGGGCAGCTGGGAGCTGCTCAGCAGGTGAGGGGTGGTGAGGTGATGATGAGGTGTGACGTGGGGCAGAAGCCCCTTCTGTGCAAAGCTCTGCCCAGACCGGGAAGGGGTGAGGGTCTGGCTGCTGTTGATCAGAGATGCTGCTGTGTGGGGGTGGGGGGTGGAAGCCTGGCTTACAGTTCAACCTCCAGTTCTGCCCCTGTCAGAAGCACTTAGGAGAGAGTGACAGTGTGAGAACACCTGATTCCTGTGTCTCCTGGTCATTGTAATAGGTTAGGTCTATTATGTTTGAAATCAGATCTGTTGATATTTGTTCAGTTGTAGCTACCTCTCGCCCTGAAATTCGTGACATTCATTCATTTTACAAGGCAGAGGTAGGAACATATGACATGACATGCAGAGAAGCTGGCTAACCTTTTTAGCCACAGAATGTGATGGTATATCCTACTATATTTGAAAGTCTGTCACTGGAAAATGTTTGTTTCTGATAAAGTAGAAGTAAGAGGCCCGAGAATTAGCTGGGATGGCAGAGCCACTGTCTCCTCCTCTTTCTTCTGTCTGTGTTCCTTCCCTTCTTCATCTAAGCTTAGCATCAGGTGGTCACAGAAAGTGCAGGTTGAAACAGCTAGGCTTAAAACACACAGAGGACTTTTTCCTGAGACAGTTGTCTTACAGGATCGTCTTTCTACATTGTGGTGTGACCTTTCCATATTTGCAGATTTAACTAGAGGAGACCATATCTAATCATATACTTAAAGTTTACCTTAGAAATACATTTAAAATCCACAACAGCTGTTTTAAAAAGATTAATAGTACTATTATGAAGAAGCACAATGTGGTGTGAGATTGAATTACCAGCTCCGACAGGTGTACAGAGTGACCTGCGGGGCTGAGATCTGAATGACTGTATTTATGGGAAAAAGCCTTTCACCCATATTTTTCTGAGTAGCTGTTCGCAAATGATGTGTTACGCCCTGTGCTTCTGTTTCTCGCTGGGTTTTAAAAATAAAACTTTCCATTAGTGGTAAATTCATAAGCTTGGGGCATGAAAATGTTTGAATTTGATATAAAAGAAGTTTTGAAAGGAAGATTAGTGGTTTAAACCAAAAGATTAGTCACCCTGGGAAATTCAGCTGTTGAGAAAGCCGAGTTCAGTAACGCCAGGTCCTGCTCCAGCTGATTGCTCCCTCACACTGAGATTCCTAATCTTCCTGCTGCACTCCCACCTGACTGGCAGGGCTGATTACCACGGCTTAATACTTTCTCCATCACCAGAGCACAGGGGGCTCCTCTGCTTCAGAACCCCCTTGTTTGTGGCAGGTTGATTCCTCTACCAAGTGGAAGGTGATTATTATTATTTCTTTACCCATTATCACTTTAAAACGGAGGAGAAGAAGGGAAGGTACTGAACAGGTTACAATTAGCAGTGGTCGTGGCTGAAATTCTCTCATGGGCAGCATTGCAAGAATCACTTGACGTTTGACTTTCTTAGCACCTGATAGTTGAGTCCCGTCCATTCTGCCATGAAAGTGTCTGGTACTAGATCCTCCATATTCCACGGGAGGCAGATAATTAAACCCACGGCGAGGCCCCCTTCCACACGGGAGGCTAGCCTGGAACCACAGGACATGGCTCTCCTTCAGAGCATCTCAGCCTCTGGCTTCCCCGTGGAAATGACTCCTGTGGAGGCACATGGTCACGGTTCCCTTCTAGACCAACAGAAGGTGGTCTTCGTATTGGGTAGGTAAAGGTAAATCTGTTTACATTTTATCTGAAAACCTTAAAGGTCCATTTAGGGAAATGACTTCTACATCTTAAAACCAAGATGTTGTCTTGAGAGAGCATTATGCCCATTCCTTCCCTCTGGATGGACCTTAAATGTGTATCATCTCTCTCTCCTCAGTGACTTGTGTTCTGTTTCATCATATGTGAAAATGGAAATTTCACAGTTTTTCTTAGTAATTCACTCAGGATTCTATGAATGTTCATTGTACGAATACAGAAGCATACTTAATCTCTGCTCGTTCTTCCTGAAGAAGGAGAGATCTGTTAGTCATTACCTGGGAAAACACACACACACACACACACACACACGCACCCCCACACACACGCCACACGCCACACACACGCACACACCACACACACGCACACACCACACACACACGCCTCAGAGAGCACCAGGCAGAGCACTGACATTGCCCCAGGTCCGTCTGAGAATCTTATCTCAGGTAACTCAATCACTTTTGTCTTTATGGGTCTTTTCAGACTCTTTCTGCTCCATTTAAGGTATATAAAGATCACAAACTTTTGTAGGGATCTGAGCAGACCTGAATACTAACCTTTCTGCTTCTCTTTCTCTTCCCAGAGCTTTTATGTTTTGTTAGCTTTAAACCCTCTTAACTTCACGATCAACTCACTATACTTTAGTGCTGAATAGCTCTAGGTTCAGAAGGATTAACTGTGTTATTCTGCACATTGGCTAATCTACATTAAAATACTTGTTGTAATTAAAAATTTTAAATTAGACATTTAGTGTTCCGGAACATTGACGTAGTTACTACCCTTCTTCCTACAATAAATGTTAGAGTCTGTGCTAACTGTAATTGTACAGTCATTTAGATCACAAGGTTTCCGCTTGCCAGCTATTTGAAACTATTCCTTTCAAAAAATTTTTTTCTCCTAGATCACAGTATCCAACCCAGTTTTTACATAGTATAGGCATATTTGTGAAAAAGTGTTAGTTGTTTAGACATATATGACTCTTTGTGATCCCATGGACTGTAGCCTGCCAGGCTTCTCTGTCTATGGAATTCTCCAGGCAAGAATACTAAAGTGGGTAACCATTCTCTTCTCCAGAGAATCTTCCCAACCCAGGGATCAAACCCGGTCTCCTGTATTGCAGGTGGATTCTTTACCATCTGAGCCAGCAGGGAAGCCCATAGGCATATTTATTAAACTGTGAATACTTGGAAAACTTGAATTATTATGGTATTTACACTTAGAACATTTATACGTTAAATCAGTGATGCCTTGTCAATTATACAACCAAATCAAGTTTTTGAGCATTTATCTTGAAGCCTTTTTCTTTCAGAAAGGTTTTTTTTTTTTTTTCCCATGATTCGCCCTTGTAGGAGGGGAACCACACGAAGGCATGTCTTCCTCTGTTGGTGAGCGTAGTGCAGATGGCAAGGCGTTGGCCTGTAGCTCAGCCAGTCCCAAGGTGTCAAAGCTATATCCATTGCAACTCAGCTTTATCAGACTGCTTGGGTCATGGCACTAGATGATTTTAGCTGAAATACATAGCAAAAAGGGCTTCCCTGATAGCTCAGTTGGTACAGAATCCGCCTGCAATGCAGGAGACCTGGGTTTGATCCCTGGGAAGATCCCATGGAGAAGGGAAAGGCTACCCACTCCAGTATTCTGGCCTGGAGAATTCCAAGGACTGTATAGTCTGTGGGGTTACAAAGAGTGGGACATGACTGAGCGACTTTCATATAGTGAAAAAGGAAATTGGACACACAGTTGGCATTCAGAGCCTACAATCTGCTTGAATTATAACCTAGAGTAGGTGATGTGTGTGGAGAAGGCGATGGCACCCCACTCCAGTACTCTTGCCTGGAAAATCCCATGGATGGAGGAGCCTGGTGGGCTGCAGTCCATGGGGTCTCGAAGAGTCGGACACGACTGAGTGACTTCACTTTCACTTTTCACTTTCACGCATTGGAGAAGGAAATGGCAACCCACTCCAGTGTTCTTGCCTGGAGAATTCCAGGGACGGGGGAACCTGGTGGGCTGCAGTCCATGGGGTCGCACAGAGTCGTACACGACTGAAGCGACTTAGCAGCAGCAGCAGGTGATGTGTGGCAGAAGCCCTGGAGCTCTGGGGCTGGGACGAGGATTGGCTGCTCCAGCCCTTGAGTTAGGTTAGGGTCACAGTATCGGACACTTGCCCAGCCCTTCTCCTGTGCTCAATGGAGGCTGTCACCTCTGACGGGACAGAAAGTGTGCCCTGTCCTCACACTCCCAGCACTGGTGACAGGATCAGGGTGTGCTTCTTGAGCAGGAAGTGGTGCGAGTCAGAGATCCAAGTCTCCTTCTGGACAGCCCTCTCTCCTTCACCCCCGAGTTCGGTCCGTCGTTGTCTCTTTTGCCACCTAAATCTTGCTTTAGAGCCATCCATGTCCCCCAGTCTCCACCACCGCGGTCAGCCCTGTTCCCTGACCCAGCCTGCCATCGCCTTTCAGAGCATTTCCTGGGTTATTGCAGGGACCTCCTACCTGGTCTGCCCCCACTGCTCTGGCCCTCTTCACTCCTCCTCAACTTTGCAGCCAAAGTGAGCTTTTAACCACACAGCCCCCTCACAGCCTTTCTGCTGTCGTTTTGGACAAATAGCAATCATCATCATCATCATTATACTGACAGTACTTTAGACCAAGGCCTGTAAATAGGGTGGTCACACAATTCATCATTCACACGAGAGCGCTTCTGAACGTGAAGTGGGCGCCATTGGGACCCACACAAGGGTGGTGTGGGGAGCAGGTGTGTGCCTGCCGCGCCCGCTGCCATCGCCCTCCCTGAGCCTCAGCGCTGCTCGTGGTCAACCTCTGTGCTGTCTGGCGGCGCCTGCCCTGCCTGCCGCCCCACTGGGCCTCTGCACGTGCTGTCTGAGTATTTGAAAACTACTGATCTTTCAGCTGTTAGCTCCTGTCTGGCATCTCACTGACTAGGTTAAATCTCCTTATTATAGACTCTAACTACACTCACTGATGCACTTTAGCATTTATTTATTTGAATAAATACTGGTAAGAAACTGGTAGTATTGTATTACCAATATACCAGTTATAGAATACAGTGGTCGGCACAATGGCAAAATAAACTCTATCTATTTAAATTTATGTACTTAGTACAGAAGAAACCGGCTAAACATATACAATTTAATGTAAAAATATACTCTCGATTTTAGCACTGTTAATATGCTATTTTATATGCATGCTGCTGCTGCTGCTGCTGCTAAGTCACTTCAGTCGTGTCGGACTCTGTGCAACCCCTGAGACGGCAGCCCACCAGGCTCCCCCGTCCCTGGGATTCTCCAGGCAAGAACACTGGAGTGGGTTGCCATTTCCTTCTCCAATGCATGAAAGTGAAAAGTGAAAGTGAAGTCGCTCAGTTGTGTCCGACTCTGTGCGACCCCATAGACTGCAGCCTACCAGGCTCTTTTGTCCATGGGATTTTCCAGGCAAGAGTACTGGAGTGGGGTGCCATTGCCTTGCATATTTGATATTTATTATGCTTTATTTGAAAAATACAGTAATTTAAAAGTTCAGTCTTGTAATTCTACAAATTTATCAAATATTTGAAGTTATGACAGGGATTCTTGAGAAGGTGTCTCTATTGAGAGATCTGTGACATTTAGAGTTATGATATACAGAGTAGCTGGATTCTGGAACAGATTGTATGCGTGTCTGATTCTTTGCGACCCCATGGACTGTAGCCTGCCAGGGATTCTCCAGACAAGAACACTGGGGAGGAGGGTTGCCATGCCCTCCTACAGGGGATCTTTCTGACTCAGGGATCAAACCTGTGTCTCTTATGTCCCCTGCATTGGCAGGCAGGTTTCTTTACCACTTTTCTTTAACAGATTAACTGGGGTTTAAATCATGATTTTGCCACATACCGTCTTGGTGGCCTTGAACAAATCAGTTTCCCTCTGCCTCTCTTTACACATTTTTAAAGTGGGTATAATAACGATGTCTATTTTTTTAATTTTTTAACTTTACAATATTGTATTGGTTTTGCCATATATCAAAATGAATCCGCCACAGGTATACATGTGTTCCCTATCCTGAACCCTCCTCCCTCCCCATACCATCCCTCTGGGTCGTCCCAGTGCACCAGCTCCAAGCATCCAGTATCGTGCATCGAACCTGGACTGGCGACTCGTTTCATATGTGATATTATACGTATTTCAATGCCATTCTCCCAAATCATCCCACCCTCTCCCTCTCCCTCTCCCACAGAGTCCAAAAGACTGTTCTATACATCAGTGTCTCTTTTGCTGTCTCGTATACAGGGTTATTGTTACCATCTTTCTAAATTCCATATATATGCGTTAGTATACTGTATTGGTGTTTTTCTTTCTGGCTTACTTCACTCTGTATAATAGGCTCCAGTTTCATCCACCTCATTAGAACTGATTCAAATATATTCTTTTTAATGGCTGAGTAATACTCCATTGTGTATATGGACCACAGCTTTCTTATCCATTCATCTGCTGATGGACATCTAGGTTGCTTCCATGTCCTGGCTATTATAAACAGTGCTGCGATGAACATTGGGGTACACGTGT
>NW_011494795.1:3416225-3437020 GCF_000754665.1 Bison bison bison | reverse complement strand
TATTAGGGTGATGGTGGCCTCATAGAATGAGTTTGGAAGTTTACCTTCCTCTGCAATTTTCTGGAAGAGTTTGAGTAGGATAGGTGTTAGCTCTTCTCTAAATTTTTGGTAGAATTCAGCTGTGAAGCCGTCTGGACCTGGGCTTTTGTTTGCTGGAAGATTTTTGATTACAGTTTCAATTTCCGTGCTTGTGATGGGTCTGTTAAGATTTTCTATTTCTTCCTGGTCCAGTTTTGGAAAGTTGTACTTTTCTAAGAATTTGTCCATTTCTTCCACGTTGTCCATTTTATTGGCATATAATTGCTGATAGTAGTCTCATGATCCTTTGTATTTCTGTGTTGTCTGTTGTGATCTCTCCATTTTCATTTCTAATTTTATTGATTTGATTTTTCTCTCTTTGTTTCTTGATGAGTCTGACTAATGGTTTGTCAATTTTATTTATCCTTTCAAAGAACCAGCTTTTGGCTTTGTTGATTTTTGCTATGGTCTCTTTTGTTTCTTTTGCATTTATTTCTGCTCTAATTTTTAAGATTTCTTTCCTTCTACTAACCCTGGGGTCTTCATTTCTTCCTTTTCTAGTTGCTTTAGGTGTAGAGTTAGGTTATTTATTTGACTTTTTTCTTGTTTCTTGAGGTATGCCTGTATTGCTATGAACTTTCCCCTTAGGACTGCTTTTACAGTGTCCTACAGGTTTTAGGTTGTCTATTTTAGAGGGCTTCTGTGAGAATTAAATCACGTAATGCATATAAAACACTTGGAACAGTTTCCAGCACAGTAGACACTAAGTTAATCCTAGCTGTTGCTATTATTTGTACTGTTATTATATTTATTCATTGAACAAATATTTATACTTTTTTCCTGGCATTGGTCTCAGAATTCTGACATGATTAATACAGGGCAGGGGAATCTGATGAGTGTAAGTCAGGGTTTGTTAGGGCGTGTGGGTGGGAGGAGCTCTGTGAACCTGGAGGATGGGAATTCATCAGCTTGCTGGGAGCTGGGGGGAGTACCCAGGGTGGGGAAGGAGCATGAAAGGTCCCTGAGGCAGAAAGGGCTTCTCCCGAGTGCGTCCCTGAGTCCAGGCGGTAGGAGGCCTGAAGGACAGACTATGAGGCTGTGCCCCAGGGCTTTTGTTAGAAAAATGAGAGGTCGGTAATTCTTTCTGTTTTACCCATGAAGAAACAAAAATCCACATGTCCTGATCAGGATCACACAGAGAATCGGGAGCTAGCACTGGAAGCAAGTCTCCTGTGTGGTTTTTTTTTTTCAAATTAATGAAGCATCATACAAAAATTCCACAAGTCAGAATGACTTTCTGAGTTCTCACAGTGAGAGCCCCTGTGTACCCACATCTTGGTGTGCTCTCCACAGCTGCCCTGCTGCACCCGCCCCCCCCCCACCCCGCAACCGCTCCCCGAGAGGTATCTTACCTCTGCTCACCCCCAGCACCGCAGACCAGGTTTGCCTGGGTTTGAACTTTATGAACTTCTGCATGGGAGCCTTATGCTGTAATCCTTTCCCTGACTGGCTTCTCTCACTACACGTACATCTGTGAGATCCATCCGTGGCGTCCTGTGTTGTGTATGGCAGTAGTGGGTTCCTTACAGTTGCTGCGAGCTGTTCCTCTGTGTGAATACACATGGGTTTTCCGGTGTGATAGCCCCTGAATGTCACCATGAGATGCAGCGTGTGTGTGAGACGAAAGCTGGATTGAGATTCATGTCATTTACATCTATAGGTTAATATTGCTCATCCTACTTTTTTTTTTTTCAGCTAAGTGAAGGTTATATTTTTCTTTTAGAATCAAAGTATATAACCTTGATTGTCATACTTTGAGAGTGTGTTGTTGTTTAATCATCGAGTCATGTCCAAGTGTTTTGCAACCCCATGGAGTGTAGCCCGCCAGGCTCCTCTGTCCCTGGGATTTACCAGACAGGAATGGTGAAGTGGGTTGCTATTTCCTTCTCCAAGGGATCTTTCCGACCCAGGGATGGAACCCGAGTTTCCTGCATTGGCAGGTGGATTCTTTATCACTGAGCCACCAGGGAAGCCCACTTTGAGAGTATAATACCATATTAAAACAAAGGCTTGCATCAGCAGAGATTGTGTGATGTGTGATAAGTAAGTGTTAATCACGAATGGAAATAACTTAGATTAGCTTGCCAGGTGGTTTAAGATGGTCCTGTCATAGAACACCAGCCTTTTGAAATGTTATCCTGGGGGAATGCAGGTTTCTAGGGGGTGAAGGATAATTTGCTACTTAATTGGGCCAAATGGCCACCGTTGCTGCTTTTTAAAGTCAGGTCTCTCTAAAGACAGTGATCGATTAGCTGGATGAACGCCATTTCATGTGTTTTCCACTCAGTTTTTTTTCCTCTCTCTCTTTTTTCTTTAATGTTTCAGATGACGTTGTGCCATACTTTAAAACAGAGCCAGGCCTTCCGCAGATCCACCTGGAAGGGAACCGCCTCGTGCTCACTTGCCTTGCAGAAGGGAGCTGGCCTTTGGAATTCAAGTGGACGCACAACGACAGTGAGCTCACCACCTACACCAGCGAATATAAGTAATTGATTCCTTGAAAATAAGATTATGCTTCACAGTGGTATATTCAGAGTATTTGCCTTATTGGCCATGATAACACGGGGTGGGGGGAATATTGGATTGCATTGGTAATGCATTAAGGATTAAGGGAATCCATTTGAACATGTAATCAGAATGTGATTTACTATTCCAATACAGGTTGTATTTACACTTAGGAAGTCTGTCATTATATTTGTAAGAGTAAGCCCCTTAGTGAAATTACCAGACCAAAAGAAGGTGTAGTTACAGTGGAATGCAAATAACAGCTTCAGCTGATGAAACTTGCCGCCCTGAGGCAACAGTCCTGCCCACCAGTATTGTTCCTGCCTGAAGAGCATCACAGCTTTCTACAGGTCAGAGCTTCTGGAGCTCTGGTTGCCAACAAGACTGCCCTGGCTGACCGTCAGAGCTGGGGTGGGCACAGTGGAACTCCAGGAGGATGGGCATGAACAAAGCATGTACAGTCAGCAAAAGTGAGCATTCACTGGACTGGGGGCGGGGTGAGGGTGTCGGGGGTGCTCAGTACAGGGGACTGAGAGGGGCCGGGGTGAGAGTGTCAGGGGGACCCAGTACAGAGGACTGAGAGAGGTCGGGGTGAGGATATTGGGGGGACCCAGTACAGAGGACTGAGAGGGGATGGGGGCAAGGGTGTCAGGGGGAACCCAGTACAGGGGACTGAGAGGGGCTGGGGAGGGTGTTGGGGGGACCCAGTACAGAGGACTGAGAGGGGTCGGGGTGAGGATATTGGGGGGACCCAGTACAGAGGACTGAGAGGGCATGGGGGTGAGGGTGTCGGGGGGACCCAGTACAGGGACTGAGAGGGGCCGGGGTGAGGGTGTCGGGGGTACTCAGTACAGGGACTGAGGGGGAGCTGGAGCTCAGGTCTGAGGTGTAGCTTCCCCAGGAAGCGTGTGGACCAGCTTCCCAGCCTCGGGACCTCCTGGCAGAGCTTGAGGTCTTCCCGGGTGTGTGTTCCCACCTCCTTTTCGATGCGGGGATGATGCTGGATGCAGTTCTAAGTGGGATGGAGAATTACTGACTGCCAAACATTCCCAGAGGCCCCAAAGTCAGCAGGATTCAGCAGTGCTGTGCTCTTAATTAAAGGAAATAAGAAAGAGAATTGACGATCTAGAGGTGTTTTCAGTAGAGTAATGAGCTTCTCCAGGGGGCATAGCCCACTGTGTATTCTTCACCCCAGAAGTTATAACATGGTGGTCCATGAGCCGCAGTCAGCCCGCCTAGAATGCGGTGTGCATATTTTAAATATCAGTTAAGATATATATTTGTGTGTGTGTATACACCCAGTATTTGTTCCTCAGTTGATTGCCAGCATTTAACACTTATAAGAGTTCACATAAAATTCTGCTTTTTAGGCCCTCTGGAACAATGAGCAGGCCTGGGCTCCTGGGTGCACACAGAAGCAGGTGCTAGGCGATGCTGTGCTGCGTGCCGGCAGGGACACCCATTTCTCAGCACGCTCTGGTCCCCACCCTGTAACACCCCACTTGCTCTGTGCGGTCCTGTTATCCACCTGCCCTGTGTGGACAGAAGAGTCTGTGTCCTCCCCTTTCATCATTTGGTCTGTACTGTGAGAGGACCTGCTGTTTTGAGAGCAATGGACCACAATAGTTAAGAGCATGTTGAAGTCAGACAGACCTAGGTTTGAATCTCAGCTCACCACCAGTTACAAGCTGCCTGTTAGCCCCACTTTCAATAACCTGCAAAATAGGGGTGATCAAGCCTCGTCTGTGGTGTTGTGAGCATTGAAAGACTCTCATGTATGTAAAACAGCATACTTTCTGGCCCACAAGCAACAGTTAATAAATTGTAGGCAACATTATATTTTATTGTAATATGACATAGGGCTTGGTTTATTAGAAGGGGGTATAAGAAAGGAAAAAAAAAGTGAACTTAGGAATGAGAACTGTTATGAGCTTTGATGGCAGATGACTTGGGTTCAAATACTACTATTCAACTTACTATCTTTGGACAAGTTATCTAACCCAGTTTGATCTTTTCCCATCTGTAAAATGGGTATAATAAAACCCACCCTAAAGCGGTCTCATAAAAATTAAGTGATATGATGTTTCAAATGCCCCAGGAAGAAGGAAGTGAGGTTTCAAAAGAATCCATCTTGTTTTTCCTCATGAAAAGAATTAGTGATGTGGGTGATCCATAACAGTGGTCTTAAAACTGGGGGATATGCTATGGATAGTGGCAGAGGAGTGGTCTCTGGATCTTCCGTTTCCTCAGGCATATTAGTTGAGCTGCCTGAGAACGCATCTCTGTGATGGTACCTGCCGTTCTCATTTTGTACCTGCTTTGCATTATCTCTTCCACTTCACAGAAAAGCACACACCTTTCCCAGTTTGAGTCTTCTGTGAAACCACATCTTCAGCGCACAAGACTAGCACAGTTTAAAACATTGGGCTTGGAACTTCCCTGGTGGTCCAGAGATTAAGACTCCGAGCTCCCAGTGCAGGGAGCCTCTGGTTAGATGCCTGGTCAGGGAACTAGATTGCATGTGCTGCACCTAAGATTCTGCATGCTGCAACGAAGATCGCAGATTCCACATGCCGCCACCAAGACCTGGCTCAACCAAGTAAATAATTATTAAAAAGTAAAACAAAATACCGGGCTCGAAGAAGCCTCTTTTAAACATCCCCTGGAGCTTCTTGCCTTCTCTCTATATGTACTTCTTTCAAGGGAAGAGTATGACACTAAAAATGGGGTCTTTTGCCCAGTCTTGGGATTTTCCTAATTCGGATGTCTGTAGGTGGTCAGCAAGAGCAGTACCATTTTCTTGTGAACACCCTTCCCTTTTCCATTCTCCAACCATCATCAAAGTATATATTGCGCCTCAAGGAATGTTTATGAGAACAAAGCAGGGAGACATCTGTAAGAAACACCACAGGCCAGGCGTCTTGTTATATCCGGGCTGTAAACTTAGCATCAAGCTCCGTGGCTTACACATTAACACAAAATAGAATTACAGTTTTCAGGATTTGTCAGAAAGAAAACATCTGCTGAGAAATACTCTTCTCTGAAGTACACTTATCTCCATTTCACCTACCCAGAAAGGAGAAGATCTTGGCAAGGCCTCAGTGGCAGATCGCAATGAGGGCGAGTGTGTGTGTGTGTGTGTGTGTGTGTGTGTGTAAAGTTTTGTTTATTTTCTTCAAATCAGTGTTCCCTCTTGATGTAGAAAGACCACGCACGATAGGAAAGTTAATGCTTTATATTTTCTCATTCATTTGGAAGACACTTGCATTAACTTTTGCAAAAAGATATCATTTGATATTCCAAATCCATATTCATTTTTATTACCTCAGTGTGTTTTGCTTGCTGGTATGCATCAGCCTCTTTGCTACTTGTTTGTTTCTCTGTGTTCTCATTAGATTTAAATTAACTGTATGCAGATATGTGATCAATAACTTTTCTTTTTGTAGTTAACTTCTATCCAGTTCTGTTCATTCTATTAAATAACTTCCCACTCACCAAAATGTAAAGTAATTGGGGGAGAAAAAACCACTTTCACTCAAGAGGCATACCTTCTTTCTACAATTTTACTGTTCAATGATGATTTTTCAAAATTTGTAATACATATATGTTGTTTTGATTAGCTGTATAGTAACAATAATTACAATCAACATGTAATCCACATGAAATTTTTTTAAGTGCTCAGAATATTTTGGTCAAAGGATATTCTTTTAAAATTATCATTTATATATTGTATATTTTTATTTCAGAGAAGTATGTTGGATAATAAATGATGAGTATCTTTCAGGTATGGACACATGTCACATTAGAATAAAATTCTGTGGGGTGAGTAGATTTAATACTCAAGTTCAAAGAGTAAAAAGAAACCATATGAGAGTTCTGTTTGTTCATTTTTAAGAAATAAATATTGTGGATATCAAAATAATTATATTATTTAAATTCCATTGGATACTTTTCAAACTGTGTGACAGTTTTATTTTAAAATGCCAAAACATACACCGTGCCGTTATTACATGTGCAACTATTTAAACTTCTCTGTGAGAGAACATCTTTTGTGTCAACTTAAAAATATGCGAGGAGACTAAGCTTTTTGCATGGCTCTTTGCACTAGCAAATTTACCTGCTAGCCTGACACACCCTGGATAATCCCCAGGAAGACAAAGCGCTGTTGCTTGTACTGAAGCAGGATTCACTTTATATTTATATATGGTTCATTATATATGCACCATTGAAATAAAGTAGATGCTTCACTACCGTTTCACCAGAAACTCGTTAAGAAGAAATGGGTTATTCTGAAGCAAAAATGGTTTAGGTTAGACGTGATGAATTATTTTCTTTGCACTGAGGGCTTCAGACACTGAGATGGGTTATCAAGGATCCATTGTATTTTGTCATCATTTTTTTCAAGATATAAAACCTGTCTAAAAGTCCTAGACTATTTTTTCAAATGACTCTTTTATCTGCTTCCTTCCAATAAGCACATTCAGCTGTCATATGTTAGCCTTCACGAGGCTGATGTAAGTCTCAAATTGAAAAACATGGATGTGCTATGAAACGGGAGCTGTATTCCTACCTAGCATTGAGGCCCTCTTTCTCCTCCACTCTACCCTTTGGTGTAGACAATGAAAATCCTAACCCTAAGAAAAGCAAATAGTATAAATTCAGCTTGTCCATCTTTGGCTAAAAATAGCACATTCTTTGCTGCTTGTGTTACAAACTGCAGGATGAATTTCAGTGAGTTTCAAATGTTACGTTAATCATACTGATGCTTGTCTCTATGTTTAAGCACAGGTGTGGCTACACTGGGAAAATGAGAGTAGTTCAGTGATTAAACAAAGTTGCATAAGTGTCATAGGCAAATTTGTATTTTTTTTTCTCCCAGAAAATATTTACCGTAAATTATTTTTTCTGCTTTGGAATAAAAAATATTTTGTAATTATATTCAAAATATATGTGTGTGTGTGTTGTATGTGTGTGTGTGTGTGTATATATATATATATGCTCAAAATTTCTAGTGCTAGGCACTCCAGCACGAGGAATAATTGGATACTTTGCTGAGAATCTTATAGTCTCCTTTCGTGATCTATCTTCTATTACAGTATAAACAGTAGAAATTTGATGGATATTTATTTTTCATTTCAGTGAAGAATAGGAATAGTTAAGGGGAAAGTTACTTTTTCTTATTTCCTATAAAGGGACAAAAATTCTACAATATCAATAAAATTTAATAAATACCTGGGAATAACCTTTATAGGAAATGAGTAGAGTATGAAGAAAAATAGAAAACCTCACCGAGAGATATAAGGGTGAATTCTAGATAGGAAATCTAAACAACCATAAAGCTGGACAGAGTACACGGAATAATTGTTTTCAAGATACTGGGCCTCAGGCAACCGAAGGTGTGATACCTGAGAGATGGAAAACCAGCACGGTGAGCCCTCTGATTGCCCGACTCGCCGCCCTGAGAGAACTTCCAGGCTGTGGCACAGAGAGGGAGAACACACGTGAAGCCGGGAGGCACCAACCCCTGAGGTGAGGGGGCCGAGAGTTGAGAGAGATCAAGGCAGAGGACTGGAGGGCGGAGAGCCACGCAGAGAGAGAGAGAACTCTGGAGATCTGCAGAGGTTTTTTTTCTGAGTAGTAGATTATTCGCCAGCACATTCGTGTAAGGAGACTGCCCAAGTCCAAGAAACCAAGTACCCAAGAAGTGGAGGCAGTCGTTCCCAGGCTCACACAGGGCTGGGTTGAGTGCCTTTTCTCAGCAGCCAAACTGAAAATCCTCAAAATTCACGGCATTATTGGATAAGGTAACAGAAGGCTCTTGGGTCTATAGTGGGGAGTTACTAACCCTGGACCAACTACAGCCCTGGTCCTGCCTTCTACTGTTAAGTCACTTCAGTCGTGTCCGAGTCTGTGCGACCCCATAGACAGCAGCCCACCAGGCTCCCCCGTCCCTGGAGTTCTCCAGGCAAGAATACTGGAGTGGGTTGCCATTTCCTTCTCCAATGCATGAAAGTGAAAAGTGAAAGTGAAGTCGCTCAGTCATGCCCAACCCTCAGCGACCCCATGGACTGCAGCCTTCCAGGCTCCTCCATCCATGGGATTTTCCAGGCAAGAGTACTGGAGTGGGGTGCCATTGCCTTCTCCGCTGGTTCTGCCTGAGGAATCTTAAAAGACCAGAAAGGATCAAACTGTTTCTAAGTATCTTTGCAGTAGTGGTGCACAAAGCTCAGGAATATTTATAGGAATACAAAAATAGCACCAAATACAATACCATCACAAAACAGGGTAAAATTCACAATGTCTGGAATCCAGTCAGAGATTATTAGGGATGTAAAGAGGCAGGAAAGCATGATCCAAAATGAGAAAAATCAATCAACCAAAACCAAACCAGAGGTGACACAGATGTCAGAATTCGTAGAGAGTGGTATTGAGACACGATAACTGTATTCCATGTGATCAAAGTTAAGTAGAGACGTGAAAGATATTAAAAGGCAGAAGATATTTCTAAGGATGAAGCCCATAACATCTGAGATGGAAAGCACAATGGGTGAGACTCTCAGCAGATTAGACATTGCAGAAGAATATATTAGTAAACTTAAAAACATAGCGATATAATGGGCTTCCCGGGTAGCTCAGCTGATAAAGAATCCACCTGCGATGCAGGAGACCCAGGTGTGACTCCTGGGTCGGGAAGTTCACCTGGAGAAGGGGTAGACTACCCACTCCAAAATATTTGTAAACTTAAAAATAGAGCAATGCAACTACTCAAGACGAAAGGCAGGGACTTCCCTGGCAGTCCAGTGGCTAAGATTCTGTGTTTCTGATGCATGGGATGCAGGTTTGCTCACTGATCAGGGAACTAAGATCTATGTGCTGTGTAGCTCGGTCAAAAACAAATAAATAAAAATGAAAGAAAAAATAAATGAACACAATGAAAAGACCATTAGTGAATTACAGGACAACTTCACATGGCCTAATATATGTATGAGTTGAATCCCAAGACAGGGGTGGTAAAGTATTTGAATAAATAATATTGAGAAATGTTTGCATTTGATGAAAACTACAAACTCATCAATGCAAGAAACTGAGCAGATCCTAATAATGGAGTTACTAGCCAGTATAATAAGAAAAAGAAAAAGCATCTAGATTGTAAGAGGATATGTAAAAATGTCTTATTGAAGGTTATATGATTGTAGAAAATGTGATATTGTCTTTAAAAAACTGCTAAAATTCACATGTGTTTAGCAGTGTGATAGGATACTAGATGTGGAGAAGGCAATGGCACCCACCTACTCTTGCCTGGAGAATCCCATGGGCGGAGGAGCCTGGTAGGCTGCAGTCCATGGGGTGGCGAAGAGTCGGACACGACTGAGCGACTTCACTTTCACTTTTCACTTTCATGCATTGGAGAAGGAAATGGCAACCCACTCCAGTGTTCTTGCCTGGAGAATCCCAGAGACGGGGGAGCTTGGTGGCTACCATCTATGGGGTCGCACAGAGTCAGACACGACTGAAGCGACCTTAGAAGCAGCAGAAGCAGCAGGATACTAGATGAGCACATGAAAGTGAAAGTCACTCAGTTGTGTCCGACTCTTTGCAACCCCATGGAATACACAGTCTATGGAATTCTCCAGGCCAGAATACTGGAGTGGGTGGCTTTTCCCTTCTCCAGGGGATCTTCCCAACCCAGGGATCGAACCCAGGTCTCCTGCATTGCAGGCAGATTCTTTACCAGCAGAGCAACCAGGGAAGCCCAAGAATACTGGAGTGGGTACACTGTCCCTTCTCCAGTGGATCTTCCTGATCCAGGAATCGAACCGGGGTCTCCTGCATTGCAGGTGGATTCTTTACCAACTGAGCTATCAGAGAAGTTATAGATGACCATACAAGTCACTTATATTTTTGTATACTAGAAAAGAATAATCTGCCATTTATTAAGATTTATGATTTTTATAAAATATATAAAATTTATTTTGTAAAATAAAAACAAAAATATTTTTTAAAATATCTTCAAAAATCTTAGAGATGAATATGACAAGGTGTTTGCAAGATTTTTATACTAAAAACTATAAAGCATTGCTTAAGTTTCCTAAAAGAAGACCCAAATAAAAGGACAGATATGCCATGTCCACGTGTCTAAAAACTTAGTATTGCTGCCATGTCAGACTCTCCCAGATTGATTGATTGCTTGGCCGTACCCTTTAGGCTTAACACCCCGAGACAGCACTTCATCACTAAGTCATGAGTTAGACTCCTCTACCTGTTTTTTATTTTCAGTTCAGTTCAGTCTCTCAGTCATGTCTGACTCTGTGACCCCATGGACTGCAGCACGCCAGGCTTCCCTGTCCATCACCAACTCCCAGAGTTTACTCAAACTCATGCCCATTGAGTCAGTGCTGCCATCCAACCATCTCATCCTCTGTCATCCCCTTCTCCTCCTGCCTTCAGGCTTTCCCAGCATCAGGGTCTTTCAAATAAATCAGTTCTTCTCATCAGGTGGCCAAAATATTGGAGTTTCAGCTTCAAAATCAGTCCTTCCAATGAATATTCAGGACTGATTTCCTTTAGGGTTGACTGATTGGATCTCCATGCAGTCCAAGGCACTCTCAAGAATCTTCTCCAACACCACAGTTCAAAAGCATCAGTTCCTCAGTGCTCAGCTTTCTTTATAGTCCAACTCTCACATCCATACATGACTACTGGAAAAACCATAGCTTTGAATAGACGGACCTTTGTTGGCAAAGTAATGTCTCTGTTTTTTTTTTTAATTAAATTTTTTTTGAAGGATAATTGCTTTACAGAATTTTGTTGTTTTCTGTCAGACCTCAACATTAGTCAGCCATAGGTATACACACATCCCCTCCCTTTTGAACCTCCCTCCCGTCTCTCTCCCCATCCCCCCCGTCTAGGTTGACACAGAGCCCCAGTTTGAGTTTTCTGAGCTACACGGAAAATTCCTGTTGGCTATCTATTTTAATGTGGTAATGTAAATTTCCAAGTTACCCTTTCCATACATCTCCCCTCCCCTCCCCTCTCCCCAGTCCATGAGGCTATTCTGTTTCTCCACCGCTGCCCTGTGAATAAGCTCTCAGTGCCATTCGTCTAGATTCTGTATACATGTATTAGAATATGATATTTATCTTTCTCCTTCTGACTCACTTCACTCTGTATAATAGGTTCTATGTTGTCTCTGCTTTTCAATATGCTGTCTAGGTTGGTCATTGCTTTTCTTCCAAGGAGCAAGCATCTTTTAAATTCATGGTTGCCGTCACCATCTGCAGTGATTTTGGAGCCCAAGAAAATAAAGCCTATCACTGTTTCCATTGTTTCCCCATCTATTTGCCATGAAGTGATGGGACCAGATGCCATGATCTTAGTTTTCTGAATGTTGAGTTTTAAGCCAACTTTTTCACTCTCTTCTTTCACTTGCATCAAGAGGCTCTTTAGTTCTTCTTTGATTTCTGCCATAAGGGTGGTGTCATCTGCATATCTGAGGTTATTGATATTTCTCCCGGCAATCTTGATTCCAGCTTGTGCTTCATCCAGCCTGGCATTTCTCATGATGTACTCTGCATAGAAGTTAAATAAGCAGGGTGACAATATACAGCTTTGACATACTCCTTTTCCTATTTGGAGCCAGTCTGTTGTTCCATGTCCAGTTCTAACTGGTTGCTTCTTGACCCGCATACAGATTTCTCAGGAGGCAGGTCAGGTAGTCTGTTATTACCATCTCTTTAAGAATTTTCCACAGGTTTTTGTGATCCACACAGGCAAAGGCTTCAGCATAGTCAATAAAGCAGAAATAGATGTTTTTCTGGAACTCTCTAGCTTTTTCCATGATCCAGCAGATGTTGGCAATTTGATCTCTGGTTCCTCTGCCTTTTCGAAAACCAGCTTGAACATCTGGAAGTTCACGGTTCACGTATTGTTGAAGCCTGGCTTGGGGAATTTTGAGCATTACTTTACTAGCATGTGAGATGAGTGCAATTGTGCAGTAGTTTGAGCATTCTTTAGCATTGCCTTTCTTTGGGATTGGAACGAAAACTGACTTTTTCCAGTCTTGTGGCCACTGTTGAGTTTTCCAAATTAGCTGGCATATTGAGTGCAGCACTTTCACAGCATCATCTTTTAGGATTTGAAATAGCTCAGCTGGAATTCCATCACTTCCACTAGCTTTGTTCGTAGTGATGCTTCCTAAGGCCCACTTGACTTTGCATTCCAGGATGTCTGGCTCTAGGTGAGTGATCACACCATCGTGGTTATCTGGGTTGTGAAGATCTTTTTTGTATAATTCTACTATGTATTCTTGCCACCTCTTCTTAATATCTTCTGCTTCTGTTAGGTATATACCATTTCTGTCCTTTATTGTGCCTATCTTTGCATGAAATGTTCCCTTGGTATTTATAATTTTCTTGAAGAAATCTCTAGTCTTTCCCATTCTATTATTTTCCTCTATTTGTTTGCATTGATCACTGAGGAAGGCTCTCTTATCTCTCCTTGCTATTCTTTGGAACTCTGCATTCAAATGGGTATATCTTTCCTATTCTCTTTTGCCTTTCACTTCTCTTCTTTTCTCAACTATTTATAAGGCTTCCTCAGACAACCATTTTGCCTTTTTGCATTTCTTTTTCTTGGAGATGGTCTTGATCACTGCCTGTTGTACAGTGTCACGAACCTCTGTCTGTAGTTCTTCAGGCACTCTATTTGATCTAATCCCTTGAATCTATTTGTCACTTCCACTGTATAATCATAAGGTATTTGATTTAGGTCATACCTGAATAAGACACTTATTCCTTGGAAAGAGAGTTATGACCAACCTACATAGCATATTCAAAAGCAGAGACATTACTTTGCCAACAAAGGTTCGTCTAGTCAAAGCTATGGTTTTTCCTGTCGTCATGTATGGATGTGAGAGTTGGACTGTGAAGATGGCTGAGCGCCAAAGAATTGATGCTTTTCAACTGTGGTGTTGGAGAAGACTCTTGAGAGTCCCTTGGACTGCAAGGAGATCCAACCAGTCCATTCTAAAGGAGATTAGCCCTGGGATTTCTTTGGAAGGAATGATGCTAAAGCTGAAACTCCAGCACTTTGGCCACCTCATGCGAAGAGTTGACTCATTGGGAAAGACTCTGATGCTGGGAGGGATTGAGGGCAAGAGGAAAAGGGGATGACAGAGGATGAGATGCCTGAATGGCATCACTGACTTGATGGACATGAGTCTGAGTGAACTCC
This sequence comes from Bison bison bison, assembly GCF_000754665.1. Classification (NCBI taxonomy): domain Eukaryota; kingdom Metazoa; phylum Chordata; class Mammalia; order Artiodactyla; family Bovidae; genus Bison; species Bison bison. The sequence goes on along the minus strand of NW_011494795.1, from coordinate 3,423,205 downwards.
GGGAGTTGGTGATGGACAGGGAGGCCTGGCGTGCTGCAATTCATGGGGTCGCAAAGAGTCAGACACGACTGAGCAACTGATCTGATCTGATCCGATCTTATCTGAATGGGCTAGTGGTTTTCCCTACTTTCTTCAATATAAGTCTGAATTTGTCATTAAGGAGTTCATGATCTGAGCCACAGTCAGCTCCTGGTCTTGTTTTTGCTGACTGTATAGAGGACTACGGAAACAGACTCTTCAAAGGCAGAAACAAAACATTGTATTGCACCAGGACACAGGAGAAAGGAGCAATAACCCCACAACAGACTGACCCTGACTTGCCCGTGAGTGTCCAGGAGTCTCTGGTGGAGCTGTGGGTCAGCAGTGGCCTGCTGCAGGGTCAGGGCACTGAGTGCAGCGGTGCGTGCATGGGACCTTTTGAAGGCAGTCTCCATTATCTTTCTTACCTCCACCATAGTTTGGCCTCAGGTCAAACAACAGGGAGGGAACACAGCCCCACCCATCAATAGAAAATTGGATTAAAGATTTACTGAGCATGGCCTCCCATCAGAACAAGACCCAGTTTCCCTCTCAGTCAGTCTCTCCTATCAGGAAACTTCCATAGGCCTCTTGTCCTTATCCATCAAAGGACCAACAGAATGAAAACCACAATCACAGAAAACTAACCAAACTGATCACATGGACCACAGCCTTGTCTAACTCAATGAAACTATGAGCCATGCTGTGTAGGGCCACCTAAGATAGACGGGTCATGGTGTAGAGTTCTGACAAAATGTGGTCCACTGGAGAAGGGAATGGCAAACCACTTTAGTATTCTTGCCTTGAGAACCCCAAAAACAGTATGAAAAGGCAAAAAGATAGGACACTGAAAGATGAACTCCCCAGGTTGGTAGGTGCCCAATAGGCTACTGGAGGTCAGTGGAGAAATAACTCCAGAAGAATGGAGAGAGAGCCAAAGCAAAAAACAACACCCAGTTATGGATGTGACAGGTGATGGAAGTAAAGTCTGATGCTGTAAAGAGCAATACTGCATAGGAACCTGGATGGTTAGGTCCATGAATCAAGGCAAATTGGAAGTGGTCAAACAGGAGATGGTTAAGAGTGAACATCAGCATTTTAGGAATCAGCGAACTAAGTTTGACTGGAATGGGTGAATTTAACTCAGATGACCGTTGTATCTACTACTGTGGGCAGGAATCCCTTAGAAGAAATGGAGTGGCCATCATAGTCAACAAGAGAGTCCAAAATGCAGTACTTGGATGCAATCTCAAAAACAACAAAATGATCTCTGTTCGTTTCCAAGGCAAACCATTCAATATCACAGTCATCCAAGTTTATGCCCCGAGCAGTAATGCTGAAGAAGCTGAAGTTGACGGTTCTATGAAGACCTACAAGACCTTCTAGAACTAACAGCCAAACACGATGTCCTTTTCATTATAGAGGACTGGAATGCAAAAGTAGAAAGTCAAGAGCTACCTGGAGAAACAGGCAAATTTGGCCTTGGAGTGCAAATCGAAGCAGGGCAAAGGCTAACAGAGTCTTTTGTTTTGTTTTTAATCTGCTGGGTCCCCTACTCATCGTCCGTTTTCTTAAGTGAAACGTAACCAGTTGGTTTTGTCACCAACCAGCCAAACTGAGGGTCACCCCCCCCTCCCCCGCGCATTTTCCCACAGAGGGCCGAGTCCCCAGGTTGTTCAGCTTACCAACCTTGTTTCTGGTCATTCCTCCTGGTTCACTGTCCTCTGTGAGCTGCCCAGCTCACAACCACCACAGTGGGTTGTGGTTTGGTCAGATGAACGAACTAGTCTTGCCCACTTTGACTAAAGTAAGCAGAATCCCTTATAATCCCAAACTCTTAACGCTTGGGGTGGCTTTCTTATTTCCTGGAGCCCAAGATGTGAATGGCTGGGCACTAGGTGTAAAGCTTTCAGCCTAATTTTGGCCTTTCTTCTATATTACAAAGCTATATTTAAAGCCCTGGAATTAGTAAATGAAATTCTCATTCCTAAGGCATCAGGTCCTTTTGTCAATTTGTTTATAAGGAAGGGGAAGATAAACTCTGGCAGGGAAAAGTGGGCAGACTCTTCTCATCTCATTCCTAGTCAGAGCATCCCGTGCTGAGTCCCAGGCTTCCGTGGTGTGAGCCTGTGCTGCCTTGTTTGACCTTGACCTCTAATATTAGTTGTGCGTCACAAGGCTTATGTTCCTCCTACCCAGTTGTGTATTGTTTATATGTATTTCTGATTTTAATTGACTATCTTTTCAACTCCGTGTGGTCATAGCAGATATGATTCTTTCCAGAGAATTTCTGAAGCAAAATTATCATTGAACTTTTAAAAGTTCTTATTGGAGATGATTTGGATTTAGACAATTAATCCCATTTGCCTCGTTTATCTAATCATCATTGTCAAATCTAAGAACTTTAACCAGAATGACCAAACAAGTGTGTACATAATTGTCGACAAATGCTTCCAACAAGACAAGTGAAAGCTTTTTAATTTGTTTCTAATTCACTTATGCTAATATTGTAACACTTAATAGCCTAGGTTCTCTTTCCATTGTGTTTGGTGTGGATCAATTTGACTGTGTAGGAACTGACATTTCTCCTCATATTTTAGCCCTTCATATAACAGTCTTAGATTTTTTAATGTCTCTGGAGAACCTGGCAAAATAAAGAATTAAGTAAACAGATGGAATAAAGGATATTTAGCTCTAAAAAAACCCGAGGTCTTTCACAAAGATTTCTGAGGCTCTGTTCTTCCTCATTTGAGAGGTGTTTTCTCCTAATCACATATCTGACAATATTTTCAGACATGTGTCTGTATTTCCCAAAATGTGAATTTCTGTTTTTCTGTCCCTTGTTTGGTGACTGAAGCTAGGAATGGATGAAGAATGAGTGATCCCAAAACAATGTTCCCATTAGAGAAAATCACAAAAACCACAATCCCAGAAGAAGATATTTTGAAACTTTTCAGTGTTGACTCTTGAAATCTTGAACTGGTTTTTATACGTGAATACACAGTTCACATGTAGTTACTGGTCTGTGGATACTCAGCATCCACTTGTTCTCTGGAGCGCTTGCAGTCCCCAGATTTATGTTCTCAAACAGTACAACAGACACACAGGTGCTTCCTAGCCCAATCCCAGAAGGGACTGTCTGTTGCCCCTTTCAACTTAATACAAGTTTTTAAGTAAATAAAATTCAGATTAGAGAACTTTTGAGGATATAATGGTCCCGTTGACTAACTTCCATTTTTATTATACTGTTTACTTTAACTTCATACCGATTAACTCTTGAAAGGAATTCAAAACGTAACCCTTAACGTCTAGGACATACTAGTGAGCTGGACAATGCTTCAAAATTCCATCTCTTTCTTAACAAGTTTCAGTCTGGATTTTTCATTTCACTATTTACTTGAGGAAAAAATCAACTATAGACTCATTCTACTTTTGACTGTTGCTATGTTTTAAAGTTTCAAATAAGAAATTTTAAAAAATGAAATTGAAAATACAATTATTTGTCATCTTGTTTCCAAAAATAGAATTGAGTTAGTCCCAAGAAGGATATAAACAGCTTAGTTTTGTTTTTTGTTTTTGTTTTTTTTCTTAACACTTTAAAGAATGAAGGACTTCCCTGGTGGTCCAGTGGCTAAGACTTTGCACTCCCAGTGCAGGGGGCCCAGGTTCAAAGCCTGGTCAGAGAACTAGACCCCACGTGGTGCAACTGGAAGTTCTCATGCCTCAACTAAGGATCCCACTGATGCAATGAAGACCCAAAGCAACCAAATAAATAAAAATAAATATTTAAAAAAATAACGCTAGACTTTGGGCCCAAATAGGAAAGTTTATTATAGAACTTGGTTCTTTATTTTCATGGAAAATAGATATTTCCATACCAGTGTAAAAAAACTAAAGTTGTGGGGAATAGTCTTGTCTGTGGTGGCATAAAATGAATGCAGGCCCCCCAAAAAGAAAAATAAAAACATATCTAATTTAAATGGGTATGAAAAATCGTTCTTGTGGATTGAGTTACATCCCTTGCCATTAGAGGGAGAAGTATGGCTTTTCTTTTCTACAAGGAGGATGTAATTTTGTTATTCTGAACTTGATAGGTTTCTGTAGACCTGTGTGCTTAGAGCATCTAACTCTTGTTGGGAATAACTGTTCAGCAGTAACTGTGCTGAAACAGACAGTATTTTGTCAGATACTTTCTAAGATTTGAGTGGCTCTTGTTAGGGATACTCCTCATTATATGTTAATTAGTCTCAGTTTCTTGGGCACTATTTACCACTTAATGATTCTTAGTGGTTAACCAGGAAGCCATGATTTTTTAAAAAGAGATTATTCAGTGAGGCATTATTGAGGTTTTTCTGTGACCATTATGAGTACCTAGTAACTTAAGACGTTTTTTCAACCAAAATTATGTCAGCTACATTCCGGGGAGTTCCAGGACAAGCCAATCAAACCCTCTCTGAAATAAAGGAAGTTTTTACCTGGTCATTGGGTTGCTCTCACAGTCTCAGGGCTGGCTTGACATTAGGCAAGAACAGAGGGAAGTGGGCCCACCAGAGCCAAATCACCCCCATTGCCAGCCCCATCGGGTCCTGCTGCTGCTGGTACTGCCGGACCCTGGTTCCACCTGATTGGCACTGGACACCTGCCCCGTTCCCCTGACCTAGGGCTCCTTGGTGCCCTGCCGCTGTGCTATTGGACAGATGCTCTCTTAGCCCTGCTCCTGTGTCACCAGTCCCAGATCTAAATGTCCAGACTGTGTGTGTTCAGGGACCATGCACTATCTCATTCCTGTGCCCTGTTAATGGAAGGGTCTGCCTCTACCAGGACTCAGAGCAGAGAATTCTCCAAACACAAGGACACGGTGCAGACCCTGGGCACGCAGTGTCAGTCACCCTTTCCAGGGAGGGCTGGTCGAGCAACTGTTAGGACGGAACTGGGCCTAGAACTGCTGCTTAGAGGAAGTCTAGGCTGTCGCTGTTGCCCATTTCAAGTGGCAGTTCAGAGCTGAGGTACTCTACGTACCAGAAAGAACATTTAAACCTTGGGTTTGTTGTGATTTTGTGTTCGATTTTCTTTAATTTGCTCCTCCTGATAATGAACTGGGCCTGGAAAAGGTTCTGTTGGTCTGGTAGGTTCTGCCGTGAAACAGTGAATACAAATGTTCCCTGCTGTGCTTTTTTGAAATGGGAGCAAGCATTTTCTATATTTTAGTGGCATATGGTGCTAAGATTTTATCACGCTTTCTTACAAAGAGTCAGGGAACTTTCTTTGCTTAAAAGTGTATGTTTGTAAACAATAGGCTTGCGCTGAATATTCCCATCTGTTGGGTGAACGTAATTTGTGTAGGGATTCCTGTATTAGGTGGAATACTTTGCAACTTTTTTGTATATTTCTTTTCCCTGGTGAGACATTAGACTAAGAGACAGTACAAAGCAGCATATGCCTAATATTCAGTTTTGTGTCTGCTTCTCCCTGTTTGAAAGCAGTGCTGTTTTTGCATATTAGTACATAGGATTACGATAGAAATTAGTAAGAATATAAAAGCTATTCAGGGTATTCCAAAAATACAAAATATTAATAACAATCGTATAAATGTGGTTAAGTTGCAATCATGAAACTGTTCTTGTATTTTTTCAAATATGTACTCCAGTAACTTCTGTTATTTCTTTTCCAAAAACTTTTCTTGATTTTGTTTTAACCTAATCTCAAAACTCCTCCTTATTATAATCACAGTATATAATAATCAAAGGTGCTCATTCTTCTAGTCTTGATTTGTAATTTAAATAAAAGGCATTGACTCTTTGTGTTCAGTTTGGTATTGTTCTGATTGTCTTCACTAATTAATTTTCTGTTTGAGAAGAACCATTCTTCAGTATAGAATAAAATTTTGAAGACTAAGGCTCAGCAGTATTTTTTCATAAAATATTTTATTAATCTTGCCATAAGATCTCATGATGGTTATCCGGGGGCAAACACACTTTGATTAATATTTGCTTAATACTGAATTACCTGTATTTTCCAAATGTTTTATTCACTTAAAAATTATGCCTATCAGTTCCTTTTTCTGGGTGACTAATTGGACATACTTGAGTAAAAAGATGAGCAATTAGTTGAATATAAGTGATTTCAAGGTATGTGTAGGAACTGAGCAAATAAAGCACATGTTACTTGGTGCCTTTTACCTGATAATTATTATTTTTTTTTACATTTCTCTGATTATACTTTGTAAGAGGAAGTATTTTTAAGTTGACGATACCTATTACTAGATAACTAGGTATCTATTAGCAGAGCATTTGTTAGAAAAGGATACCATCATGGTGTCTTCTCTTTTTGGGAAAGTAGGCGCCTATTTGACTGGGTTCAGGCTCTCTTTTTCCTTCTTAGGATAGCACCCTTCCATGTGTAATAAGTATCCAGAACTCAAGTCTTGATTCTTGGTGAACATAGCTTAGAAACCTATTAAATGTGCTCTCCTAGGTAGCATGAGAGGTTCGAGCTCCGGAGCTGCTCACCTCAAGTGGTCCCCCCTTGTCTCCTGCTTGTTTATGGAATTAAAAACATCTTGGCTGTGGCGGATTCATTTTGATATTTGGCAAAACTAATACAATTATGTAAAGTTTAAAAATAAAATAAAATTAGAAAAAAAATAAATTAAAAAAAATAAATAAATAAAAATAAAAACATCTTGGGTTACAGGGAGCTCAAAGCCAGTGCTCCGAGGGATGGGGGCAGGGGAGGGGAGGGGAGGAGGGAGGCTCAAAAAGCAGGGGACATGCTTACAGGGAGCTCAAAGTCAGTGCTCAGAGACCACCTAGAAGGGCGGGATGGGAGGGCAGGGGAGGGGAGGACGGAGGGAGGCCCAAAAGGGAGGGGACGTGTGTATACCCATGGCTGACTCATGTTGATGTATGGCAGAAACCAACACAGTATTGTAAAGCAATTATCCTCCTAGCAAAAAAAAAAAA
>NW_011494795.1:3402039-3416125 GCF_000754665.1 Bison bison bison | reverse complement strand
TATAAAAAACCAGGGCTTTTATGGAGACCATATCTTCTAACTACCTTTTCCCCCCTGTAATATTTACTGATCTTTTTAGAAAGGCATTGATTTGAGGAATGGTTATTTATAATCATAGGAATGGAAAATACAAATAAAATAAACTTTTAGTCAATCAGGAAAGATTTTAAAGTTAGTATCAGGCCATATGTGTAGAAGAAAGGCAGGTGTGTGGAGTGAATGTTGCCCAAAGGCTCTGCTCTTTGTGGGGAGCAGAGCTGTGTCCTGGTGTCCCTTTCGCTTCGCCTGAATGAGGCCTGTGTCTCATCCCGCGTTGTCTGAACTTTGATGCAGGAGCACATAACTGTTGCAGTTCTAGAAAGAATTTTTAGAAATTCTAAGAAAAGGAATTATAAAAAAAAAATCAAAAGGCCTAGTTTAAGTGGAATGCTTTTCAGCTTTTTAACAGTTATCTTTCATTGAGGCCATTTTGAGTGATGTGTCTACATGATGGCATGGGGTACAGCGGGGAACAAGACGGGCCCATGGGGTGTGGGGTAGTCACAGCCTAGTTGGAGAGACAAACAGCCATTACATAGCCTCACAGATAAACTGCGGTTGCAGCGAGCCTGTTGGTCAGCAAAGGGGTGCATAGATATTAGTTTACCAAAATTAAAATATTTTTGCTGCTAGATACCAAAATATACTAGATTGGGTGTCATGGCTGGCTGTGTAGTTATACAACCATTAACACTGCTTTTTGCTGTTTGGCAGGTACGTTATTCCATCTTTGCAAAGGCTGGATGCCGGGTTTTACCGCTGCGTTGTTCGGAACAGAATGGGAGCACTCTTGCAAAGAAGATCGGAAGTTCAAGTCGCATGTATGTGCACAGTGAAAACATCTACAAATGTTAAACAGTGTCTGTGGGCACGCTAATCAAAGTCACCTTTGACCATGGTGGGAGTTGAGTTTCTATCTCGGGTTCTATTTGGAAGAGGATAATTGCTAAAATTGGTTGAGAGATAAGTAAATACCGAATGCAGCTGGTCTGACGATGATGGTGGGGCTGGTGAGGTGAATGCCACTTCTTTCAATTCAGGAGATAAGGCCCCGTGGAGGATAGGAAAAATGAGCAAGATGCTTTCTGCTTTATGAATTAGCTGCTCTCAGCTTTTGTTATATTCAGATTCAAATGTTTTTAAAATAAAAAAGTTAAACTCAGATAAGATTTTGTCTGTTCGTAGCCAGTTCTCTCCAATGATGATTTGTTTAGAAATCCTTCAACTGCCCAAGTCCACGGATAGCATGTCTCAATTCTGGAGTGAGTTAATAATTCTCTGCTGGGCAGACCATTTTAGAGAATGAAACTTTTAAAAGTAACCAGAGGGGATATCAGAAGGCAGGGACTGGAATTTTGGTGTAGTGTTTAGCAGAATGGTGGAGAGGGGAGTCGGCCAATTCAAAGTATTTAATACTTCAGTATTAATATTTAGTTTTAATACTTTAGTCCAAAATCTGTGATGGGTAGGGTCCATGTAAAGTGGCCTGTAGGCTTTATTATATTCTGAATTTATAACCAAAATGTCTCTTTATTTAAAAGAAAGCAAAAAGTGTTGTTATTTTAAGTTGCATATTAATGCCTCATAATAGATTTTAGAGAATTCTAAAGAGCTCCTAAATTGGGTCACGTCAACCAATGATGAAGGTATTTTCTCACTTGTCATTTTGACCCCAGTTAAGGCTTGCAGTTTTCAGTGTTACTGTATAAAATAAAATAATTTCTAGTTATTCTACTTTTCCCCTGTAATTACTAGTGACTGTGTACGGTGCTGATGCTATACGTGTTTAGTTTTAATTACTAGGAAGGCTTCATTTTTCTGAATTGTGGTGGTGAAGTCACTCAACTAAACCTGTCTGCAGAATAATTCAGAATTTTTATTCAATTGAATAATTGAAAACAATTCATAAATAAAAAATTAAGGTCAGTACTCAAAATATATTTGAATAAGCTTAGAATTTATTATAATATATTAAGTACTAGTTTATAAAATTTAATTTTGGGCTTTTTTCTTGCTATCCTTTATCTCTAGGGCTAGACTTTCTTATCTCTAATTTCTCTCTTTGATAACAAATTTCACTTTACCTGTGAATATCCTAATCCGTTTCATTGTTTCATATGTTTCCTAGACTATTAAATACTGCTTGCAACATAGTAAATACTTTCTTTTGAATCAGGAGTTCATTGATAATAGAGATGTTTTATAGACTGTTTCAAATGTATATGAATTCCATACCCATGTGTATATACATATATCTGTAGCTACTCACAATATGAAAATTTTTCAAACCTTTCAGATGGTACTAATTTTAAAATTGGCCACATATACCCACCTTGTAATGTCTGGGTTTTTCCCTGTGATCCTATTTTTTAAATGCTCTAAACCAGTAAGTAGCACAAAGACTGGAACAAAACCTACCTGCCCCAAATGAAGTCAGTAGCATGGGGTTTAGAGAACTCTCCAAAAGTGAACTAATGGTTAAAAAAACACTTCTCCCGGAAGATTCTTTCAGGAAGCCTTCACCCCAGAAACAGCGGCGAAGCTGAACAGGGCTGCCTGGGCAGAACCGGCGGCAGAGGTCTGGGCGGTATCCGAAGGTATTTTCTTAGCGCTTCTGGGCAAATGCTTCATGCAGCAGGAGGATGCTTTCCCACAAAGACGTCAGTATTAAAATCGGTGGCACACGTGTCCTTGTCCTGTTGCGGCAGCAACACAAAGACCACGGAGCTCTGCTGACGCACGCGTCCTGTGGGCCCTCTGGAGGCCCGCGGCTCCTGCCCTCGCTTCTCCCCGCCCCCAGCCTGCACTCATCGGCAGGAACGCTCCTCTGTGGTCTCACTGCTCCATGAGGGCGACGTCGGTGACTTTGCCATAAAACAGAGTGTCCATCTTTGACCTCCCTCCCTCTCAAAAAGAGTCTTCTGGAACTTAGAAGTCTGATTTTCCTCTACAGATATGGGAGATTTCACGGATGCAGACGAGAGACGAGTGGTCTCGGAAGGCCGCGCAGCCGTCCTCAGCTTGCCGCCCATCAGCAGCTGCCCCCGGCCCCAGGTGACGTGGTTCCGAGACGGGCACAAGATTATCCCCAGCAGCAGGATGTAAGTTGTTCCAAACCTGCAGTTCGAAACACGTCTCGTGACACCGGTCGGTACCACTGTACATATTAAGTGTGCCAATTAAGCTTCAGAAAGAGTAACCTGGTCTCCTAGACCTACCTCGAGCCTTAATCAAGAGCTATTTTAAGACTGGCTTGGACATTTTTAAGCAGTTTAAGGAAAGCCTCATGTAATGTTATTCTCCAGTATAGCACATGCCCTAACTAAAGCACCCTCACTCACTCTTTATGGTGGTTTGTTTTTTTTTCTCCTTTTCTGAATGCACTTTTTTGAGATGCCATTGTCATCCTGAGTTGTACTGAGCTCCAAGTACTAATTTAATGAGTTCTGGTATTTACTTACAGAGCTGTAGGGTTTTTCCCTCTTTTTACTGAGCCACATTTGATACTACTTTCTCTGACGATAAAACAGTAATTACTGCTTATTTCTCTTTATCCTTTTATCCTACCATGACAGTTTTATTTCCCTTTGTCTAATTAGTGGTTCACCCATCTATTGCAGAGCAGTTGCTTTGTGATTAGATAAGCATTATTTCAAGGTGTTCTTGCCTATCTCCCATTTAAGATATTTATCTAATGCAAGATAGTTTCTGCATTTGAAAGCTTTAAGTGATTAAAAAGAACATTTCGGATATATTTCATAAGTGGGCATTTTGCAATGTAATTTAAAGATAATATACTGAATATAAAGGTTTGAGGATGGACATGTCTGAAAGGATCATGAAATGCTATAATCTTGGGCTAAATGTCAAATATTTATGCCATCAGATGGTTGCACTCAGGAAAAAAAAACAAAAACTGTGAGAAGAAAATGGTTTTATTTTTTTCCCAGAAAGGTTATGTGTAAGAGAATTTGCTGAATGGTTTTTCAAATATGCTTTCTCCCCACTTGACCGTCCACTCGGTCCTGTCTTTAAGCCCAGAATCCCCACTCTTCTGCCTGGGCATCAGAACTCTGTTTGTGCCTACATAATTCTTAAGCTTATTTAGCAAATGTTTCTATCCTGGTTATTGAAAACAGGAAAAATACTGAAATATGTAAAAGCCATATTTTAAAATTCTAGTAAAAATATAAATTACCTTGGGAAATGGGATAACTTATGCCCTTTTTCTGTATTTTATTGAAACTTGCTTAGGTATCCACCTTTATATTGATTCCAATTATAACAAATGCCTCTGGAATTGGCGTGAAACAGAGATAAGGGATCAATTTCTCGTTTTCTTAGAGGGTGGTGGGGCTGAGAATAAGGCAGCTGAGGTAGATTCCTGTGCAGTGTTCTGGAAGGTCCTTGTGTTGAGCACAGTGTGGCTGGGCACGGGTGGAAAGAGTCAGTCCTCAGAAGGGCGGGTAGGTTGACTTAGGCTTCCCCTCAAACACTGGAGCTTCTAATTAGTGTCTGTGGTGGAGGATTATTTTCATTCAGTAGCAAATAACTACAAAGTAATTCATTTGTTAATCCATTGTCTAGCTATGTTCCTGAGACAACATTTATTCAAGTACAAAAGGATGCAGAAAGAAATAACAACTCTTAATTTTGTAAGCTTGTTTTTTTTTTTTTTTTTTAACTTGTGATTTCTTGCTGAAGACTGCTTAATTCCTGGTGAGCCAATAACACAAAGGATACTCATAGGGCTTTAACTTAGTGTCATAGCAGACAGTCTGCTTACCACCATGAAGTGACTGATAAATCTCCAGTCTCAGTAGAGTAATATGCCTGATGGCTTCTTTTTTTTAAGAGATGAGATGAGGCTGATTATGGATATTTACACTTTCTCAAGGCCTTTTAGTTTCGTATTTTCCACCTCATCATCAGCCCCATATTTATTAAGTACCTGCTGTGCGAGGTATCATAAATCAGTACTTGCGTAGTTATCTCCACAAGTTTATGCATCGTTCACAGATGTATTACTTTACACTTCCAATGAAGTCCAGCTCAGACCTCAGGTGGAAGAGCACTTACGCATCGCCTCTGCCCAGATGGCGGGCAGACAAAACTCAGATGGCATTAGGTCTGTTCTTGACCGTGAGAGGTGTCACTTAAAACGGAGCGTTTGGCTCAAGGTGTTTCACGCCTATTGAGGCAGCTCAGACCTCTCCATCGGCTTTTACCGATTCCTGGGGTCAGCGCCCTAACACACGGGAGGGATGGACCGCCGTCAAGGGAAGGAGGGGCCTCCTCACCTTGCCACCCCTTCCCCGCCACGCTTTAACATTATCTCATAACCTGAGAAATGTGAGCTTTAGGCTTAAAATTAAATGACTTTTTTTTTTTTTTCATTTTCAAGGGAAAAGGTGAGTCTAATGTTTTTCAACTTGAAAAATTAGTTGAATAGTCTATTAATAATACTAACAGCAGCTATTATTGAGTACTTTAAACATATCTTCTCTAATCCTCAGAGTCGCCTACTGAGGCAGGTATAATTAGCTATCAGAACTGAAGACTGGAGTTGTTAAATGACCCACCCAAGGGCGCATAGCTGACAAATGGCAGAGTCGGGGCTCTAACCCAGGTCTGCCGACTCTACATCTCAAGCTCTCTTCTGCATCAGGCCAATTCTTCGTTTCACTTTATTTTGCCGAACCTTCTTCGTGCTTTTGATTTATTTTTTCCTTTTACTGCTTTCATCTTTTTCCTCCTGTTTTAGAACAGCAGCTTTCAAGTTGAAATACTGTAGGTTAGCCTGGGTTTGCCATGAGCCACAGGCTCACACAATCACACGCCCACGTCAGTGAACATGCCTGCATGTGTGCTGTTTGTCCTCTCTGTATTGGGTCTGTTGGTCCCTATCTTCAGAAATTCTTGACAAAGAGAAGGCAAACACGCCCTTCTAATTAAGGTGTAGACATTTGTTTTGGATTGTTTTGTTAAGAGTGACATCCCCTTGGATGGCCAAGGGGATCCAGTCATTGGACAGTTGTGTATACCACTTTCAAGGTTAGCAAAGGCAGCTTGGTGAACCTTGGGGGTGGTTGCTGTATTGTTACTTGTAGGTTTTACAGTGCATATGGACCATACACGCCAGGGAACAAAGCCCAGAGAGTTCCATCGTATCAGTTAAGATGCTCTTGGCTGCAAGTCACAGAGGATGCCTCTGGCTAAGCACCAAGGAAGCATGTTGGAGTGTTTGGAGAACTGCAGAGCCTGGCCAACCGAAGCAGATGGGGTGGCAGCCAGGGCCCCTCCTGAGGCCCGAGGAGCAGGGAGCAGGACCTCCCAAGGGGATGCACGTCCCAGTTCCTGAAACTGTGGCGTATGGGCGGTAACACGGCAAAGGGACTGAAGGCAGAGGGCTCCACAGGGGACTGATACGGTGGGAAGGTAGGGCTCTCACCTGGAGGCAAGTGTCTTGGGTCTGGAGCAGTTAAGCTGAGGGTCTGTCCCTGTGACCAGCATGTGGCAGACGTGGCCACTTTCTTTCAACATCTCCCCTGGAGACGTTAGCTAGCGAGAGTCACGACCCTGCCCTGTGTCTGTAGATGCTGTCTCCTCAAGGGGTTTTCACCTCCCCTGAGTCCTGACCATCTAAGATGTCTGTGTTTATCGCCCTCCTTGGCCTGGTGCTGTGCAGAGCAGAGATGCAATACTGGAAAAATGGAACAAATGAGGAATGTGAAGGAAATTCCTGTAGTAGTATAAACATCCTCACCAAAACAGGGGGGTAGGGGAGAGACATAACAAACCTCAGGAGAAAGTGGTGCTAACGAAGGCGAAATATATCTTGGAAAAGCAAACAATATTTTGAAAGAATTGAGAATAAGATATACTTAGAATTTTGAATTGGTAATTATAGGTTTTATTTATCTGAAAAGATGAAAAAAGTGCTTATGTGTTTTTCTGATTTACTGAATCCGAACAGTTAGTTTGCTATCTTTGCACGTCAGAGATGAGTATAGCCTTATCTTATAAGTATAGTCTACTTTGATAATAAAATTGTTCTGTGTTATTTCAGCTTAGATATATGTTCTTTGTTTCCTTTTATTTCTCAAAATATGAAATGTGAATGCTGATGTCATTCAGTACTCCTCTTACCTCCGGGAGGTAATTCATGTTGGTAGTTATCAGATTAGGACGCAGAAACGTGTTCTGTGCAGTGCCATTCTTCTGCTTAATTGCAGGTTCTTACTCTCAAACTGCACCCTTAGCCTACCTGACGGGAATGTGTAAGCACAAGTGTACAGGCATGTGTTTTCCTAGGAATGCGAGGTTTATAGACTAAATATTTCAAACCTGCAGTCAGTTTTGTGAGATGACTTGCTCAGAATGAGCTGAATTGTGAAGTATGGGCAGGAAACAGCATCCCAGGTGACTTGAAAACAGTCTGACTCATGATTGTCCATGCTTAAATACTCCAACATCCATTAACCTATTACCATTTCATTTCAGGCGCTGCAAGAAAGATGTATTTAAATTAGCACTTGTATTGGGAGTCACAACTTAATGCTTGAATGAAGTAGATCTGGTTGTAATAATATTTTTATAGTTAACTGGGCTTTCAAAATAATATGCTTTTAAAATTTTCATATTATGTTTTATAGGCATTTTGTGAATGTTTATAGAGTATGTCTATACGTGTGAATTGAGCCACATTTGTATAAGTAAAGAAGACTAGGAGATGCGAGCTCCAGACCTGCTTCCACCATTAATTCTGACCTTGGGAAGATGACTTACTCTCCTTTGCCTCCATTTTCTCGTGTCAAAAATGAGGACAGCATCGTTGGTGGCCTCTGAGGTCCTTTCTGGTGTCTGCACCAGCAATGCTCAGGGCCAGGCCTGCCTCTCCACTGCTCTTTCTTCCTTCCTGCATGTAGTAGGTACTTGCTGAGCACTTGTTCTGTGCCAGGCACTGTTCCAGCTGCTCAGGCCAGGTAGGGGCCTGAGGACATTGGAGCTTCTGCTCTCCTGGAGTCATGGTCCAGCGTGGAAACACAGGCGTATCCAGAGGATGATGAAAGTGACGAGGGGTGTAGAAAGGTGGGTGGGAGAGAGCTGAGCAGGAGCGGGGTGTGGCCAAGGACGCCTCTGTGCAGGTGAGGCTTTAAAATCCACTTTGTTGAGTTGTAATTTACATACAACAGGACATACAGATTTTAAGGACACAGGTTGATGAATTTTAGCAAGTGTATACACGGGTATTATCACCCTCCTAATCAAGTTGCCTAGGACAGTTCTTACCCCCGGTCCCGCCACACTCTGCCCCTAATCTCACTCTGGTACCATAGGTTAGTTTGCTTATTCTAGAATTGCTTATAAATAGAATCACAGAATACGGAATCCTTTGTTTCTGCCTTCTTTTGTTGGACATGATTTCTGTGATATTTTTGAGGTGCTGTTGATAAGTATTGTTTTTAGGTATTTTTTGAGTGCTAGGCGCCGCTTGAAGTGTTTTCTCTGTACTGATTCACCGAAGCCCCACAGCAGCCCGGTGGGTTGTATTGTTATTAACATTACTGTCACTCTGCTGAAAGGAGCAGCGACAGAGAGAGGCCAACAGCTGGTCGGTGCTGAGCCCACACTTTGCCCCTGTGCCCCACTGTACTCTTGGGCTCCTGTCCGAAGGAGGAGGAGCGAGCCATGCACAGATCTAGAGGACGAATATTCTGAGCGGTGGGGTCACATACATGCAAATCCAGGACAAAGCCTGTCGCCTTTGCTAACTGGTGGTCTGGTGCTCAGGGCATTGTGAACAGAGAGTGTACAGAGAAGGGGCCCAAGAGGGGAAATGGGATCCTGGAGGTGCCAGAATTTGGGAAAGAATCTGGGTTGTATTCCACGCACAGTGGTACATCTTTCGAAGTGTTTGTGGGTTTTATTTTTGGAAATTTTTTTGAAATTGTGGCAAACTATGTGTAGCCTGAAATCTACCTTAACTATTTTTCTCTGTAAATTAAGTGTCATTAACTGTATTCATATTGCTGGGCAGCCATCATCACCACCACCCCACCTTTGGAGCCCCTTCATCCTGTAAACTGAAACACTGTCCGCGTTCACGCTTAGCTGTCCGTCCCGCCCCCAGCCCCTGGCATCCACCCTCCACCTTCTGTCTCCAGAGTTTGATGCCAGCTGCTGTTGTTTACTTGCTCAGTCATGTCCAGCTCTTTGCAACCCCATGGGCTGCAGCACACCAGGATTCCCTGTCCTTCACTATCTCCTGGGATTTGCTCACACTCTTTTCTGTTGAGTCAGTGATGCCATCCAACCATCTCATCCTGTGTCATCCCTTTCTCCTCCTGCCTTCAATTTTTCCCAGCATCAGGGTCTTTTCCAATGAGTCGGCTCTTCGCATCAGGTGGCCAAAGCATTGGAGCTTCAGCCTTAGTATCAGTCCTTCCAATGAATATTCAGAATTGATTTCCTGTAGAATTGATTGGTTTGATCTCCTTGCTGTCCAAGGGACTCTGAAGAGTCTTCTGCAGCACCACAGTTTTTAGGCATCAGTTCTTCAGCGCTCAGCCTTTTTTATTGCCCAGCTCTCACATCCATACATGACTACTGGAAAAACCATAGCTTTGACTATACAAACCTTTGTTGGCAAAGTAATGCCTCTGTTTTTTAATATGTTATCTGGGTTTGTCGTAGCTTTTCTTCCATGGAGCAAGCATCTTTTAATTTCATGGCTACAGTCACCACCTGCAGTGATTTTGGAGCCCAAGAATGAAGTCTGTCACTGTTTCCATTGTTTCTCCATCTACTTGCCATGATGTGATGGGACCAGATGCCATGATCTTAGTTTTTTGAATGTTGAGTTTTAAGCCAGCTTTTTCATTCTCCTCTTTCACCTTCATCAAGAGGCTCCTTAATTCCTCTTTACTTTCTGCCATAAGGGTGGTGTCATCTGTATATATGAGGTTATTGATATTTGATGCCAGTAGGTCCCTCATATGAGTGAAATCATATAATATTTGGTTTTTCCTCATTTTTAATCAGACTTGGTATTTGGGTTAATTGTGGATTCGTATGCAGTGGTTAGGAGTCACACAGAGAGCTCCCATATGCTTTTTAGCTGCTTCCCCACAAGGTTGTGAGACCTTGTAGGGCTGTTGTGCAGCATCACAGCCAGGATATTAAGGCTGATACACTCAAAACACAGAATATTCCTGCTACGCTGCCTGTTTATATCACAATCCCTTTCCTCCAACCCTCATCCGTGCCCCAAATTCTGACAGTCACAAAGCTGGTTTCCATTTCTGTAATTGTATCATTCAGAGAATGTTCTGTAAATGGAATCATGCGGTCTGTGACTTTTTACCGTTGACTTTTTTCATTCACCATAGTTCTGATTCGTTCAGGTTATTGCAGGTGCGAGTACCAGATTCCCTTTTATGGTGTGGTTTTCCATCGTGTGGACATACCACAGCTCATATAACTGTTCACCTGGTGAAGGACACTTGGGTTGTATCCAGAGTCCCTGTTATTTTGTGGTTTTCCATTGCATGGACATATCACAGCTCATACAACCATTCACCTGGTGAAGGACATTTGGGTTGTATCTAGGTTTTCACCCTATGAATAAGGCTGCTGTAAATATTCTTGTATATGTTTTGTGTGAATATGTCTTCATTTTTCTGGAATAAATGCCCAGGGACACAGCAGCTGGGTGTCTGGTATTTGCGTGTTGAGTTTTTTTTTGTTTTTTTTTTTAAGGAAATTCCAAACTATTTCCAGAGTGACTGTATGATTTTGTATCCCCACCAGTGGTGGAAGTGACCCAGTGTCTTCGCTTCCTCACTAGCATTCAATCTTGTCACTATTTTTTATTCTAGCCATCTTGATGGGTATGTAATTATAACTCCTTGTGTTTTTTAATTTGCATTTCCCTAATGGCTAATGATGTTGAACATCTTTTAATGTGCTGACTTTAAAAAGAGCCAAATAGAGAAAAACTAAATTTCTTGAAGTGAAAAATACAATCATTTATTTAAAAAACCAATTGAATGGGTGAAAGAGCAGACAATATTACAGCTAAAGTAAGAAATATTGTTTTGCTAGATTGAAGGAAAATACTCAGAATAAAGCACAGAAATAAAAAGATGGAAAATACAGAAGGCAGGCCAAGAGGATAGAATAATCAGTAGAAATCTAAGAAGAGCCCCGGAAAGGAAGAATGAAGAAAATGGGGCAGGTAACATTCAGAGAGAGAATTATTGCAGTATTTCCTAACATGAGGAACCTTCAGAGTCAAGAAACAGAAAAGGTTGCAAGTAAGATAAATAAAACTAAATCCAAATTTAAACTTATTATAGTGTAACTGTAGAACCTCAAAGACAAAGAAGAAGCCTTAAAAGCAACCATACACATAATTCAGATTTCCTCAAAACATTAGTTAGATGACAGTTGACTGCAATAATAGAGAAGATGATCATACTTGAGGCTACAATGGTCATCACAGAATTTCATATCCAGCCAAGTTAACATCCAAGAGTAAGGGAGGAAGGAAGACCTTTTCAGATTGAAAATATACATTTCTGAGAACTTTGCTGGAAGAGCTGCTAAGGACCAGCTTGAGGACAAGGGATGTTGAACCCAGGAGGAAGTAGGATGTTGGAAATATTGGTCATCATTTTATTATTTTCTCTAATTAGGAAATGCTCAGTAATTACAATTTTAGCATATTTAAAATAACAGAGAAGGCTGTAAAGATAGCAAGCTGAAATAACTCTGGGGGGATTTTTATTGGGAATGGCTGCAGTGAAATGGCAAGTGTCCATGAGATAGTGGGGGGGCAGCACCAGTGTTCAAGGTGCAAAATGACTGAGAATGTTTGTGTGCTACAGAAATGCTCTCCTAGAGAAGAAGAAGGTGGGGACCCAGTGAGATGTGGGCGAGGGGCAGAGTCCTGGAGGAGGCTGGGCAGCACAGACACTCTTAGCACCAGCACGGGAAGCAGGGCCCCAGTGTGGTGGGGGCCCCGTCAGGGCTAGAGTAGAGGGCAAGAGAGTAGACTCAAGGGCCACTTCCACACAGAGCATGGATGCATGCTGTTTGCAGATGTGCTTGTGGAAAGCTGAGGACTTTCTTGTGATTTTTATTTCCTCTGTGAATATTGGGAATAAGTTATAAGTTTAGAGTGAAGTGTGACACAAGGAGAGAAGTGAAGGTATTAAATAATTATCTGGAGCGTCAACAGCAAATCGAGCCACACGCTGGACTTAGAGGCCCATTTGAGTGCAACCGCACCTTTGTGGTTTGTGGTCATGGACTGTGTCAGGAAAGCTGAGAGGTTCTGGTGCAGTTGCAGAGAAGGTTGTTGGGTTCAAAGAAGGGTGAAGTATGTAGCCTGGCACACAGGACTGAGAAACAAGGATGTGGAGGGTTTGCAGGAGGGAGGTGGCTTTTGGTTGTCTGTGTGTTGTATTGGGAGGAAGTGACGGGTGATCCAGTTTGGCAGAGTCAGATGACTATGGCTGTGGGGTGGTAGAGCGCCTGAGTGGGGGACTGAGGGGAGGCGGGTGCTCTGGCACCTCCTATCCTCTCATCCTCTCCTTGGCTGCTCCATCCAGTCCCTTCCACTTGATGGGATCTGGTGATGCAGTTCAGGAGGGTGGCCCGGTTGAGTCCTTGTGGGTGGACTTAGACTCTTAGGGAGTCAGGGTGGGTATGTGCTGGTAAGGGGTGTGGGAAGAAATAATGGTGAGAAGCGACCGACCGACTGGCGAGGAGATAACCGGTGAGAAGCGACCGACCGACTGGCGAGGAGATAACCGGTGAGAAGCGACCGACCGACTGGCGAGGAGATAACCGGTGAGAAGCGACCGACCGACTGGCGAGGAGATAACCGGTGAGAAGCGACCGACCGACTGGCGAGGAGATAACCGGTGAGAAGCGACCGACCGACTGGCGAGGAGATAACCGGTGAGAAGCGACCGACCGACTGGCGAGGAGATAACCGGTGAGAAGCGACCGACCGACTGGTGCTCAAGGACATGAGGCCTGAGGCACTCTGTCACCCACACAACGTTGCACACAGCAGTCATGTCCTGACACCTGCTTTGGAAGTGTCTTGAGTACATGCGGCTGAGCACGCACTGTGTCTGTGGACGTCTTCTGGGACTTAGAGTAAGCTGGGAAGGAAGGATCCAGGGCAGAGAGTGTGCTGGAGCCCCGGGGCACAGCACCGCTGCCTTGGCTTCCTGTGCATGCTCCATGGGCTTTCCAAATGCTTATTGCTGAAGCCTAGAGAGTTCTTTTTGTTCTGGTTGTTCTAACCACAGCAGGATGCAGAGGGTGAAGGTCCCTGGGCATGTGCAGGCAGCTGACCCTGCGCCCCTGCTTTGGGACACAGGGCATGTCACAGCCAGAGGACCATTCCTGTGCAGAGGAAGTAGCCTGGGCGTGGGTGTGGGCATCTCACAGTTACTGGGTTCCATTTGAGTGGGCAATGTAGTGTTTAATGGCAAGAGTTTAATATTCTATGTACCAATTTTTCATTTGAAAATAAAATACCACTTCATTTTCCATGAGCAGATCTAGTGACAATAATGCATTTCTTTACAAATATTAGCCTATTATACATCTTAAGTCAGTTGCACATAATTGCATTTCACCAGCTCTACATAATACTTTAATTAAAACTAGGATAATTAAAATACAGTTTTAATGAACAATAAATTCTGAAGTTGCCAAGCCCAGAATGTGTTAGTTGAATCATACCTTGCTCTATTTTTTAGCTCTTAAATCTGTGTCCACATTTTGTTTTGAAACAGCAACAACCATGAACAAGAGGCATTTGTAAATGCATTTATTAGTTCAGTTCAGTTCAGTCGCTCAGTCGTGTCCGACTCTTTGCGACCCCATGAATCGCAGCACACCAGGCCTCCCTGTCCATCACCAACTTCCAGAGTTCACTCAAACTCACGTCTATCGAGTCGGTGATGCCATCCAGCCTTCTCATCCTCTGTCATCCCCTTCTCCTCCTGGCCCCAATCCCTCC
>NW_011494795.1:3400025-3401939 GCF_000754665.1 Bison bison bison | reverse complement strand
TCAAGAGTCTTCTCCAACACCACAGTTCAAAAGCATCAATTCTTTGGTGCTCAGCTTTCTTCACAGTCCAACTCTCACATCCATACATGACCACAGGAAAAACCATAGCCTTGACTAGATGAACCTTTGTTGGCAAAGTAATGTCTCTGCTTTTGAATATGCTATGTATGTTGGTCATAACTTTCCTTCCAAGGAGTAAGTGTCTTTTAATTTCATGGCTGCGGTCACCATCTGCAGTGGTTTTGGAGCCCCCCAAAATAGTCTGACACTGTTTCCTCATCTATTTCCCATGAAGTGATGGGACCGGATGCCATGATTTTAGTTTTCTGAATGTTGAGCTTTAAGTCAACTTTTTCACTCTCCTCTTTCACTTTCATCAAGAGGCTTTTTAGTTCCTCTTCACTTTCTGCCATTAGGGTGGTGTCATCTGCATATCTGAGATTATTAATATTTCTCCCGGCAATCTTGATTCCAGCTTGTGCTTTTTCCAGTCCAGCGTTTCTCATGATGTACTCTGCATATAAGTTAAACAAGCAGGGTGACAATATACAGCTTTGACATACTCCTTTTGCTATTTGGAACCAGTCTGTTGTTCCATGTCCAGTTCTAACTGTTGCTTCCTGACCTGCATACAGGTTTCCCAAGAGGCAGTATGTACCACTAAATAATATGCTTCTTAATGGCTGTCATCTGTCTATCTGCCTTGCATAAAGTTGGTTGTTTGCTGCTTATAATAACCTGTAGAAGCAGGGAACAGTTTTTCTTTGTCTCCCCTCCCCCCACCCCAGTACGGTATTACTGAGATGTATTGACGTGTATTAAGATGTATTAAGACGTGCAGCATCACGATTTGATATATATGTATCTCAGTAAGTTTAGTTAACATTCCCTACAACCCATAGTTAAAGACTTTTTCTTGTGGTGAAAACTTAATATCTACTCTCTTAACAACTGTCAAATATGCAGTATAGTATTGTAATGGACCATGTGGTCCATATCTACTCTCTTAACAACTGTCAAATATGCAGTATAGTATTGTAATGGACCATGTGGTCCATCGCATCCTCGGGACCTACTTACCTTATGGCTAGACCACTATCGTCTGTTTTCCCCCAGGACACACTCTGGGAACCGCCAAGCTGTTCTCTCTTTCTGTGAGTTCAGATTTTTAGATTCTGCATATGAGATCATACAGTGTCTCTCTCTGACTTATTTCACTTATTTCACTTAGCATAATTTCCTCAAGTTTATCTTCTTTTTTACGGCTGAATAAAATTCATATACACATTCATCCATCAGTGAATACTTAGGCTGCTTCTGTGTCTTGGCAATTATAAATAATGTTCTTATGAACATGGTGGGACTATAGATATCTTTTCAAGATATTGATTCCATTTCCTTTGGATATGTACCCAGAGGTGGAATTGCTGGGTCAAAGATGCCTATTTTTAATTTTTTGAGGAACCTCCAAATTGTTCTCCTAGTAGCTATGCCAGTTCACATTCGCAGCAACAGCGTGTGAGGATTCTTTTCTCTCCACATCCCCAGTAGCACTTGCCGTCACTTATCTTCTGATAATTGCCATTTGGCGAGGTGTACGGTGATAGCTCATGGTCATTTTAATGTGCATTTCTCTCGTGACTGGTGATTTTTGAGCACCTGTTCATGTACCTATTGGCAGTTTGAATACCTTCTTCAGAAAAATGTGTTTTTTAAACTTTACAAATTGTATTAGTCTTGCCAAATATCAAAATGAATCCGCCACAGGTATACATGTGTTCCCCATCCTGAACCCTCCTCCCTCCTCCCTCCCCATACCATCCCTCTGGGTCATCCCAGTGCACTAGCCCCAAGCATCCAGTATCGTGCATTGAACCTGGACTGGCAACTCGTTCATACATGATATTATACATG
>NW_011494795.1:3396218-3399925 GCF_000754665.1 Bison bison bison | reverse complement strand
CCCAAATTGCCCGTTTTTTAATTGGATTATTTCTTTGTCTTTGGAGGCCCAGCACTTAGCTCGGTGTTTGGCCATACTGAGAAGTTAATGTTTGTTGGATGAATGGAAAGTATTTCTTGGATAAATAAATAACAGAACTTGGCTCATTCTGGGCACGTGCTGTGGGGACCGCCTGCACTAGGCTGGGACTCAGAAAACAAAGGTCTTTGTCTCAGCTTCATCCCTTAGGAGCTGTGTGACCTTGCGCAAGACTTTTAACTACTCCCAACAGAGATGATGTGATGGGATATCCCAAATGAAATCACGGTACCTACCCTACCACACTCTTGGAGTTATCCTGGGGAACGTTGATTTGGTGGACAGAATTACAGATGTGAAATCCCTTTCTATCCTGTAGAGTAAACGTCACCTCTTATCACCATCCACTCTCTGCTCATTATGCTCTCAATTATATAAGGAAGCATGCATTAGTACTCAGAGTCAGCTTCCTAATCATCAGCTCATTTGGAACTATGGATTTTTTAGGTTGTTTTGCAATGAATTTTCGGTCCTTGGTCAATGGCTCCTGTAGCAGAGATAGAGATATGCCTCCTCCAGTGCCCCCTTCTTAAAACGTCCTTGGGAAATTTAAGCCAGTCTTACCGTTGGCTGGACAGCCAGGGAGGCATTTCTACCTGAGCACTTCACGCAGAGTTTATTACACAATCAAAAAGCAGTGCCGCTTATTAGCTTCCCTTTTAGATTATCCGTGTCCGCGTCACTCTCCCTAAATCCGGGTCATTTACTCATTCACTTATCTGTTCATTTAAAAGCACCTAATTGCACTGGTGTCATCCACAGAAGTCACTCCTGAAGCACGGAATCCCCTGTGAAGGAAATATGCTTTGGACCCAGGCCAGGAGATCCTGCTGGAGTTAATAAGTCAAGAAGACGTTGTGACACTATTTCATCTGTAACCCGGACTCAGGGCCTGGCCTGCCAGGGCAGCTTCTGGTGATGCTCTGGGATGCGTATCACCTGCGTGTGCATGGAGAGCCAGCCACCGAGTGTGGCTCGGTAGCTTACACGCGCACTTGGGGGCTCTGTATTGTGGCAAGCCTGCTCACATCTGGTCTTACCTGGGTCTTCAGGAAGAAACGTTGGATACCAGTCTGAGTTCCTCCCACACAAACGAGGAGGAGAAGGAAACTCCAGGAAGGAAAGGATGTTCTTAGAGCCAAGAGAAAGTCACAGGCTGTGTCCTTTCCGGGCCCTTGTGCCCCTTAGGGCCGGGGCCCTGGGGAGCTGTGAACTGGAGAGGTCAGGGCAGCGGGGTATGGAGAGGATCAAAGGTCACACACAGGGACCAGGGCAGCTGAACTGGGCAGGAGGTGCTTGTCTGGTTGGCAGCTTGCGTCCCCAGGTCCCCCTTTGTGGGAAGAGTGGCAGCCTTTCAGGAGGTGGGGAGCAGTACCCCCACAGAGTCCTGGAGATCCTGTATATGGAAGTGGTCAAGGAATGCAGGTGTCAATAGGAGCAGTCCTGTGTGCAGGCAAAGTTTGAGGAGTGGGGTGGGCTTTGGACAGCACTCTGGGTTTTCTGAGAAGAGACGACTTTGAGAGTCAGCTGTACTCTGACCATTTCCTGATTCTGGGCAGGCCTAGTTAGTGTTTGGGGGATGTAGCTTTTTCCACACATGAAATGGGGTCACACCAATCGTGTGAATGTCTGATGTGAAAACATCCTGCCCATTTGTTGGCTGGGGTTCTGTGGAGGAGCGGAGGGAGCCGGCGTTCCCGGGAGGAGGAAGGTCTGCGTGGGAGGGTAAGTGATGTGCGTGGAGGTGCGACAGAGGGTCCAGCTTATCTCTGTTCCCTTCTGCAAGACCGTTCTAAATCTTCATGATGTCCCAGTCAAGAAAGTAGAGGAAGTCTTATGACACCAATTTTGTGGATGACTGTGTGGGGAAAGAGAGTAGCTCCATGATTTAGGGTCAAATCTCGGTTAGTGATGGAGCCAGGGGTAGAGCTGAGCACCGGAAAGATGCCGTCCAGGTTATCCCTGTGAATGTAGACAGCAGAAGTGGTCTCAGCTTGCCCAAGAGGGCTGTGATTTGCAAGAGAAGCCTGCAGTGGGCATGTCTCACCCGCTGTCTGACCCCACAGTGCCACGTGTAGGCAGGTATCTTAGGGCCAGTCTGTAACTTCAGTGAGGCTCCATTTGTCCATCTGGAAAACGAAAGTGATGATAAACCAGCCGGCCCACCTCACAGGAATGTTATTGTTGTGTGTGATATTCAGATAGAGTAACAGATATCATAGCCTTTTGTGAATTACAAAGTGTCCCGTCTGTGTGATGCGGAATCATTTTCTCATGAGGGCTTATTCTTGGCTGTAATCAGATCTGAGCAAAGCCTAGTTAGACCTAATTGCTGGAGAATTTGCATCCAAATGACAGTCACTGATCTCAAGGTCATCCTTCATCCATTCAGCCCAGGCACCAGTCAGCACTGTGCTAGGATCTGGGGATAAAAAGATCAATACAGTGATTCTGCCTCAGAAAGGCTCACAATCTAGTGAGTGGATTGTAGCCATTTCAGCGTAGTTCATCTTGTACAGTCCTTTTATTAAAAATAAAAAAAGCTTTATTGAGATGTAACTCAACTCATCATTAATCCTTTTAAAAGAATATATCTTGGGGACTTCCCTGGAAGCCCAGTGGTTACGACTCTGCACTTCCATTGCAGGGGGTATAGGCTCAATCCCTGGTTGATCAGGGAACTGAGATCCTACATGCAGCACAGTGTGGCCAAAAAATGAAAATTAAAAAAAAATCATTTACAAAAAAGAGTGTATCTTTTGAACTGTATAGTTCAGTGGTCTTTAGTATACAGTTGACCTTTGAGCAGTGTCGGGGTTAATCCACATATAACTTACAGCCAGCCCTTTACATCTCCAGTTCCTCTGACCACAGACCCCAAGTACTGTAGTATTTGTTCAGTCGCTAAGTCATGTCCGACTCTTCAAAACCCCATGGACTGCAGCATGCCAGACTTTACTGCACTCACGATCTCCCAGAGTTTGCCCAGGTTCATGTCCATTGAATTGGTGATGCCATCCAGCCATCTCATCCTCTGTCGTCCCCTTCTCCTCCCGCCTTTAATCTCTCCCAGCATCAGGGTCTTTTCCAATGAGTTGGCTCTTCGCATCAGGTGGGCAAAGGATTGGAGCTTCCACATCAGTCCTTGCAATGAATATCCAAAGTTGATTTCCTTTGAGATTGACTGGTTTGATCTCCCTGCTGTCCAAGGGACTCTCAAGAGTCTTCTCCAGCACCACATTTTGAAAGCATCAATTCTTTAGTGCTCAGCCATCTTTATGGTCCAACTTTCACATCCATGCATGACTACTGGAAATATTACTATTGAAAAACACCCACACATGGGTGGCCCTGTGCAGTTCAAACGTGCATTGTTCAAAGGTCAAGTGTATTCAGAGCTGGGCAGTCACCACCACTAACAGAATATTTTCATCACCCAAAGAAAGCCCCACACCCAGCATCTGTAGCTCACCACCAGCACCCCCGCTCCCGCCCCCATCACCGGACCCTGGCAAACGCTGACCTCCTTTCTGTCCCTCTTCATTTGTCTGTTTTGGAGGTTTCATATAAGTGGAATCATACAGTGTGTGATTCCACTTATATGAAACCTCCAAAACAGACAAATGAAG
>NW_011494795.1:3394357-3395244 GCF_000754665.1 Bison bison bison | reverse complement strand
TCCTAAGTATTTTATTCTTTTCGTTGCAATGGTGAATGGAATTGTTTCCTTAATTTCTCTTTCTGTTTTCTCATTATTAGTGTATAGGAATGCAAGGGATTTCTGTGTGTTGATTTTATATCCTGCAAGTTTACTATAATCATTGATTAGTTCTAGTAATTTTCTGGTGGAGTCTTTAGGGTTTTCTATGTAGAGGATCATGTCATCTGCAAATAGTGAGAGTTTTACTTCTTCTTTTCCAATTTGGATTCCTTTTATTTCTTTTTCTGCTCTGATTGCTGTGGCCAAAACTTCCAAAACTATGTTGAATAGTAATGGTGAAAGTAGGCACCCTTGTCTTGTTCCTGACTTTAGAGGAAATGCTTTCAATTTTTCACCATTGAGGATAATGTTTGCTGTGGGTTTGTCATATATAGCTTTTATTGTGTTGAGGTATGTTCCTTCTATTCCTGCTTTCTGGAGAGTTTTTATCATAAATGGGTGTTGAATTTTGTCAAAGGCTTTCTCTGCATCTATTGAGATAATCATATGGTTTTTGTTTTTCAATTTGTTAATGTGGTGTATTACATTGATTGATTTGCAGATATTGAAGAATCCTTGCATCCCTGGGATAAAGCCCACTTGGTCATGGTGTATGATCTTTTTAATGTGTTGTTGGATTCTGATTGCTAGAATTTTGTTTAGGATTTTTGCATCTATGTTCATCAGTGATATTGGCCTGTAGTTTTCTTTTTTTGTGGGATCTTTGTCAGATTTTGGTATTAGGATGATGGTGGCCTCATAGAATGAGTTTGGAAGTTTACCTTCCTCTGCAATTTTCTGGAAGAGTTTGAGCAGGATAGGTGTTAGCTCTTCTCTAAATTTTTGGTAGAATTCAGCTGTGAAGC
>NW_011494795.1:3393108-3393214 GCF_000754665.1 Bison bison bison | reverse complement strand
TATCGTTTAAAGTTTGTGTTTCCTTGTTAATTTTCTGTTTAGTTGATCTATCCATAGGTGTGAGTGGGGTATTAAAGTCTCCCACTATTATTGTGTTATTGTTAAT
>NW_011494795.1:3391998-3393008 GCF_000754665.1 Bison bison bison | reverse complement strand
TGTGTTATTGTTAATTTCTCCTTTCATACTTGTTAGCATTTGTCTTACATACTGTGGTGCTCCCGTGTTGGGTGCATATATATTTATAATTGTTATATCTTCTTGGATTGATCCTTTGATCATTATGTAGTGACCTTCTTTGTCTCTTTTCACAGCCTTTGTTTTAAAGTCTATTTTATCTGATATGAGTATTGCTACTCCTGCTTTCTTTTGGTCCCTATTTGCATGGAAAATCTTTTTCCAGCCCTTCACTTTCAGTCTGTATGTGTCCCCTGATTTGAGGTGGGTCTTCTGTAGACAACATATGTAGGGGTCTTGTTTTTGTATCCATTCAGCCAGTCTTTGTCTTTTGGTTGGGGCATTCAACCCATTTAAGTTTAAAGTAATTACTGATAAGTATGATCCCGTTGCCATTTACTTTATTGTTTGGGGTTCGAATGTATACACCATTTTTGTGTTTCCTGTCTAGAGAATATCCTTTAGTATTTGTTGGAGAGCTGGTTTGGTGGTGCAGAATTCTCTCGGCTTTTGCTTGTCTGAGAAGCTTTTGATTTCTCCTTCATACTTGAATGAAATCCTTGCTGGGTACAATAATCTGGGCTGTAGGTTATTTTCTTTCATCATTTTAAGTATGTCTTGCCATTCCCTCCTGGCTTGAAGAGTTTCTATTGAAAGATCAGTTGTTATCCGTATGGGAATTCCCTTGTGTGTTATTTGTTGTTTTTCCCTTGCTGCTTTTAATATTTGTTCTTTGTGTTTGATCTTTGTTAATTTGATTAATATGTGTCTTGGGGTGTTTCGCCTTGGGTTTATCCTGTTTGGGATTCTTTGGGTTTCTTGGACTTGAGTGATTATTTCCTTCCCCAGTTTAGGGAAGTTTTCAACTATTATCTCCTCAAGTATTTTCTCATGGTCTTTCTTTTTGTCTTCTTCTTCTGGAACCCCTATGATTCGAATGTTGTAGCGTTTAATATTGTCCTGGAGGTCTCTGAGATTGTCCTCATTTCTTT
>NW_011494795.1:3384670-3391727 GCF_000754665.1 Bison bison bison | reverse complement strand
CAATCCTTGTCTCCAAGCTATTTATCTGTGATTCCATTTTAATTTCAAGATTTTGGATCAATTTCACTATCATTATTCGGAATTCTTTATCAGGTAGATTCCCTATCTCTTCCTCTTTTGTTTGGTTTGGTGGGCATTTATCCTGTTCCTTTATCTGCTGGCTATTCCTCTGTCTCTTCATCTTGTTTAAATTGCTGAGTTTGGGGTGTCCTTTCTGTATTCTGGCAGTTTGTGGAGTTCTCTTTATTGTGGCTTTTCCTCGCTGTGTGTGGGTTTGTACAGGTGGCTTGTCAAGGTTTCCTGGTTAGAGAAGCTTGTGTCGGTGTTCTGATGGGTGGAGCTGTATTTCTTCTCTTTGTTCAGTCGTGCTCCTTTCGAAGAGTTGGATTGCTTTTCTGGGTGCCTGATGTCCTCTGCCGGCATTCAGAAGTTGTTTTGTGGAATTTACTCGACGTTTAAATGCTCTTTTGATGAATTTGTGGGGGAGAAAGTGTTCTCCCCATCCTACTCCTCCGCCATCTTCTAGAGTTAACAGTTTAATAGTCTAAGGTTTAATCAGCTCCTGAAATGGCTTCAGCAGAAGCCCTCACATAGAAACCTCCTCAGGAAACTGGGCCAGAGCTGGGGAAAACCGAACTGCAACTGAAGGACTGCCAGAGGCTCAGAGTAGGCAAACCTGAGAACTAAACACTCCAGAGGGACCCACACTCCGTGAATTTTGCCTCTAGGAGCCCTACCAGATTCTCACAGTGGAGTTCTGAGAAAAAAACCTTATTGTGCTTCCAGCAGAAGGAGAGGAAGAGGAACCATCCCGAAATCCGCCACCACGTTCTGTTCTTTGTAACAAAGCCTGCCCTCAGGAGAACTCCAGTGTGTGATTTTTTGACACCTGACACCTCATGTAGTCTTTTCTGAGTTTTTTTGTTTTCTTTTTTTGCATTTTTTTTTTACTTTTGACTGATGATCACTAAATATTTCATTGAATCTTCTTTTTTACTTTCACTGATCGTC
Organism: Bison bison bison; assembly: GCF_000754665.1. Taxonomy (NCBI): domain Eukaryota; kingdom Metazoa; phylum Chordata; class Mammalia; order Artiodactyla; family Bovidae; genus Bison; species Bison bison. The sequence continues at coordinate 3,390,716 of NW_011494795.1, read as the reverse complement.
ATTAAATATTTCCTTGGACCTTTTTTTTTCTTTTGTAATTTTCTTGAGCTAAGTTCTGTGTGGGTAAAGAGGTGCCTTTGTTTCCTTGAGAAACACTTGCCAGATGCTTCCTTGTGTCAGACACTCTGGCAGCTGATGACATCCCATGGGTCCCTATTCTCACAGAATTTAGAGTCTGGTAAGGGTAAACAGATGAAACATGGGCAAAGGAACAAATGCATCAAGAGAATCAGCCCTATTCAAGGATATAACGTTTAGACCAAAATTTGAAGAGAGAGGAGCCAGTGACATGAAGAAATGGAGCTGCATGTTCTGGTCCACAGCTGGTAGAAGCTGAGGTGGTGAAGAGCCGGGTGGTCTGAGACCTGAGAGGAATCTGCGTGGCGACAGTGCGGGGCTTCCCCGGGTGACAGCGGGGCCCCATCGCGTGCGCTGGAGGAGAGTTTGGGTTTCGTTCTCGGTGCAGTGGAAGGGCATGGCGGGTGTCATGACCTGATTTGCTTTGTGAAGAATGGGTGGTAACAGTGGAAACAGAATCCTTAGGAAGCTTTGCAAACATCTTATTTGCAAATGCAGCCCTGGCAGCTTGGATTAAGACAGGGCAGAGCAACTGGGGAAAGTGGATGAATTAAAGCTATAGGTTCAAAGTATAATCAACAGTTATAGAATGAATAAGGATTAAACAAGTAGACTCAATGGCTTAAAGATCAATTGGGTACATTGTGGAGTCAGGCTTCTTGTTTCTGATTCACTGAAACAATGACTACTATATAAGAATGCTAAGTTTGAGAGAGACGCCTGTGAAGAATCGGTGTGCAGAGATCAACTTTTGGATCAACAATTGGAATGACAAAAGTCTGGAGCTCAAAGGAAATATCTAAGCTTGAGACAGAAAATTGGAAATCTATCAGTGTACAAGTGGCATTTAAAACCGTGAGAAGGGGAGAGAGATGTTAGAAAAGAAGAGAAGCCAGCTCTGAGAGTACCAACACTTAGAGAAAAAAAGCTGCCCACAAAAAGAGACAGCAGGAAGGGAGCAGGCAGCCAGGACTGCTGATGTCCGGGAATCACCAAGAAGAGAGTGTCTTACCTGAATGCGCCCACAGGTAGTGGATAGACCCCGAATTCCAGGACAAACACAGTGAGGAGGGGGCGGTGGGGGCGGCAGAGGAGGAGAGGAGGGGCGGAAGCGATCACAGAAAGAGCACCAGCACGGCAGAGGAGGAGAAAAGGAAGCGTGGGGCCGAAGAGGAAGACCCGGGGAGAGAGAGAAAGTACCGTGCTCCCCACCTCTCGGGCAAAACGTGCACCCGCTGGACTCCGCTCTGCGGGCGGGCCGGGCAGAGGCCCAGTCTCCTCGCTGCCGTGGCCATAAGTTGGAAGGCCCTCTGGACACAGTGTGCTGTGGACAGATTGGAAAGCCTGGGCTCAAACAGCCCTACCAGGCACACTCACACTTCACCCAGGATGATGATTCTTGGTGTTTCAGTGCTCCGTCTCTATCACCGCTGACGGAATTTTACTGTTTTACCTTGGAAGATTATAAATGGGGAGGAGTCCTTAGAACTTATTTATCTTTGAGAGCATGAATCTTTCCTTCTTCAGTCGAGACGTGCCCATTCATTATAAGACGAGGAAAATTGTTATATCCAAGATTGATAAATTATGTCCTGAGGTTACATGTACAATGTGAATACTTTATTTTTGTAGTCCAAGCCTATAGTTTAATGCATGAGACACTTTTGTGCATTACCTATGCTGAGTAACCTTGGGTATTTAGAAATCATCTGTGTGAAGTCTACCCATTTTAACACATGTCTTTCATTCCACAAAAATCACTGGGACGTCATTTCTGCCTACAATGATGATCACTATTTACCTAAGCTCTGTGGAGCTTCGTATTCTGCCTGAAACCTGTATCATGGTGTGAGCTTTACACAACTAATTTACTGTCAATAATCTTACTAACTTTTTCTGATTTTAAAACTAGATATATATGGAGAAATCATAGTCTGTTTTGAAGTTGCTGTGTATGGGTTAATATTATTGAATTAAATTGTAGTTAAGTTTACAAATTTTGTCTGTGAACATGGATGTGAATCCATGCTCATGTTAATTGAAGGTGGAGAGGAAGACGGAATTGGCGGCCTGTCGGTGGCTTGTCTGTGGTCTCTGGTTGTGAGTGGAGTGTCTGTTCAGTGCCTGGTTTTCATCTAACACACTCTGTATGAATTTAAATAAATAAAGGCCTCAGATAAATTTTAGTCAGTTCTTTGATCTCATGATGAAATTAAGGAATTGTCTCAGTGATGGAAATTTTGACAAGCATCTAATGACTAAAAATTTTAAAAAGAACTTAAAAAATTTTTTGTAACCATCTTAGCACTTTCTGCTGTCTTACTGTTCTGAGTATGGTTAGGAAGAATAATACGTACAGCTCAGAAAGACGCAGTGTAAAGTGGTGGCTGAGAATGTGAGCTCTGAGTTCAGACCCTGGTCCTGCCATTTAATGGTGTGTGACTTTGGGCATGTTATTCAGCTCCCCCGTGGCTCAGTTTCCCCTTCTGTGTTGCTGGAAGAACAATAATCCCCACCTCATGGGACTGTACAAGCACCCACTCACGTAGAGGGCTTGGCCTGGCTCCTGGATTATATAAGAGCATTGAGACTGTTAGTGGTTCTTGCCTCTCTTATTGTGATTACTCATGTGAGGGTTTCAAATAGAGGAGGAGGCAGTGGTTGTAGTATTCTCCCGGTGTTATTTCCTTTCAAGTAAATCTTGCAAAGCAAAATTGCATTTTGTATTTCTGATTCCTTTCATCCCATCTGGAGGTGTGAACGTGATTTCCTTAATCCTTCATGCGAACCACAGTCCAGGTCCTCAAAAGCATTAGGTGAGATGGGACTCCTGGAGGAGCAGTGAGGCAGAGCCTGTGGGCGAGCTGTAATGAAGCCCTGCCGGTGTAGGGACAGATCAGGTGAGCCCTGGTGCTCTCCAGGAGATGCCCTCTTCAGTTTCAGGGAACAGGAAGCCCCAGCACGTTTCCCAGGCTGAGGCTTGGAGCAAGGGGATTAGTGTTTGCCATCCCCCTTGTCATGCCTTGCTCCTTACTTCTAAAAGGAACAAAACCAGTTGCTGCTGACAATCTCCTGAGAGTCCATCTGTCCACGTCAAGGCCCTATTTTAGCAAGATGGTGATGGCACCAGGAGGCAGACTGTCTTCACTGGGCCTGAGAAGGAAGGGTGCTCACAGGGACGCTTCGAGGCGAGAAGCCTGCAGGCTCAGTGCTGGGGCTGGTTCATCTGCTGAGAGACAGCCCAGCAGCGGCAGATATTCAGGATCCTGTGTCCTCCAGGTGTGTCTCATGTTCACACGTGTGTGCATGCTCACACATCCACATCCACAGAGACACGCATGTATGGAACAAATGTATAGCATGTATAAACACATGCCTGAATATGTATGTGCATGCAGGTGTGTACAACATACATCTTACATATATCCGACAGCTAGGACATAAATTTGATTTCAGGTTGGACTTTGAAGGAATGTATAATTAGATTATTTTAAATTAGTATTAATAAACTACATAGAGTCAAATATTCCCATATTTTTAAATCTATTTATAATAGTGAAAAGATTTGACTTTTCCATATTTGAAGTAAGATTGTGATACTTTTAGAATAAGATTTGTAATGATAATAAAATGTCCCAGAGCAGAGACATGAACATCCATGTTTCTGTCTTCAAATGAGGTGATTCTAGGGGGATTAATCAAAAAATGAAAGTTTATTTCATGCATAGTAGTTTTTTCTCCTTCGAGTTTTTGAATTAAATATTTAGAGAACTTGAATTTATGTTTGTAGCATATCTCCTTGACTCGGGGCTTGTTCCATGGTTTTTGTTTGTTTATTTTCCCTCTTGAGGTTTATGCTGGAATCAAGGGATTTGTACAATGAAACATTGGGTACACTGAGAAAATAAACAGTTGTTTAGGCCGCATGTCTGTGGAAGGGTGTGTGGCTTGCAGGGTAACCGCTCCTGCTGGTTTGCCCGGGACTGTTCCAGTTTAGCACTGAAAGTCCGCGAGTCCCTGGGGCAACACGGATGGTTGGCCACCCAACCTGTTCTTTATGGCTACTATCGTTATAAAGTTTGCTGTATTATATGTTTTCCCTGCCAGTGTCAAAGGCTCTGCATCTATTAAAGAAGCTGGGAAAGTAGAAAAAGAAGTCTAACCTTAGCTAAGTATCCTGTAATTGCTAAGCGAGGCTTATTTTCAGTTGAATGGAACTTATTTTCAAAGCATGTTTCAAAGTAAGAGATTGTTGTCACCATGGGAAGAAGGTGATATGCTTCCAGAGTATGCTAGGCATTGTCAATTTGAGAAAAATTAGCTGTTAAGATATCCCCTGACCCCAGCATCTCAGTTTAGTCTCACAGATATAACTGCTCATCCCTTTTTACAAGCATTCTGGTTTGTCTCGCGCTTTGTTCTCTGTCTGAACAGCACCAATGCTCACTGAAACATACCTGCTGAAACTAGCTCAGTGAGCTTTCCCTAGCTTGCCACAGGGAGATGTTTTTCTTTCTTCTTGGTGGAATGCTGGTCAAACACACACATGCCTTGAAGGGGAGGTAAGATGCAAGGGGAGCCGGGCGGGCGTGCCTGCGGCTGCGCCACTGAGACGGAGACATGCCAGCGGCTGGCTGCCCCGCACTCAGGGCAGCTCCAGTCACGCCGTGGCGAAGTACAGAGAGAAAGGGTAATACGTGCGCTCTCTTCTCACATGCACACTTTATTTTGGCCATCTTAATGCCTTTGCTGTTGTGCTTATAAATTTGAAAAATAGAAATGGTATAATCTAGCTTCTGGTATGCTTGAATCTCTTTCTAGGGAAACTCTTTTTTTTGCACACTTGAGGATGTAGATGAAGTCTGCATGACTTCTAACAACTTGGCACCTTGGTTTAGGCTCTCAGACAAAGAAACACTGCCTCCAAGAAATAGAAAATGTTACTTACATAACTTCATGTTTGAAAAATAGCAGTGACTTTAAAGGACAGTATGTCATTTTCAGAAAGCATAGATATGAGCCATATCAATAGAACGATTAAGATCTTTATAACTTTGATAGGTTCTTTTGACTAACTTGGAGATCGTTGACTTCACATGAAAGTAGAGAAATAGATGAAAGATATACCTCTCTGAGACAGAGTGGGCTTTCTCACTCAGTCATGAGAACCAGTGCTTGGGCCCCTCCTCTGTGAAGCGGGGTCCAGATGTGAGTTCTCTGTAGTCGTGGGCCTGTGGCCGTGGGCACCCCTTCTGTGCACCCCCGCCAGGCTCCAGCCTCTTCTCCTTATCCCGAAGTCCGACCCCCTTGGCACCACACTTTATGATTAGCAGTCTTACTTAGGGGAACACTTGAGCAAGTTTTGCACGCTGTCTTTGACCCGATGGATAAGTCATCTGAATGGGTACATCACCTAAAATAGTGAATAATTCTGCTGTTACTTTTGTTCCAGTCCCTACTTCCTCAAGTCCAGCTAGGGTGGAATTCTCTGAGGGAGGGAGGGACTGGTTTTTCTTTACCGTCGCACCACTGGCACACAGCACAGTGCCCCACACGTGCTGGTATTTGAGGAATATTTGTGGGTCGAATGAATGAATGGAGCTTGGCTTGTGCTTGACATCCCATAATAAGTTGTCCTGCCCCTCTCCTCCCTGAAATAAGGCAACAGCAAAGGGCAGCAGGAAGTGGTGCTCCGAGGTTGTTCCAGGACCCAGGGCGACCGGTGGAGAAGAGGCCCTTCTCTGACGCCAACACCTCGGCAGTCTACAGTCTGTCTAGTGGCCCCCAGGGTCAGAAAAGTGGTAAACGGTTTATTCACGTTTGAAATAGGGAGTGTCGTGTTGTTTTTCCTCTCTCTACCGGCAGACTTGATCTGGAGTGATGAAGGCAGTTTCTCAGCTGGCTTCATTAGTGAAGGGCCGAGAACCTAGAACGGCTCCCCCCGGCTCCCGCCCCCCCCCCCCCCCCC
>NW_011494795.1:3375492-3384304 GCF_000754665.1 Bison bison bison | reverse complement strand
GTGGACTCTGCCCCGCCTGCGCTGGGCCCTCCCTCGCAGGACCTCACACGCGCCGTCCACTGCCCGGAAGGCCATTCCGCCGACTGGTTACCCCTTCTTGGCTTTGCATGTCGTCTTCCTCTGAGAACACTTCCCAGGCCGCTTGGCTGAGCCCAGGCGCGGCGAGGTCTGTGTGGTCCTGTTTCCCTCGCGGTTGGGCCCGTCAGCAGCGACAGCCTGTGCGCTCCGTGAGGATGGACGCAGTGTCAGTCGCCTGTGTCCCAGGCCCTAACGCAGCGCCTGGCGCACAGGAAGCAGTTGAATTTGAGTGTACTGGTTGATTTATGACTAATATTAATTTTCCTTCCATACTTGCCTGTCTATTAAAGTACATTCATGGAGATAAAAGGCTCTGAGCGACAGCGTGGTTTCACCCTGTCCGTGGGGAGGTAACTGGTTGATTCTCTCCTGTCTCAGGTCCTGCAGGATGAGAGGGTGAGGTATACTCACACTCACTCTTACCCGATGGTCCTGAGCCACGTGATCACATCTCTCTCTCTCATTAAACTTGGAGTTGAAGCGGGTTTTCATTTTACTTTTCTCTTTAAGGACTTGTGCTTTGTTAAATGGGTGCTCTGGTAGTTTGGGACATTGTGTGGTAGAGATTTTTTTTTCATAATGTGCTCCTAGAAGAGAAATAAATGATACAAGAAATAAAAATCCCGATGAATTACAACACACGCAATTTCTTGTGCGTATCTCTATACCCTGCCAGGTTATTCTGACCTAACCATGGGTAGATTCTCATTTGAGAAATATATATCCGTGAAATTTATATAGTTGTTCAAATGTAATTTTATTATAACTATATTATTATAAAAAATTAATCTTTGGGACTTTGCAGCTTCTATTTATTCTGTTATTAAAAATGATAACATCACTTATTTCTTTTTTATACAAGTAAAATGTAGAACAACATTTTGGCCTAGAATGATTTTTTTAAAGCTAGCCTTTTGAAAAACTGAGGCTAAATGAAAATCTATAAATAGCTGCCTCGCAGGAGCTGGTAATTCTGGTCACCAGAGACAGAGGCGCATGGAAGTGTCGCTGACAGTGAGACAGGCGTACGCCTTGCACTAACCTGGGGCAGGGGCATGTGAGTGACAGAAGTGTAAGGCTTAATGTCTCACCAGGCTTCAATCTCATACTCTCATTATTGTGTTTTCAGCTCAGATATAAAGGCACGTTGCATTGAGATTTTAACAATCAACATATGTAAAGTGTCACTTATCTGATTAATTTTAACTAAGCTAATTTATTTTAGAAAACCATCCCTGTGGAATTAATATAAACACAATGCAACAATTAAGAGAAAAAGTTAACAATGCACACTTTCTACTAAAACTCCCATATCTTTGTCTTTGTTTCTCCTTCAGCATGTCTAAATATCGACCAGCATTTTACAGAATGAACCATCGTCACCCTGATCTTGTTCCTTTGAAATCTGCCTTCTTCCCCAGCCCAGCTGTACTATTAATGTCCCTGTTTTAACTGATAACCACCATATTTAATTATGAAATATACATACATGTGGGAAAGTGCACAAAACATAAATGTGCAAAGTAAAACATGATATTCAGCAAACACCCACATGACCACCTGTCATTCCAGTTTTGAACACAACCTGTAACCCTCCTGTGGGTCCCTTTCCAGTCACTCCTCCATTCCAACCCCAGAAGACTTGTTGCTGCTGCTGCTGCTAAGTCGCTTCAGTCGTATCCGACTCTATGCGACCCCATAGACGGCAGCCCACCAGGCTCCCCTGTCCCTGGGATTCTCCAGGCAAGAACACTGGAGTGGGTTGCCATTTCCTTCTCCAATGCATGAAAGTGAAAAGTGAAAGTGAAGTTGCTCAGTCGTGTCTGACTCGTAGCGACCCCATGGACTGCAGCCCACCAGGCTCCTCCATCCGTGGGATTTTCCAGGCAAGAGTGCTGGAGTGGGGTGTCATCGCCTTCTCCTCAGAAGACTTGACCTCTGTGGAAATACTTTCTTGTTGTTCTTCAGTTTCACTGCTTCTCTCTTTCGTTTCTGTGGTGGCGGGGGCGTTGGGGAGGGACATTTATACAGATGGAATCAGATAGAATGTATCCTCTTGTGTGTTGCTGTCTCAGTTCAGCGTTATGTTTTGAGACTCGTGCTTTTGTAGCTGTGCCTCGCCCATGCTCGTTGCCCTGTGGTTTCCATGCCACAGATTACCGTCCTGTGGTTAACAGTCATTCGTCTTGTTTGCAGTTCTGGCTGCAGTGGGCGGCCCTGCTATGAGTGCACAGTCCCCCCTTGTCTGCGTGTCACTTCCTATAGTTTCAGTTGCCCACCGAGGCCCAAACTATTAAACGGAAAGGCCCACAAGTGAGTAGTGCTTGAGTTTTACATCGAGCGCTGTTGAGAGTTGCTTGATGCAGTCTCTCACCATGCTGCTCTGTCCCACCACGGTGAGGCCCCAGCACCCGCATCGTCTGCTCCTGACATCCAGTCGTGGACATTGTCACCGTTCAGGGTCTCAGATGACTGAGGCAGATGGCCCTCCTCCTGACGTGCCGTCAGAAGGCTGATGGTAGCCTCACGCTGGGTTATGCTGCCGTTCACCTCCCTTCTCACGTGAGGTGAGGGGTGAGAACTGTACAGTGAGGTATTTCAAGGAGACCACACATATATAAGTTCTCTCACAGTATAGTGTTACATCTGTTTCATTATCAGTCACTTTGTTACTCTCCTGCTGTGGCTAACTGGTAGGCTGAATGTTGACGTGGGTATCTTTATACAGGAGACCACATAGTGCACACAGGACGTGGTCTCCCAGCTTTCAGGGCCGCTGGGGGTCTCGGACGCCATCCCCCGCTGACGCCGTGTCCTTGCACGTGCTTCCTGGTGCGTGGGGTCATAGGCTGTGCCTGTCTTCAGTTGCACTGTATTTTTCAAACTGTTTTTGAACTTCATAAAGGAAGAAAAAGCTCCAACTCTTCATCAATATTTAGATTTTTAAACATTTGCCACACTAGCAGGTGTATAGTCATATCCCAGTGGTTTTAATTTCCCCAACACTACCCACTCCAGTACTCTTGCCTGGAAACTCCCATGGACAGAGGAGCCTGGGAGGCTGCAGTTCCATGGGGTCGCGAAGAGTCAGACACGGGACACGACTGAGCAACTTCACTTTCACTTTCATGCATTGGAGAAGGAAATGGCAACCCACTCCAGTGTTCTTGCCTGGAGAATCCCAGGGACGGGGAGCACAGAGTCAGACACGACTGAATCGACTTAGCAGTGGCATGTTCATGTATGTTGTATGTTCTTATACGTGTGTCTGTCAGTTGCATCTCCTCCCTCATGCGGTACCGGTTTGAGTCTTCACACCTTCTGCCCATTTTCCTTCTGGAGTTGGCCGTTTTCCTTACTGATTCATAGGAGTTCTTTATGGACACTGGGCGCACATCCTTTGCCTGTGGTATTTTCCTCATCTCTGCAGGTTGCCGTTTCACTCCTTATGGTGTCTATTGAGGAGAAGAACTTTTTTATTTTTTACAATGGTTACATTCACCATATTTTCCTTTATGGTTAATGCCTTTATTGGCCTGAGGAAGGTCTCTTTTCTTGTTGTATAACAAGATGATATTCTCCTAGGTTCTGAGACCCTTACAGTTTCCTCTTTTACACTGGGGTCCCTAACCTACAGACTTGATTTTTGTCTGTGGCGCGAAGGCAAATCCTGCATATTCTTCGTTTTCTTTTGTTGACACTCCTTTGTTTCTGCTCTTATTACCTGATGCCTGGCTGTTACCTCCTGCCTCTATCTGGCAGTTCACCTCACCAGGTAAATTTTCCCAATATGTCACTCTGGTGATTCTATATTGAACTAAAGAAAAAAAAAACAGAATGTCACTTATTTCATATATGATTGACTTTTGTCTTTTTTGGTATTCAAAACTCCTCAAAAAAAAATCTGTTGTTTTAGCAAGAAGAGTTAGCACCTCATCAGGTAAGAGCAGCTGGCTCCTATGGGGACTCATCACCACATCCAGAATGAGGTCCTCAGCTCCTCACACACCAGGCTGGCTTCTGTTTGTTTGGTCTGAATTCTTGGAACTGGTCAGGACCCTGAGGACTGAGTGATGGATGTGCCAAGCACTCATCTCCAGTAAGGGGGCAGCACACTCCCGTGACCATTAGATTCATATCTGTTTTTCAGGTCGCCCTCTTTGCAGGACCAGAAGATCCAGGAAGCTAAGTTGGTGTCACAGAATGTTTTCTGTGCAGACAGAAGGAGCTAGACCATTTTAACAGATATTTATTCTGAGCCATGGTGAGGCTAGACACTTTGTCTTTACAGCAGTCTGCCTGGGGTTTTGTATACATCCAGGTCAGTCTCTTCCTTTCTTGAACTGGGCTGAGAAACACAGCCAAGTCTTTGTTCTTTCAGCTGCTCTGTTCCAGGCTACCTGCTGACCCACCCTGTTCTCCCTACCATCAGAGCAGAGTACAGCTGGGTCGACTCGCACCACTGTTACTGTGAAAGAAGCCTTCTTTTCCAGGTTGTGGTATGTCTCGCCATATCTCCAGTCCCTGCCCCTGAGCATAGACGTCTATTGGAGTTGAGTGCATCTGGCTTCTCTCTCCTTAATCCTACTACAAAAAGTCTTGTGGCTTTAGGCAGAACAGGCCACTTGCTATTTTTGAAACACATCTTGTGGCTTCTCGGTTCTTTACCTTTGGTTAATTATGTCATTTCTCTGTCTGGGTTTCCCTGTCTCGAGGTCCATTAAACCTATAACTTAAAAAAATCCTGTTTGGTGACACATAATGAACCTTTTCTTTGGAAGATGTCTCACGGTCACATTTCCTGCTAAAGGGCAGAACCCAGGGGGCCAAGTGTGAACTGCACGGCTCCTTCCTCAGGGCATGGCTGATTTCAGATCGCAGGTGACGGAGAAATTAATCCACCACTGACCCTTGGCTAATCAGAATCTTTAAAGAAAGCTGTTCTAGGAAACCCAGACACTGGAAGCCTGTAGAGTCGTTTCTTGGAAAAAGCTGCACATCCTCCTGTGAAATTACTGGATGACCGAGGAGCCTCTGTGCATGGAGGAGGCAGCGAAGGGTGGTGTGGGCCGGGGCCTGAGGAGAAAGGACATGAGGCGGAGGCCTGGGGCAGGCCGGGGTGGGGAGAGACGGGAAAGCTGCCCTCGGCGGCAGTTCCTGGTTCTGAGCGGGTCCCCTTGATGCGGCTCTGCTTCCCTCCCGGGAGATCTGTGCCCTCCTGCTACGAGGGCAAGGTGGCATGGTTACCTAGCAGGAAAAGAAAGTGTTCCTCCCAGCCCCTTCCTACCTGAGTCTTTCCTACCCAGAGCTCGTATCTTTTTTTCCTTCATTTTAAAATTAAGGTATAAAGTCCGCCTGTTTTAGGGTACAGTCCAGTGAATTCGGACAAACATGTGGTTTCTGATCCCCCGCCACAACTGGGACATAAACCACTGTCGTCGCCCCGAATGTCCCTGTTTTGTGTTCAGCCCTTCCACACTCCTCAGTCCTTAGCAATCACTGACCTGTCTTCTGTTCCTATGGTTTGGAATCTTCCAAGAACGGCATGTAAACAGAATCCTACAGTGAACACCCTTTTACCTGACCTTTCCATTTAGCACCGCACATTTGCCCGTCATCTCCGTGGTTGCACGCATCGGCAACTGGGTCCTTTTTATTCCCAAGGGATGTCTCGTTGTGTGGCTGCACCTCAGTTTATTATTCTGCTCACTCCTTGAAAGACACTGGGGATATTTCCAGTTTGGGCCATTTATGAAAAAACCTACTAGAAACATTCACAAATGGGTTTTCATGTGAACATAATCTTTTTTTCACTGAGTTAAATTCCTAGAATGGACCTGCTGGTATTAACATAAATGTATGTTTAACATTATAAGAAAGTTAAAGAATCGTGTGGCTGACACACCAGTCCCGTTTCCGCGATGTGAGGCTGTCACGGACACCTGATTCTGTGAGAACAAAGTGGCTCATTGACTCCACCCAGCCCTTGAAACCTTGAAATAGCCTCCTGGTTCTTGGCCTTATTAGAGATAGGCCAACATGAACAACCCCATCTAGAGTTAACTTTCTAGTGGGGAATTCTTGAGGAGAAAAACTGAGGCATCATCAAAAGAGACAGGACATGCAGGTGAAGAGGAGAGATGAGCTGACACCAGCGCCTGGGTAGGTCCAGACGCAGTCCTGTTTACAGGCTCCAGAACTGCCTCGGTGCAGAAGACGATGTGCAGAAGTGAGAACAGTCAGAAAGTGCTCGCTCAGAGAGCACCCTGGCGCCCCTGCGGGCCCCGCGCCAAGGACCCGGCCCTCCCTGTGGGCAGTGAGTGCAGGTGAGCACTCGCTTCCAGCTCTTGAAACAGTTAAACACGTTTTCTAGGGACGTCTTTAAACATTTCTTTGAAGGATTCCAAATGATGTCCTCTTATTTACTTTATTTTCCCATCATTTTTAAAGGATAATTTTTTTTTATATGTCCTTTGACTCTGAGGCTGCTTTTACTGATAGTAAATAAGTACTTAAAGGACTAAGATACTTTTTTTCTAGCATTTGACCAAACTAAAAGGCAGTGGCCCCTAAATTTCAGTGACACACCAAGCTTTTCAGAAAACAAGTTCCAAAGGGGATTGTTTTTATCTACAAAACACCATCTTATGGACAGGATATTGACTAGACTTGATAGAATGGAGGCGTGAAATGAGAATGAAGCGTCGCAGTAGCAAAGCCCGTGGGAGCGGTTTGCAATCAACAGGCTCACTCACTGCATGGAAGCAGCTGAGAGCTGGACCGGAAGATGAGAGGAACGCGTTGGTTCTCCGAAGGAAGCCTCGGTCTTCCCCTGGTGTCACGTGCTATCTGTCATGTGGCTGCTCTTTGTGCTCATCAGCTCACAGGAGAGTCTTACACGCCTCATAATTTATATTTAAAATCATAAATATATATAAATATATATATTTATAAGCAAATGTTTAAACATTCCAAAATGAAGATGCTGGCATACCCCGGTCCTGCTGGCATGTTCCCGTCTGAGTTGATTCACATCAGTTGTGAGATGCCGTGTGTGGTTGTATTCTGTGTTTTTTCTTCCTGTCTCATGTGATTCTGAATATTATATTTTCCTAATACATCAAGGTGGTCCTCTCTTGCTGTGCAAAGCCAAGGGTCTGTTGTCAACACAGAGCTTCTCTTCAGGCCCACTTTCCCTGCCGCTGGCTTAGTCACTTCTTTACATGTGGACAATAGTTTTCGCTTTAAGGGAGGAAAACGTAAATGTTGGTTTTATTTGAGAAAGAAATAGTGGTGATGGTTGTACAACGTTGTAACAATGTTAACGGTTGTTAATGTATTTAATGCTATTAAATGCACGCGTGCACGTGTGCTCAATCTCGTTTGACTCTTCCGTGACCCCATGGGCTCCTCTGTCCATGAGATTTCTCAGGCAAGGATAGTGCAGCGGGTTGCCATTTCCTCCTCCAGGCGATCTTCGTGACCCAGGGATTGAACTTGTTTCTCCTGTATTAGCAGGCAGATTCTTTACCATCTGAGCCACCAGGGAAGCCCATTAAATACATACAGAATAGCAATTCTAAAGAAAACAATTCAGTGGAGAAAGAATAATCTTTTCAACAAATAGTGCTTGACCAACTGGATGTCTGTAGGCAAAAAGAATGAACTTCAACTTGAACTCCACACCAGAACAACAACAAAAACTGAAAGCATGCCAGTAGTGAAGAATTCTTAGATAAAGGCATGACTCATAGATAAAAAAAAAAAAGAAATTGGGTTTCATCGAAATTGAAAAGTTTGCAATGTGAATGATGTTGTGAAGAAGATGAAAAGATAATCTACAGACTGGCAAAACATTAATATGTGTAAATCACATACCTTTTGAAGGGCTTGTATCTGGAATATATACAGAATTTTCAAAATAACAGTTAAAAAAAATCCAGATATGAAATGAGTCAAGGAAATGAATAGGCATTTCACCATAGAGGATACACAGACGTCAAATAAGCCTATAAAAATATTGTCAACACCATTCAGTTCAGTTCAGTTGCTCAGTCATGTCCAACTCTTTGCGACCCCATGAATCACAGCATGCCAGGCCTCCCTGTCCATCACCAACTCCTGGAGTTCACTCAAACTCATGTCCATCGAGTCGTTGATGCCATCCAGCCATCTCATCCTCTGTTGTCCTCTTCTCCTCCTGCCCCCAATGCCTCCCAGCATCAGGGTCTTTTCCAATGAGTCAACTCTTCACATGAGGTGGCCAAAGTATTGGAGTTTCAGCTTCAGCATCAGTCCTTCCAAAGAACACCCAGGACTGATCTCCTTCAGAAGGGACTGGTTGGATCTCCTTGCAGTCCAAGGGACTCTCAAGAGTCTTCTCCAACACCACAGTTCAAAAGCATCAATTCTTCGGCGCTCAGCTTTCCTCACAGTCCAACTCTCACATCCATACATGACCACTGGAAAAACCATAGCCTTGACTAGATGGACCTTTGTTGGCAAAGTAATGTCTCTGCTTTTGAATATGCTATCTAGGTTAGTCATAACTTTCCTTCCAAGAAGTAAGTGTCTTTTAATTTCATGGCTAATCAGCATCTGCAGTGATTTTGGAGCCCCCCAAAAATAAAGTCTGACACTGTTTCCACTGTTTATCCATCTATTTCCCATGAAGTGATGGGACCAGATGCCATGATCTTTGTTTTCTGAATGTTGAGCTTTCAGCCAACTTTTT
>NW_011494795.1:3372631-3375392 GCF_000754665.1 Bison bison bison | reverse complement strand
CATAGAAGTTAAATAAGCAGGGTGACAATATACAGCCTTGACGTACTACTTTTCCTATTTGGAACCAGTCTGTTGTTCTACGTCCAGTTCTAACTGTTGCTTCCTGACCTGCATATAGGTTTCTCAAGAGGCAAGTTAGGTGGTCTGGTATTCCCATCTCTTTCAGAATTTTCCACAGTTTATTGTAATCCACACAGTCAAAGGCTTTGGCATAGTCAATAAAGCAGAAATAGATGTTTTTCTGGAACTCTCTTGCTTTTTCCATGATCCAGTGGATGTTGGTAACATCATTAGCCATTAGGAAAATGCTAATTCAAACCACAATGAGATTTCATTATACACCTTTCAGAACAGCTAAAATTAAAAGTAGTGACAATACCAAATGCTGTCAAGATGTGAAGCTGAATCACTTGTGTTGCTGGGAGATGTGTAAACTGACACAGCCACTCAGAAAAAAAAAAAAAAAAACAGAAAAAACAAACTTATCACAGGCACTTGGGCACTTACTCTGGAGAACTGAATGCCTGTGTTCAAGCAAAAATGTGTATACAAACAGAAACTGCAGCTTTATTTGTAATAGCCAAGTTGTAGACACTTCTTTGTAATCAGCCAAAAGTCAGAATCAAAATGAGTTGTCCTTCAGGAGGTGAATGATTAAAGCAACTGTGGTCCACCATAACCGTGGAATATAACTCAGCAGTGAAAAGGAATGAGCTATGTATACAGGCAGCAACCTGAGTGGATCTCAAGGACATTATGCCGAGTGAAACATATCCAGTCTCCAAAGGTTCTGTACTATATGGTTTCATTTCTGTGACGTTTCCAACATGGCACAGCTGTGGAGATGGAGAAAGCCAGTAGTTGTCTGGAGTTGCAGCTCCAGGAGAGTTTGGAGGGCCGAGGGGTGGGTATGCGTGTGGAAGGTTAGCACAAGGCCCTCCGTGGTGATGGAACCGCTGTGTGTCTTGGTGGTGGTGACACAAGTGGTGTATGCACGCTAAACTTGCATAAAACCTGGAAAGTCTAAATACAGTCTACAGGCTGTGCCAGTGGCTACTCTGGTTTTGACATCGTGCGATAATTATATAAGACTGCCTGTGGGGGAGACTGGGTGAAGCGGGCCAGAGGCTTTACTGTATGTGCATCTTCCCATGAATCTGTTATTATTTACAATCTCAGACCGGCTTCAGAACAGAGCTGTGGAGCTGACTGTTACTCCTGCAGGGGGAATCCCTGCAGGAACAATGCCGGCAAATACATGGCGGCCTCTGAGAAGCTTAGCTTTGCCTGTTGCCCATCCTACCCCTTCTCTTCTCTTAAAGGGAGCAGCTATCCTGACTCATAAGTATGTAAGCCAGTTTGTGTTTCTTTCTAATTGGTAATAATTAATATCGTTAATAGGTGTACCCCCAAGTACAATAATTTAGGTTTTAGACTAAATGAAATCTTATTCTTTTTGTGTTCTGACCTCTTTCACACAACATATTATGAAATTCATGCTTGTTCTAGAAAGTAAATGTTCATTTTCATTACCTTCTAATTTTCCATTGTCTGCACACAGCACGGTCTGTTTATCCATTTTAGTAGTAATAGATTTTTAAATTGTCTCCTTTTTAGACTATTATAAGCCATCCTTATACATATTCCCTGGTATTCCTGCACACATGACTGTTGGGTTTTGCCAAGGAATGGCTGAGTCAAAAAGGTAGGCATGTTCTCAGATTCATGAGGAAATGCCTATTTTTCAAAGCATTTGTCTAGTTGTCCAGTTTTTCCTTTAATGACTTAACATATTTTACTTATTCATAATGTCTAGGTATGACTTTTATCGTTAGAATAATGATATCTGAAAATACTGTTTTGCTTTTTCTATGCTGCACCCGCAGTATCTGTAACAGAGCCTGTCAGTACAGTCGTTCAGTCGTGTCCCTCTCTTGGTGACTCTGTGGTCAGAGCCTAAGACGTGGCAAACATAGCAGATGGTTTGTTGAATGAATAAGTCAAAGTCATGGGCGTTATGTCCCAAAGACATCTTTCCTCCCTTCACTTGAGGTCCACAGGCTTTTTTCTGAACCCCTGGAGACCAGATGTATTTTGGAATTCAGAGTTTTAAATATTTCCTTTTAGGAAGTGTAGCAGTCCACACACTGTATATTACCTAATACCACAAGTGTGGACACTGGGAGCCTTGCGCCGTCAAACGTGTTCACATCTCTGCCGGTGAGACTATGACAGACTAAATGGGGTAAGAACAGACTGTAAATAGCCTTAGAGCAGTTAAGGTAATCGTTTGATTAGTAGAATTTTAGAGGACCTGCCTGTCAGATCACTTGAAGATTACGATGCTAAAAATTACTAAACAAAATTCATAGACCTGCTGCAGCTTTCACTACAGCTCCATGCGATGACATACCAGGTAGATAGGATGGTCCTCGCCTCCCAGGTGCCATAATTGAGTCACCAGAAAGGAAGGATCCTGCCCCAGGGCCCACTGAACAGCAGAGCCGGAACACAAACCTTGTCATGATTCTCATACTTTTTCAACAGTGCCGCAACCGCTTCTCATGAAAGCAGCAGTTTCTGTGATTTGTAAATTAATATTTCCAGAGGGGAGGAGGCTTCTTCATGATGAAGCGGCCATAAATCACGCACGGTTGTACTGAGATTGGAAACAGAAGCGAGGGCAGTGCTCCCGCCAAGGCACGTGTGTGCTCTGGGCCGTGAGGGCCAGCGTTCACGCGCCTGCTGCAGCGAGCGCCCT
>NW_011494795.1:3368901-3372208 GCF_000754665.1 Bison bison bison | reverse complement strand
ATACCTGCTCATAAACAAATGATTGTTTGCGCTCTTGTTTTTAAGAGCAGTGTGCCTTTGAGCTCAGTTAAAAACAGTGTCAGGCTGGAAGAATCAGATAGGATTTCTGTGGAGAGTTAGGTGGACTTTGACATGCCCTAAAGGAGTGCTCATCATAAACAGTCATCGTGATTTCCGTGTCGTCTGTTCATTGTGATTCAGGGGGCTTGGTGGGGACAGGAAACCCGCCTGTGCCTGCTCACAGTAGCAATCCAGGGAGTATTCACTGACCTCAGGCTCTGCCAAGATGGAGGAGCGCCCCCGCTCCCAGGCCCTCCCCTCAGAACTGAAGCTCCCTGCCCGTGGCACCGCAAAGGCACCCAGGGCGTCTGAGGGTGGGAGAGGGGCCAGCCCTGCTGGGGACTGGGCGCTTAAGGATCCAGGGCTGGTGCGCTCCCCGAGCTTCCTCATTGTCACCGTGTGTCCCGGACGAGGAGCTGCAGAAACTCTTACCTGAGCCAGCAACACACACACGCGCACAGACACACACCCCCCCTACCCCCGAGGAAGACTGTTCCTTCTCCCCAGAGGACTGGGAGGAGTCTCCACAGGTGTTACCCTTGTGGTAACCCTCCTCTACTCTAGCCAGACAGCAACAGGAAAAATGTTCCCGCCACCAGCTCCTCTTCCTGGGAAAGTTGATGTTTCAGCTCAAGCCCCACCCCACCCAAGCAGGCTTGTGCTTACGTCTGCATGTTGGGTGGTGTTGGCAGGACTGAGCGGGAGCTGATCCTCCATCCTCCACCCAGAAGACACAAGTGGTGTTCTGAGCCCTCCCCACCAGAGTGCTGTCCATCCCGGAGCCCAGAGTGCCCTTAACTCAGCAGCCACGAGACCCTAAGGAGCCGGTAGGGGTGGGCCCGGGCACCCTCAGCACTTGTTCCATCTGGGCCCTGAAGGAGGGGAGCTTCAGCCCATTCTGCAGAAACAAAGCAGTCGCCCCCACCTCCCGCTCCTGGAGGCTGTGGGAGGGGGCACACAGTGGAGCTGACCTTCACTCTCACTCAGGAAAAGAGCTCGTGGGAGTCAGAGCGCCCCCCCGCCCCACCGCCTTTGCCAGAGTAGAGTTGGGGGCAGCAGTGCAAAGCCAAATGTATGTGTCAGTCATGGAACTGCATGCTAAAATGAAAATTACGTGGGATGCAAAGTCTTATGTACTATCCAAAGTGTCTAGGACATAATTTAAGATGACTTATCATACTAAGAACCAGGAAAATCACAACTTGAGTGAGAAAAGTCGGTCAGGAGACACGAACCCAGAGATAAATCAGATTTTGGAATTACCTGTAAAGATTGTAAAGGGGCCAGTCACAGAAGTACTTTAACAAGGAGTTATTAACTCTCCTCAAATAAATGGAATAAGATAGAAAACTACGAAAGCTTAGCAAGTAAGTTGAAACAAAAGCAAAGGACCAAAATGGAAATGAAAGGACAGAGAAATGATGACCAAACAAATACCTCACTGGATGGACTTGGTGGCAACAGAGAGGGCAGGACTGAGTCAGTGAGCTTGTAGAATGGGGCGGGGCAGTGGGGAGGAGCAAAGAGCCACAGGGACCTGTAAGCAGGGACAGGAGCCAACAGTCATATCGTCAAGGCTCAGGAGGAGAGGAGAATGAAGGTGGGGCTGGAAAGGGTTGGAAAACATCATGTCTGAAAACATCCCAAATTGGGCCGAAAACATCAACCTAAAAAACTGAGTAAACCCCAAATCAGATAAATGCAAAGAAAAGCACACTTGGACATGTCGTAATTAAACTTCTGAACACTAAAGAAAAGGTCTTGAAAGTAGTCAGAAATGACACATTACTTACAGGGGAACATGCATTCGAATGACAGCAGTCATCTGAAACTGTGGGGTGTTGAAGGAATTGGCCTAACATTTTTAAGTACTGAAAGAAAAGAACTGTCAACAGGAGATTTTGTGTCTGGTGGAAACATCTGTCAGAAGAAAGGGAAATCAAGACATACTCAGGTGATGAAAAACTAAGATAATTTGTTGATAGAAGTGCAGCTAAAGGCAATTCTCTAAACAGAATATGACAGAAAGAAAGCTTAGAACTTCAGAAAGGAAGGAACACTGGAGTGCATAGAAAAAGGAGGGAATTTGATAGACTATTCTGCTTCTCTTGGCTGTCTTAAATCGTACTTGATGGTTGAAGCAGACACGATAGCATTGTCTGAAATGGTGCTCAGTATATGCAGGGGAAATAGTTCAAACAACTTGTCTTTAAAAGTGGGGAAGGTAAAGGGATCTAAATGGAAGTAAGTTTTCTAAACTTTAGAGTGGTAAGTCTTATATATGCATATAGTACCTACATCAGCCTGTAAGGAAACCATTCAGGATACTGAAAAACACTAGAAATAAATCACTATATTCCTAAGAAATGTTTCAATAACCCACAGGGAGATAAGAAAAGTGAAATAGAGTAACAGATGAAAGAAACAGAAAAATAAAATGGCAAATTTAAGCCCTAATATATCAATAATTATATTAAATGTAAGTGATCTAAGACATGGCTTCCCAGGTGGTAAAGAACCTGCCTGCCAATGCAGGAGACTTGAAAGATGCAGGTTCGATCCCTGGGCCAGGAAGATCCCCTGGAGAAGGAGTGGCAGCCCACTCAGTATTCTTGCCTGGAGAATCCCATGGACAGAGGAGCCTGGCCAGCTATAGTCCATAGGGTTGCAAAGAGTCAGACATGACTGAAGCGACTTAGGACGCACACACGATCTAAGATGTAGATCTGTAGAGTGAATAATAGAAACAGGATCCAACTGTGCTGGCTACAAGAAAGTGACTTTAAATGCAATGACAGGGGTGGGCTGAAAGTAAAACAACAGAAAACCATATATGATGGAACATTAAAGAAAAACCCAGTTCTTTTTATGAGGATAATATTACTTTGATACCAACATCAAATATAGTATTTAAAAGAAAATAACACTGTATACCAATCTTTAATACATTTAGTCATAAAAATTCTTCACTAAAATATTAGCAAATCAATTCAAGTAATGTATAAAAAATTATATATCATGACTAGGATTTATTCCAAGTATTAACATTTGAAAATCAGTCTATGTAGTCCATCTTTCTCAATAAGCTAAAGAAGAAGAAAAAATCAAACTATGCAGAAAGAAGGCTTGGCAGAATCCAACTCCTATCTCTGGTAAAAACTGTCAGCCAACTAGGAATAGAGGGTGTTGGGCCGTACCCCACAGGCCTACGAGGCCTGCACTGGGCCAGCTTAAGACCCAAGAGAGA
>NW_011494795.1:3343825-3368801 GCF_000754665.1 Bison bison bison | reverse complement strand
GCCCCCGTGGCAGAATGAATAGTGGAGCCTACCTGTCTGAAGCAAAGTCCTGGGGTGACACCCCACTGTGTGGCTGATGGCAGGCAGGATGCGGCAGGTGTCATCACTGCAAGGGGAAAGGGGAGGTTACCAGTCCTAGGGGAACTGATGTCAGGTGGGCTCAGTAATTGCCAGGGAACCTGGTAGAGGGCAGGCCCCTCACCCGCCTTGTGCTAAGAACAGTCACTAGCTGGGGCCTGGATCAAGTAAGCAGGAAGGTCAGTCAGGGGAGCAAGGTGTGGGTGAAGCAGGCCCCGGTCGGGCAGAGGAGGTACAGGGAGCCAGAAAACAGTCATCTGAGTGACCTGACCACATACGCCCCCCGCTCCGTACCCTGAACCACCCTTACAATCTTGGTCTGCCCCTCTTCCACCTTATCCCTGGGGAAGGCGCGACCAGGATACCACAAATACAGCCAGGCCACCCCCACAGGGAAGGGCGGACCCTGGCTCTAAAAGAAACATTCCATTGGCCGAGTCAAGAGTCAGCTGATGCTGGAGCTCCAATACTCTGGCCACCTGATGGGAAGAGCCAACTCATTGGAAAAGACCCTGATGCTGGGAAAAGATAAAAGGCAGGAGGAGACGGGGGCAGCAGAGGATGAGATGGTTGGATAGCATCCCCAACTCGATGGACATGAGTTTGAGCACGTCCAGGAGATAGG
Organism: Bison bison bison; assembly: GCF_000754665.1. NCBI lineage: Eukaryota > Metazoa > Chordata > Mammalia > Artiodactyla > Bovidae > Bison > Bison bison. Next base: position 3,368,098 of record NW_011494795.1, on the reverse strand, counting down.
ATGGGAAGATGAGGCAAGCCTTTCCTTCCCTGGGCAGTAGTCCCCCCGCAGTCACAGTAGCCAGAGGAAGCTGCTGGGGAGGAAACCCGGAGGAGGACGGCAGCATCTCACTGTGGACGCAGCAGCTGTGCTCATCTCGCAGTGAAGCCGACGCTGGTGCTCAGATAGGTCTCCTCCCTCAGACTAGGGACGCGAGGGGAGACACCTGACTGGCCGTCACGGGAGATGGTGACAACTGGGCAAAATACAAGCATTCAGAGAGAATGGCACACCCACCACTGGCTTCTGTCCTGGTCTGCGGTACAATTTAGAAGACTCCCGTTTTCAGTAATACAAGGACGTGTCCAAAATCACATACACAGTGGCCACCAGTTTTACCTTGGATGTCTGAATCACAGCTACTCCATCTTGACTTAAATGTATTCCCTTTCTCAGTGGCCAAAGCAGATGTACACTGCACATCTGAAGGACCACAAAGCAGGCCGCTCTACTCACTAAAATTTAAGCCATGGATAAGCCAGAATGACCTCCCCATACCTGAACACATGGGTTTTCCCATCATTTCCCCTTCTGATCGCAAACTTTTCAATAGAAAGCACTGATGATTAAAATACCTGTCCCTCGTTGCTGGGTGCTGGCTCCCACCTACAGTGCTCAGCCCAGACTGTGATTGGACGTGAACCCACTCTCTGAATTGAGGTGACACGCCTGGTCTCGGGACTCGGTGAAGCTCAGGCTCTTTCTGTCTCATCACAGAAAGAACTGAGGGAGAAAGTGATAAGTAAGGTATGGATTTCTTTAGAGAGAGACATATTCCACAGACAGAACGTGGGCCATCTCAGAGGGTGAGGGCGGCCCCAGGGCAGGGGTCATCTCAGACCGCAAGAGCACTCAAGGGAGAAGAAGTCTGCAGGCTGAGCATGGGCCACCTCAGAGGGCAAGCTCTGGGGCGATCAGTTTTCACAGGCTGGGTAACTTCTTAGGCTGATGAGTGGGAGGGCTGTCCTCACTGTTTTGCGGAAAGGGAGGGGATTTCCAGAAACTGGGCCATCACCGGTTTGGGGGCCTCTTATGTTTGGCCTGGAGGTGCCATGGCACTGGTGGGTGTGGCATTTAGATGCTCGTGCGTTACAAGGAGCCTGTGATGAGGCTGCGGGTCTACTGGAGGTAGGGTCTTCTGCCGCCCGGGACCTCGCTGGTTCTGGCCAGCGCACGCATGTCCTCAAAGGCCATGTCCTCCACCTTTAGCTCCACTGCCCCAGGTTCTGCCACGTCCCCTGATTGCTAGGCCTTCGTTATAGTTTGCTTAGTCCTTCACGTTGAGAGAAAACGAATCAAATCTCAGGGTTTGTTAATGAGGAAGCACTTTATAGGCTGTGCATTTGATCCTTGTGCCCATTGTCACACAAGCGCCATACGTTTGCTTTTAGCAGCAGACTTAAAGCAAGCAGTGTCACACTTCATGAGTAGTTATACCGACAGTTTCACTAGATAATTTTCTTTCCGACCAGCACATCTAGGCCAAAGTATGGCTAACACAGTAACTTTCATAAATACAGACCTCAATGAACAAAGCTAGAGTTTAACATCCACCGAAACATAATACTGTTATAAAACTACACGCACCTCCACCAAACACAGCCAAAGCAAGATTAATTTGTTTGTCAAAAAAGTCTGGTTGATTGGTCATAAGATCAGATCAGATCAGTCGCTCAGTCATGTCTGACTCTTTGCGACCCCATGAATTGCAGCACGCCAGGCCTCCCTGTCCAGCACCAACTTCCAGAGTTCACTCAGACTCACGTCCATCGAGTCAGTGATGCCATCCAGCCATCTCATCCTCTGTCGTCCCCTTCTCCTCCTGCCCCCAATCCCTCCCAGCATCAGAGTCTCTTCCAATGAATCAACTTTTCACATGAGGTGGCCAAAGTACTGGAGTTTCAGCGTTAGCATCATTCCTTCCAAAGAAATCCCAGGGCTGATCTCCTTCAGAATGGACTGGTTGGATCTCCTCGCAGTCCAACGGACTCTCAAGAGTCTTCTCCAACACCACAGTTCAAAAGCATAAATTCTTTGGCGCTCAGCCTTCTTCACAGTCCAACTCTCACATCCATACATGACCACAGGAAAAACCATAGCCTTGACTAGACGGACCTTTGTTGGCAAAGTAATGTCTCTGCTTTTGAATATGCTATCTAGGTTGGTCATAACTTTCCTTCCAAGGAGTAAGCGTCTTTTAATTTCATGGCTGCAGTCACCATCTGTAGTGATTTTGGAGCCCAGAAAAATAAAGTCTGACACTGTTTCCACTGTTTCCCCATCTATTTCCCATGAAGTGGTGGGACCGGGCTCCTCCAAATTGGCTGTGATGGAGCTCCTCAGAAGGAGTGGCAGACTGGATTCCCAAAACGCCTCTCCAAGTCAGGAAAGCCATGCCAAAGGCCAGTCACCAGGCCCCACCTCTGGATTTCTCTCTTTTAGAGGTCCCCAAAATAATCAGATTCCTGCACAAGACGGGAGACAGTCTTTCCCATTCCCTGCTAAGGTGGCTCAGAACCCACGAGTCTCAGTTTCTGGAGACCAGACAGAGAGAAAATAAAAATGCTTCAGTTCAATACACATGTAGTTTATCAAATTGCTGTAAGTCATAACTAACCTGAGGGGAAGGGCTTCCCCATAAAAACACAGATGAAAACCAGTAACATTCCAGACAAAACCCATGAACATTATAACCACATTCACCAGTTCTCTCAGTAACCAATCCTTTTGTTAACTTTTTATGAAGCCATTGGGTTTTCCATTAGAATTCTACTTACCTAGGTCAGCAGTATGATCTGAAGTTTACCAGAGATCTGTACTTGTTAAAACATCCTTCCTATGAATCTTCTTGAAGATGAAGCACTTTTGCAAAAGAATCAGAAGAAAACAAAAACTGTCTATAAATGACAAAAAAAACTTAAAAAGGCACAGTTAAACACCTGATCACGATATAACCAATAAAGAAACATGGGTGCAAAAATTATAACTGATTATAATCTTAACCCTTGAAAACCTTAACGTCTGGCAAAATCCAAGAAGCAAGAAATTGTGCATTTCCAAGTGGAAAATGCAATGCTTTACTCTTCCTCTCCTGAGCAGGCAAAAGTAGATAAACTTAGACCTACACCCAGCAACTAATATCCCAGCATTTTGTCCTGTTTGAAATGGCCCATGAATTCTCTTCTTGTGTCACCGAGTCCAAGCTCATACCGCTCACCACATGGCAGGCTGGTAATCTAGAAACAAGTTGTTGGGGCAAGGAATAATGACTTCATTCAGAAAGCCAGCAGACTGAGAAGATGGTCAGCCTGTGCCCCAAAGAACCGTCTTGCCTGAGTTAGATTCAGGCTCCTTCTGTGCTAAAAGGGGAGGGAGTAAAGTCAAACACTTCCTGGTTCCCATCAGCCTCTGGACAGGTCGTGAATTTCCTCCTTCTGCAGCCATTCACAAGTGGGCCTAGTTGCGAGGTTTCCTGTGAGATAAACACAGGTATTTTAGCTTAATGCTCATTCCCTGGGAAGCAGGGTTCCCAGAGATGACCATTATGTATAATTTAAGCTTATAGGCAACATACCTTTAGAGATGAATGCAATGCAGGAGACCCCGGTTCAATTTCTAGGTTGGGAAGATCACCTGGAGAAGGGAAAGGCTACCCACTCCAGTGTTTTTGCCTGGAGAATCTGGCCTGCGTCTCAAAGAGTCGGACAGGACTGAGCCACGTTCACTTTCCCTTTGGAAGAGAATACAAAAGGTTCTTCCCTATTATACTTTCAAATTTAGTTTCAAGTTATCAAAATCTAAGAGAGACTATTTTAGATAGGCATTCCCAAAACATAATTACTTCTAGGGATTACCTAAAATTATTAAGAGTTTACCTAAAAGCTCTTTTCTTCTCCTTTACTCTTAGAGATCATGCAAGATTAAATTTGCATAGAGACCAGGTAGTTCATTTAATCTCAAAGGCACAAGAGAAATCCCAATTCCTTCTAGAAAGCTAGCTAGTCAGTTACAGAAGGCTCATTCTGATACAGTAGCAGAGATGTTAGAGGCCGTTGTTTGCAAGACGTCTTGGCAGCCACCGTTATCAAGGACAGTCACCACAAAGCCCAGCATCCTGTGAGCAGCCACCTTGGGCTTTCTACCCGCAACACACACACATTTTCAAGATCACCCCTGGAAACCTGTGGGCCCCACGTGTTAGTGGAGAGCCGCCCAGGCTCACACTCGCAACTTCTGGGCCCTGCCTGCTAGTGGACAGCCCCTGCGGCTTCCTATTCCCCATCCTGAATTTCCCGACATCTCTGCATTCACAGGATTTTCCTTGGTCTCCTGGCTGGTCCACTGGTTGTTGGGCTGCACACAAGAGGCTACCTGGCCTTTATCACCCAGCTTTGAGAGCAAGGGAAGAGCCTCCAGTCAGCAACAGAGACAACCAACGGTGTAATGGATGGGGGAACTTACGTGTCGGAGGCAAGGTCCTGGGGTGACAGCCCGCCGTGTTGGCAGGACAGAACCTGCGGGCAGGCTTTGCTCCCGGGGGGAGGAGATTACCAGTTATAGGGGAAGTGAGGCCAGGTGGGCTCATTAGTTACCACGAAAACTAGTTAGAGGGGCAGGCCCCTCACCACCGCTTTGATAAGAGCAGTCACTAGCTGGGGCCTGGGTCAAGTAAGCAGGAAGGTCCGTCAGGAGAGTGGGGTGTGGGTGAAGCAGGCCCCGGTCGGGCAGAGGAGGCACAGGGAGCCAGACAACAGCTGTCACAGAGAGGGGAACTTTGAACTTCCTCAGATTGATCAAAGCACTTGGTGGGGCAGAGGGGGGGCACATCCATCACTCATCCATACATAGCGGGTGGGGATGTAAAATGGTACAGCCACTCAGTATAGGAACAGTCTGGCAGTTTTTGTAAATCTAAATATGCAATTACACACAACGCATCAAATGGACACTTGGGCTGTTTTACAAGATTGAGATGTTTGCAGTGAGGTTTTTTGGTTTCAGATGCTCTGCGGCGACCACCTCTTCCTTCTGTGGCCTGGAGTCAGCACATGCGTCGTAAGCGCTTAGAGCGGGGGAGTGAAGGGGAGCTGTGGCAGCTTCACAGATTGTCAGGAAAGGTTTTACTCCCAAAAGTTAGAGGATTTCGGGAGGGAAGCTGCTCCAGAAACTGTTTTAACCACTCAGGGCAGTGGATGCATTAGAGCTTTAGGACCATCAGCGCAGTAATGGTGCAGCCAATTCCTAACCCCTCTGAGCGCTGTGTACACAAAGCTACCGTGTTATTACTACTTCAGGACAGCCGAGGCTTCCTAAGTGCTTCTTAGGCACTTTACACGCCTCTCCAACGTCCTGGAGGGCGACATGGCTCACAGGAGACCGCAGTTGGTTCAGCCCGGTGGTTTGAGAATCAGACCTGGACTCTCAATCTGGCCCCGCCGGTTCCTGGCTGTGTGACCTTTGGCAGGCCGGTTAATCTTTGGGCTTCAGCTCTTGCTGCAGAACAGGGACTGAGCAGTGACAGGGCAGACCCCTCCTGAAGGGTCTCGCGAAGGACAAGCGAGGCACGTACCGTAAAGTGGGTCCTCGGCGCTCTGCGATGCCCGCTTTGCCACTGCCGTTGTCGGTGTTCTTAGAAGCAGGAGCAGTCGTGATGGTGGACAGGGGAGTCCGGGGACAGATTTCATCTCTGCCCCTAACTTGGGGTGCGACTTCTAGAAGGTCACTTTGATCTCGGGCAGCCTTGGCCTGCGACGGCTTGGAGCCAGCCTTGAGTTCCCGGCCAGAGACTGGGCTGGCTCACAGTGGTAAGAGCACCAGATCCCAGCCATCAGACCAGTGGTCAGTGACAAGGGCCCTAGCCCTTTGGCTTTGCAGAAAAGAATTTCCACAAAGATGGAAAGTAGTGAAGCAAGTTATGTGTTTATTAAGAGGAAAAAGACTACAGTACATGTGGATAGGCACACGGGTGGACTCGGAGCGAGAGAATCACCGAGTCGCCCCCTTGTGGCAGGTTAAATCACTTACATGGGGCATTTCTTCCCGGTTTCCTCTGGGCTTCCATGGTGGCTCAGACGGTGACAAATCCGCCTGCAATGTGGGAGACCTGGGTTCGATCCCTGGGTTGGAAAGAGCCCCTGGAGGAGGGCATGGCAACCCACTCCAGTATTCTAGCCTGGACTATACAGTCCATGGGGTCACAAGTGTCGGACACCACCGAGCGACTTGCACTTGCACTTCCCTTTGGCCCATTGTTCTGGTTTGCCTGGTTCACAGGCCGAACATGGTATATCTCAGGATCCTCCCATGTGTACACACTCATCTCTCAGCCAAGGTGGATCCTACCGAAGAGGTAAATGGGAGGTCAACATCCCTTAACATAACTCCCCTTTGATTACAAGAAACCTTTCTGCACATGTGTGGTTTGGGAGGTCTCACTTCAGGAATGAGAAATAACTCATCTGAGCAGGACACAGCCTCCTCCCTTCATTGCCCTGCTATTTTGTCTTGGAGTTTCAGTCAATAGAGAATGAATCTCCAATTGCTTTACTGGGGCCAGGGGATGGGGGTGGGGGACCCATCTGCCTCCTGCCTCAACCTAGCTTTTCAGACCTCAGTTTCCTCTTCTAGAATCTTTGCAGGCAGGACATTGCAGATAATATGCAAAGTACCTTTCAGTGTTCATTTTCTGGGATTCTAAGGTGATCTTGTTGGAGATAAAATGATAAAAATAACAGTGGTTTTTTTAAAAAGTAAAGAAAACAAGCTAAAAGGGCACCGCCTGTGGCACCTTCTGGGCCTAGACTGAGCCTTCGCTCTGTTCTCGGTATGCGCTGCTCGTGGCCGGCTTTCGCACCGGGACCGTGGCTTTGTTCAAGATGGTGGCGCTCTGTGCTTCCCGTTCCTGACCTGAATCCTGATTCTCTAAGACAGGTCAGCAACCTACAGCTGCCAAAGGCAAATCCATGCCCCCCGACCACCGCCCGCCCCCCCCTCCAGTTCGGGGTTTCTGTAAATAAGGTTTTATTGGAATATAGCAGGCTATTCATTTGTGTGTTGTCTGTGGTCGTTTTCCGTCTGCGTGGGCAGAGGAGTTGGGTAGCTGTGACAGAGACCACATGGCAGCAGACCCTGAGCTGTTCACTGCCCGGCGCTGTGCAGAGCGTGTTTGCAGCCCCTCCTCTAAGAAAGTGGTGGTCCTGCCGGCCCTCCGTTTCCCAGCTTCCCTTGCAGCCACAGAACGATGGAGGGCAGGCTTCCTTACAGACTTCGCTGAGCTGCTGGGCTGCTCCCGGAGCTCCTTTCCTTTAAAACATTTTTACGGTTGTTGTTCTTGCTTGTGCCTCAGTGAAAACCAATATTACAGTCTTTTACTATTGTGAAACTGGACACATTACTTCTCTAGGCCTCAAGTGTCTTCTCTGTTTCTCATTTAATGATAATGACAAGGATTAAATTAGATGATACATATAAAACTTTTGCTCAGTCTCTTCCATGGAATAAACAAACAATTGGAAGTTATTGTTTTTATTTCTGATGAATCCATATGTAATTTTATTTTACTTTGAGTCTATGTGTCCACAGGCACATATTTGTCAAATTAAATACCTTTTGTAAAAATCATATTTTATTTAGAAATGTTTTGACATCCAGAACATGTGTTTCTATTGCAAACAAAAACATTTTCAGTTTAGAAATACTTGTTTTGATCATCTGCGTGGAAATGAATATTTTGTATTTGAGTTAAGCTACAAAATATTTTTGCCAAATGCTTTTGCAAATATATCCATCCATTTCTTAGAATATTGCCTTGGAGAAGCACCCAGTGGCAATTACGCTTTGAGATGAGATTTACGGTTTATAACCCATAGCAGATCTAACCTTTGGAAGAGACAGGGAATGACAGCTGGGACAGACAGCTTGGGTACGGTCAGAGCAGTGGTCGGTGTTCTCGCCACGACTCCAGCATTACAGCCAACACTGGCTGGATGGACTTCCAGTGTGAGTGTCACGAAGCCAGAATTAAATGGCATGTTATACTTATGTCCCAAGCATCATACAATATTGATCTTTTTATTGTAACTATAATTTTCTGAGGGCTGTGAGTAAATAGATTTTTTTTGGTCACAATTATAGTAATCCACTTGAAGCTTACTGTTGCCGTTCAATGATAGTGGCAAGCGTTTATTTTTTTAATAATAATTCTCACATGGTTTCCCTTCCAGATTTTACACATAGTAAATGAAAAAGTAAGCCCACTGAATCGCCTGTGTCTTTTGCTGGCATTTAGGATAAAGAGAAATCCAATAAATCTTGCATGGAGCAGTTCTACTGATATTGGATTATGTGATCATTGTGTAACTTTACAGATAAATCACCAAGCAAACATCACACGGTCAGTCTTGTTTAGAAAGTAGGAGAGCACGTCTTCATGGTAAGATTCCACCTCAGTTTTAACCCCGTATAACGTACCAATATGTTTTCAAGTTGATTACACTCTCCATTGCAAGACCCGTATAAACTTTACATTAATAAAACCCATATGACTTGTCTTTGAGTTCCAAGAAAATTTAATTTGGAAGTAATACTTTGCATTTATGTAACACCTTTTCTAATGTGTAGTCTCAAAACATTTCGGGAAAAAAAGTACACTAATATTTTAGTCTGCATTTACAGGCAATTCACTGGGCTCATATTTCTTTATAAGACTCTGTGTGACCCACCAGAAATACTCAAATATAATGGTTTGTCTTTGTCAGATGATTTTGTTCTTCAAGGAAGATTACTTGGGAGAAAATTTCTTCAATTTATGGTAGAAAAACACCTCTCTCATTTTCTTATCATTTAGCAGGAAGTGCACCGATTTCTCTCAGACAATTAAACTAATGTTTCATACCTGAGAATTACCTTTCAACATGAATAAATTCAGATGTATTTGAAAACCAATTACAAATTTCTGAATTTCAGACTTGTGAGGGCCAAAAAAAAAAAACAAAAGGGCTCAAATTTTCTTAAGTTTTATGATGATCACATAGCAGAGTAGAAATGCCGTGAAATCAGAATGTCTTTGGATATGAAGAGGTCAGGCTATTCCTTGGAGTGAAAATGAATCACAGGCTCAGTTTTGCCCTAAGATAGACAACCTCCCCTACATGACTGTGGAAATTTCATAGAACTGCCAAACGTTGGAGATAGCTCAAAAAATAAGACGCCCTCTTCTCTTTTCAGGGACCTATATAAGGAGGCAGTAGTGTTCACAATAAGAAGTAGAAGATAGATGTGCTCTGGTGGTTTGATGTTTTAAAGAGAAATAAATAGATTATTATCAGACGTGGCCCGCGTGACCTCGGTTGCCCGACACCAATACAGATGCGTGCGTTGCTGTGAGGTCTGCTGTCAGTGGTGTTCAGAGCGTGTCAGAGAAGGAGAAAAACGGGGTCTACACGTAGTGTTTGTTCTTGTCTTAAGCAGTGAGTCGCGGTTCGTCTGCTTACTCCTTCTTTCAGCAGGTGTCTGGCATGTGTCCTAAGGTGGGTCGCGTGTGTGCCGCAAGGACGTCCTTGAGAAGCTAGCGGCTGCAGGGGCTGCCTGCCTGCCAGGCTCACCCGGGCCCGGCTGCTCCTCTCCCTCCTGCACTGCCTCCCTCTCCTTTCTTTCTGCTCATTCATTCATCCATCCATATTTCTTTCCGTCCCTGCAATGTGCCAGGCCCTCAGACCACAGCTGTGAGCACCACTGTTCTCGGTCCTGCTCTAACTTCTACCCGAGTGGGGAGACACGTTAAATAAATGATTGTATAAATAACTTTAGTTGCAATTGTAATTTCTGTTCAGAGACCCCCAAATGATTTCTGATTTCCTTTTTTCCTTAAAAAATTAGTTCTGATTCTAAAACTTTATAGACAACCTAGAAAATACAACGCTGTATCAAGAAAAAATAACCTACCAGCTCTACAAGGAGAACAGGGTAATGCCCTTAACATTTGAATACATTTCCTTCCCCTGACTTCTTCTCTTTTTATGTGTGTGTGTATATATGTGCCCACACGTGTGTGCATTTGTGATCATACTGTATTCTCAGTTTTGTTGTTTGCCTTAAATGATCATTAAATAGTGAGAATTTCTTGTTATTAAATATGCTTAAAATATATTTAAGTTTTACTGAATGATATTTTATCTACCCTAAATCATTTAACTGTTTTTCTTTGGATACATTTTGATGATGTCGTCTCGATTTTTGTGTTATTTTAACTGATGTGATGATGAAAGTATAAATCCTGGTCTCATTTCTTGTTATCCTAGAATAGTATCTAGAATTGGAATTACTGGATCAGAGGGTATATTTTTGCCATGCCACATATACATATCATGTCATCTGTAAAGCATTATAAAAACATTATGGCTTTTGACCCAAATTATAGATATATAATGTGAAGCATACTCCTATTTTATAGAATTGTATCAATTTATGCACCCATTCTCAGAGTGTGTATGTATCTTGTTTCCATGTCCCCGGCACTGAGTATTTGCAGATTTAAATTATATGTCAATTCGATGGGCAAAAGTAGTGTCCTGATCCTTTAGTGTTTTCAGTTGCTCATCATCAGTTGTATGTCATGTGCCTGTGTGTGATTTGCCTATTTTCTATTACTGTAGTCTTTTTTAATTAAATGAACAAATATAAATAAAGTTTTAGATGCCAATATGTATTACGTTAACATGACAATATATTTCCTATATAATACGTTAATATAGATATATTGTTTCTGGAGGATATTGAGAATTTATTATTTTTATGACTAGCAACGTACCCCACACTAATTTGTAATGCTACTTGTGGATCCTGCATCTAGCTAAGCATCAAGGTCTGTCTGTTGATCTGTGTTGTTTTATGACCTTGTCTTCCTCTTACTGATTGCCTTTTTTGCATAAGAAAATGTTTGACTATTTGTTATTGCAAGTTACCTCAATTACTTAAATTTTTTGTGTCGTAGTGTTGCCTCTTATTCAGATGAGTTTCAGAATCACAGTGGAATGTTCACAATTTTTTCTTAAAGATTTTGACTAGAATTACATTAAAAATATAAGTTAAATTTGGAAAGAACTGACATCTTTACAGTATTATTGGGTTGGCCTAAAAGTTTTTTTCCTCGTAAGATGTCATTTAATTGTCTTTAACTTCATTTGAAACATTTTGTTAGATTGTATTGTGACAGTTATCATATCAGCATGTGTTTAAAAAAGTCTTATGGTAAATTTTTAATATTTTAATATTGAAGATGGGAGGAAAAAAGCAACATTTTCATCATATTATGCTTTATCATTTCAACAAAGGTAAAACGCAACTGAAACAAACAGAAAAGAAAGATTTGTGCAGTGTATGGAAAAGTGTGTGACCGATCCAAAAGGTCAAAAGTGGTTTGCGAAGTTTCGTGCTAGAGATTTCTCTCTAGACAATGCTCCATGATCGGGCAGAGCAGTTAAAGTTGATAGTGATGAAATTAAGATATTAACTGAGAGCAATCAGTGTTATACCACTCAAGAGATAACTGACATACTCAAAATATCCAAATCAAGTGCTGAGAATCACTCGCACCAGCTCAGCTGTGTTAACCACTTTGATATTGGGGTTCCACTATAGTGCATATGTGTGCACACTCAGTCGTGTCTGGCTCTGCGACCCTCTGCGCTGTAGGCCACCAGGTTCCTCTGTCCATGGGATTATCCTGGCAAAGACACCTGGAGTGGGTTGCCATTTTCTTCTCCAGGGAATCTTCCCAATCCAGGGATCGAACCCAGGTCTGCCTGCACCTCCTGCCTTGCAGGCAGATTCTTCACCTCTGAGCCACTGGGGAAGCCCAGAGTCAAGTTAAAAAAAAACCTCTTGACTCTATTTCCACATGCAACTCTCTACTTAATGAAAACGTTCCATTCTAAGAAACAAATTGTGATGAGCAATGAGAATTGGGTACTGTACAACATTGTGGTATGAAAGCGGTCATAGGACAAGCAAAATGAACCACCAACTATACCAAAGGCTGATCTTCATCCAGAGAAGACGATCTTGTGTATATGGTGGGATTGGAATGGAGTCCTTTATTATGATCTTCTTCCAGAAAACCAAACAATTAATTCCAACAGATACTGCTCCCAATTATAGCAACTGAAGCAACACACGACAAAAAGTCTCTAGAATTAGTCAACAGAAAATGCAGAATCTTCCATTAGGATAACACAAGACCACGTGTTTCTTCAATGACGAGGTAAAAGCTGTTACAACCTGGCTAGGAAATTCCGATTCATCCGCTGTGTTCACCAGACACTGCACCTTCAGATGTCCATTGATTTCAGTCTTTACAAAATCCTCTTCATGGAAAAATTTTCAATTCCCTAGAAGACCATAGAAGGCACCAGAAGAGTTCTTTGTTCAAAAAAAAAAAAAGGAAAAGTTTTGGGAAGATGGAATTATGAAGTTGCTTGAATTTTGGAAAATGGGAAAAGTTGATGGAACAAAACAGTGAATATGCTGTTCAATAAAGTTGTTGGTGAAAATGAAAAATATGTCTTGTATTTTTACTTAAAAACCAAAAGAACTTTTTGGGCAACCCAGTACATCTCCAATTTTCTATTGATGTGTGGGGCTGTGCTCCCTCCCTGTTGTTTGACCTCCCTGTTGTTAGTCCTAGTCAAAGCTATGGTTTTTCCAGTGGTCATGTATAGATGTGAGAGCTGGATTATAAAGCTGAGCACCAAAGAATTGCTGCTTTTCAACTGCGGTGTTGGAGAAGACTCTTGAGAGTCCCTTGGACTGCAAGGAGATCCAACCAGTCCATCCTAAAGGAAATCAGTCCTGAATGCTGAAGCTGAAACTCCAATACTTTGGCCACCTGATGTGAAGAACTGACTCTGATGCTGGGAAAGATTGAAGGCAGAAGGAGAAGGGAACAACAGAGGATGAGATGGTTGGATGGCATCACTGACTCAATGGAAATGAGTTTGAGTAAACTCTGGGAGTTGGCGATGGACAGGGAGGCCTTGCGTGTTGCATTCCATGGGGTCACAAAGTAACATGACTGAGCGACTCAACTGAATTGATGCAAGCTAAAGAGCAGAAAGAACAAAGAATGAAGAAAATGAGAGCTCAGAGAAATGTGGGAGACTATTAAACACACCAACATATGCATAGTGGGAATATGAGAGAAAGAGAGAGAAAGAAGAGAAAAAAAATATTTGCAGAAACAATGACTGAAAACATCTAAGATTTATTGACGAACAATAACCTGTCCATCCAGGATGCTCAATGAAGTCAAAGTAGGATAATAGCAAAGAAACTCATTGTATCTTTATAAACAGCTTCATCGTAGTAGAAGTGCTGAAATTCTTAAACAGATGGGAATACCAGGCCACCTGACCTGCCTCCTGAGAAATCCATATGCAGGTCAAGAAGCAACAGTTAGAACTGGACATGGAACAACAGACTGGTTCCAAATCGGGAAAGGAGTACGTCAAGGCAGTATATTGTCACCCTGCTTATTTAACTTCTATGCAGAGTACATCAGATGAAATGCCAGGCTGGATTAAGCACAAACTGGAATCAAGATTTCCAGGAGAAATATCAATGACCTCAGATACACAGATGATACCACCCATATGGCAGAAAGCAAAGAAGAACTAAAGAGCCTCTTGATGAAAATGAAAGAAGAGAGTGAAAAAGTTGGCTTAAAACTCAACATTGAAAACTAAGATCATGGATGGCATCTGGTCCCATCACTTCATGGCAAATAGATGGGGAAACAATGGAAACAGTGACAGACTTTCTTTTCTTGGGCTCCAAAATCACTGCAGATGGTGACTACAGCCATGAAATTAAAAGACACTTGCTCCTTGGAAGAAAAGCTGTGACCAACCTAAATAGCATATTAAAAAGCAGAGATGTTAGTTTGCCAACAAAAGTCCATCTAGTCAAAGCTATGGTTTTTCCAGTGGTCATGTATGAATGTGAGAGTTGGACTATCAAGAAATCTGAGCACCGAAGAATTGCTGCTTTTGAACTGTGGTGTTGGAGAAGACTCTTGAGAGTCCCTTGGACTACAAGGAGATCCAGCCAGTCAGTCCTAAAGGAAATCAGTCTTGAATATTCATTGGAGGGACTGATGCTGAAGCTGAAACTCCAATATTTTGGCCACCTGACACGAAGAACTGACTCACTGGAAAAGACTCTGATGCTGGGAAAGATTGAAGGCGGGAGGAGAAGGGGACGACAGAGGATGAGATGGTTGGATGGCATCACCAATGCTATGGACATGAGTTTGAGTAAGCTTCGGGAGTTGGTGATGGACAGGGAAGCTGAGTGTGCTGCAGTCCAGGGGGGTCACAAAGAGTCGGACACAACTGAGTGATTGGACTGGACTGAAGGGAGTGTGGTCCTTTTTTGCGCATCCTCCCCTCCTCTCTTTGCCGAGGGGCTCACTTAACACTTGATGTTCACTGTGGCCCTGGCGCAAGTCCACATTCCACTGTGTGACCTTGACTATCCCCTCTCTTCTCAGACCTATGTGACCATCCAGTGGTGATGAAAAATCTTCTTTTATTTATTTCTACATATTTCTTGTTCTCTTTACCCAGGATATGATGATGGTGCTCTGAAATTATAGTCCAACTTTCTCTCACAGAGTATACTGTTCTCTCTTCCTTTAATTCATCTTCTGTATTTAAGGTTATTCAAAAAGCAAAGATGATTGCATCCAATGTAATTATTGTCTAAATTTCTAACCCTTTGTAGGTGCTAACTTCTAAAATAAGATTTAGAAAATTAATTAAAGAATGAAAGAAAATATATTTAATTACTTTCCAATTTATTGATTCTCTAATTATTGTAATAGATCATATATTGAATTTAGAGACTATAATTATAGGAAAGTAATTTACTGTAAAGGAAGAGTATTTCATTGCTTATGATTCCCTAGGGTGTCCAACACTAATAACTTGGAGACCTCTAATATTTACCATTGTAATTTCTTAAAGAAAACCGAAATAACATGGTATGAATGATACATTCATGTTTAGAATAACAGTGCTGTGTGAACCCTGAGTTTGAAAATCCCTTGAAGACCTTGAAATGGATATACATCCTCATGTTCTTAAGTGTAATAATTGTAATGTGAGACAAATCTTTTATTTTCTAGCTTGTCCCCCTGTAGCTGTTTTTATACCAATTTTTATAATAAAACCTCATGGAGTGAGTGAAGGGAATTTAAACCATTTCTTGCAAGGATTTTTTTCTATTACCTTGGAAAATAACAGCGCAGGGCTGTGGCTTTTAAATTGCTTGTCTGCTAATTATAAGAAAAGCCAAGATATTGAAATTTGTGTAGTGCTAATTACTCATCCTCTCTCCTCCACTGTAATTTACGGTGTGTCTTTAGAATGTCAGTTGCTGATTTGGAGCTTCTGTCTCTGCCTTTTTTCTCAGCAATTAGGTTTCATCTTCAACTAATGGAACTGAGCGATGTTTGGCTAACATTATGAAGAATCTCTCTTTAGCTCCGCTTCATTAAAAGTTGACATGAGACCTTAAAAAAGGTTTTGTGTTTTTGTATCTTAAGGCCATGTGTATTAACATAACTTTCATCCTCCTTTTTTCTTAAATTATTATTGCCTTCCTGTTCTTTGTCCTGGACAGTTTTTGGCCATCTCCGTCACCAAGCCATTGTCTTTTGCCCTAAGCAGAGCAGGCAGGGTCCTTGTTTTCACTCGTGTTTTTACATTGGTGTACAGTTTGTAAGTCACCCGTCTCTTCTTCCCACTTCCATCCTGTAGCAGGTTTTTCTGTTGTTGTTCCTCCAGCATTTCTATGTGCTAATGATCCTTGAATCTTATTTTGCTGATCATCAGTCTGTGGAAGAGAAAGAAAGACTGTTAAAAGAATCTTCTCAACCCTTGGTTCTGGAAAGATGGAGTAGATGTGCTTATTTTTCCTGCTCAGTACAGCTAAAATCTATAAACTTTTTATATGGAAAACGTAAGGATAGCCTGAAACATGGAGTGCAGAAGGCAGATTGCCTAGGGACTTGGGGACCCAATGAATGACTATGGTTGGCTCCCTGAGCTTTCTGCTCACCTCAGATGTGTTGGACGGAGTGCCAGAGAAGCTGGAAACCCAGGTGCCAATGGACACAGAGGAAAGAGCCTTCAAGAAACCCTGTCCTTTCTAGACAAAGGACCACAAGAGGGCTGGTGTCGCAAGACAGAAGAGCCTTAACCACTAACCACTTTATTGCATCAAACACTACACTCACAGACTCCATCAATAAAGCCAGTGGGAGCCTAGACTTTGGCCTTGCCAGTCTGCCTTGGGCAGTTCCACTCCCCTGCCACTGCCCAGAGAGGTGGGAGAGAAGGCCGAGTGTGCTGCTGAGCCTTCTGTCCCCGCTGGGTGGTCGTGGGCTCCCCTGTGGTTTCAGGGGGCACCCAGGGGGTGCCTGGGCTTGTATTCACACCTGGTGCTGTTCCCGCCTCCTCACTGGGCTGGTGTCGGAGGAGGCCTGGCAGAGACTCGGGACTTCCACGTCCACCAGTGGTGACGTGCGCCCTCCCCGCAGTGACAGCGAGGCTCTGCAAGGAGTGGCCAGGGACCCCCTCCACATCCCATCCAGGGAGGGGTCAGCTGAGGCCACGGGCCTCCTGAACTTCCGTCCCCACCTGGCACCAGTGAGGGGGAGGTGCTGCCTCCCGTCTGCCGAAGCAGGGTGGCAGAAGCCCACTTAAACAGAAACGACTCCGTGGACTGTAGCCCCCCACCAGGCTCCTCTGTCCATGGGATTCTCCAGGCAAGAATACTGGAGTGGGTGGTCATTTCCTTCTCCAGGGGATCTTCCCAACCCAGGGATTAAACTTGGGTCTCTCGCACTGCGGGCAGATTCTCTACTAACTGAACCACAAGGCTTCAACAGAAGCGCAGTTGCCAGGCCTTTTCCGCAGGGTATGTGGACTTTTCCAGAGTGGCCGGACCCTCCTGCCTTGTGTCCTGCAATGCACGAGCAGTCCAGACCCTTGCCAGCATTCGGTCACAGCCACTCCTTTTTATTTTAGCTGTTCCAATAGCACCTTAGTGATAACTTGCTGCTGCTACTGCTAAGTCGCTTCAGTCGTGTCCGACTCTGTGCGACCCCATAGATGGCAGCCCACCAGGCTCCCCTGTCCCTGGGACTCTCCAGGCAAGAACACTGGAGTGGGTTGCCATTTCCTTCTCCAATGCATGAAAGTGAAAAGTGAAAGTGAAGTTGTTCAGTCGTGCCCGACTCTTAGCGACCCCATGGATACTTAAACATGTTCTAATTTGCATTTCTCTCATGACTGATGTTTCTGAATATCTTATGTGCTTGTTTTCCATCTCAGACCCTCTTTCATAAAATGTCTCTTTGTATCTTTTGCCCATTTTAAAGTTGAGTTTTTTTTTTTATTGTGGAGTTTCAGGAGAATTCTGTGTATTCTAGAGAATGTATGGCTTTCAAGTATTTATTACAGTCCACAGCTTGTCTTTTCATTCCCTGAATAGGCACTTTTAAAGTTTAAAATTTGAAGAATCCCAATTTGTTGATTTTTATGGATCGTGTCTTTGGGGTCATGTCTAGAACTCTTCACCAAATCCTAAAACCCAGAGATTTCCTTTTATGTTTTCTTTCAAAAGTTTAATAGTTTTACTTTTAATGTTTAATCTAACATGTTTTGAATTAATTTTTACATGAGAAGTAGGGTTTAGGTCAGGCCTTATTTTTCTTCTTACGAATGTTTAATCCTTTCAGCTCCACTTATTGAAAAGACTATTCTTCCTCCTCTGAACTGCTGCTGTGACTTTGTCACAAATCAGTTGGCTGTACCTGTGTCCGTCTTCTTCTGGGTTCCCAGTTCTGTTTCGCTGATGTGTGTGTCTAGCCATGTGCCAGTGCCACAGAGTTTTTATTATTTTAACCATGTAATAAGAACTCAAATTGGGTAGAGTGAACCCTTCCACTTTATCCTTCTTTCTCAAAGTTGTTTCAGCTTCTTCACTTTTCCATATAAATTTTAGAATAATCTCTTTTATACTTAATTTTTTTTTCTTAGGATTTTTATAGGACGTATTAAACTTATATACATCAATTTGAAGAAAATTGACTTCTTTCAATCCATGGAACATATATTTAAATCTTTGATTTCTCTATTATATTTTGTAGTTTTCAACATCAGGTTCTGAATGTGTTTTGTTAGATTTATACCTAAATATTTCTTTTTTAAGCAATTGTAAAAAGATATTGTATTTTTATTTTATTTTCCATGTGTTCATCACTACCGTATAGAAATGCGGTTCATCTCTGCATGTTGATGTTGTATCCTGTGACCTTGCTAAGTTCAGTTACTCATGGAGCTTTTTAAAAAGTAGACTCCTTGGGATTTACCAAGTAGACTATCATGCCCCCTGCTAAATAGGAACAGTTATTTTTCTCCCTCTCCTACCTGCATGCCTGTTATTTCCTCTTCTGCATTATTGAGCTGCTTAGAAATTCCACTACCGTGTTAAAGAAGAGTGGCCAGGGCAGAGACACCCTTGTCTTGTTAGCAGGTCTACAGGGAGGCATTCGGTAAGTCCCCGTGAAGTAAGACGTCAGCTGTGGGACTTCTGTATGCGCTGCTTACAGATTGAGGAAATTCTGTTCCCAGTCTCGCGATAACCTCCATCAGGCGTGGCTGTGAGATTCTGTCAAACGATCTTCCTGCACTGCTGCTGGCTTCCCACGTGGTCTCACTGTTGTCTCATCTTACGGTTTTACTGTTTTTATTTATTTATTTGCACCAACAAATGGCTCCTGTCAGTAAATTCGTTGTCTTGAAGTTGGTCTTTTGCAAGCCTTTCCTTAGCTGCTTTCCAGGATGGATGAAACTTCTGCCATCAAAGGAGAATCTACAAAGGTCAGAGCTCCAGGCTGTCTCCTGTTGGTGTTCGTCATCAGGGACCTTTGTGTTGAGGTCCATCGCAGCTCAAGGGAGCAGAGCTTGTGGCAGATGCCCCAAGTCTCCCACAAACTTCTTAGTTTCATGTTATTTTTTTTATCTTTTGGTAAATTGTCTTAAAACCATTTGATATATTATTTGAGTACAGAGTCAGAGATTTTATTAAAGCTCCTTACACATTTCTTATACACTTTTAATATTGCCTACAGTGTCTTTTATTTTTTAAATCCTTTCAGGAGCAGGTAGGGGATTGATATCTCTCTAGCTTTTCAGTGGCGGATGTTGTGGCACTTATAGCCAGTGATACGCTGCAATTAGTTGTCCTACTGTCCCACAGGCATGCATTCTGCTTTCCCTCCTGGCTTTCTTAGAGAGTTATGTGTGTGTACGTATGAGCCCAGTTGTGTCCGACTCTTCATGACCCCGTGGACCGTAGCCCACCAGTCTCCTCTGTCCATGGGATTCTCCAGGCAAGAATCCTGGAATGGGTTGCCATTTCCTCCTCTAGGGGATCTGCCTGACCCAGGGATCAAACCCATGCCTCTTGCATCTCCTGCGTTGTCAGATGGATTCTTTACTGTTAGCACCACCGGGGAGCCTCATCTTAGGGAGGGAGTCCCGTGAAACACGTCTGCTGCCTTCAGAATAACCAGCTTGATGTGAGGTTGTCACACACTGGACACACAACTAGTAACTTGTGTGTTCACTGGTTATTCAATGTTTCCGTGCTATTTTAATGAGACAGGGAAAAGCTCATTGCCCAGATCTGATTGTTTTTATTAAAGTTCTCACGTTGGAATCATTAAGGGCGGAAATCTGATTGTTGTCCTTTCTAATTTCAACATATGAACAAGCTGTTTAGGGAAAATCTTTCTCTTCTTTCTTTCTCAGTGCTTCACAATGTACTTTTCCTTAAGCAGAGTTTTTCACATGCTAACACAGAGCAGTGCCATCAAAGGCAGAACTTGTAAGAGTGCTCGCACACCCCAAGTTACCTGCAGCCGTGGTCATTGCTTGAAGAAAAGGGGATCCCTGGTAATCAGGAGGGCACCCAAGAGGCCACCCAAGGGGGTCTGCAGTCTTAGCAGCCACCCCCTTCCACCTTTTAGTAAATCCCCAGGAATGTTCACACTCTTGGTTATTTCTATTTTCAAGTACCCTTATACTCCCACATAACACAGTGAATACTACAGCATTAACAAATATCTGGTTGGGATCTTTATCGCTGTGCTTTGCACAGTAATATAGGGGTTTTTCTCTAAAATATAAAGTGCATTTTAAAATTACTCTTTTAACTTTATGTCAATTTCTAACATTAATTTTATTTCCATTGAACTCTTAGGAAGTACTTTTGTATGCATGACCTATAATTTGATCACAATTAATATTATTGCTCAGAAGGTAGACTAGCTTTATATCTAAAAGTCTGAATTATGTAACTTAAGAAAGTTGATATACTTTCTTTTATTATAGTAAACAGTATTATTTGATTTTTTCAAACAACATAAAAATATTTTTAGATACTTTTGCAGACTTCCTTTTTTCTTTAAAGTGAAAATAATCCCCATTAACTTAGGAGGTGGTGCTGCGTGCCACCTTTGCTTGTAAGGCCTCACTTATTCTGTCATTAAATGTGTACCGACTGCTGGGCTTACACTTTATGGATACATCAGAGAGAAGACGAACCAGGTCCCTGACCTCGTAAAGTTTACATGGAGAGACAGACCGTTAACAAGTAAGCAGATGAATAAACAAGATGACTCTAGATGGCTATAAATTACATGAGGGGCTTCCCAGGGGCACTAGTGGTAAAGAACCACCTGCCAGTGCAGGAGACGTGAGAGGTGAAGGTCTGGTGCCTGGGTCGGGAAGATCCCCTGGAGGAGGTAACGGCAATCCACTCCAGTATTCCTACCTGGAGAATCCCAAGGACAGAGAGCCTGGCGGGCTACCGTCCATGGGGTCACAAAGAGTTGGACACGACTGAAGCGACTTAGCACAACGCAGCACAACATAAATTGCATGAAGCGCGTTGAGAGATTTATGTAATGGATGGTGGTCAAGGAAGTCTATTTTAAGAAGTTGACATCTGCACTGATTCCTAAAGTGTAAGACTGAGCCAGCAAATACCTGTGGTTAGAGTGCTTCCAGCCATGGAGATGGTGGCTCAGAGACCCCGAGTGGAAGAGCTGAGTGTGTCGAAGAAACCGGAGGAAAATGAGTGTGACAGGAAGAGTCTCAGGATGTGGGGGGACGGACGGACCCAGCCCTGCTGCTGGCAAGTCTGGGGGTGGGCAGCGGGTCATGGACAGCCGGGGGTACGGGGAGCCCTCAGCAGCCCCGGGAGATGTGGGCACACCCCCAGGGACAAGCACCTGTGTTCAGAGCTGCGTCTGGCTGGTCAACAAACTGATGGACGGTGAAGGCATTGTCTTCTCCGTTAGGATAAGAAAGATAGGGATTTTCTTACTTCAGAGTCCTCTGGGAACTGAGGTTCTGTGTGAAGTACACTTGGGGTGTTTATCTCTCCACACCTAGAGAAATCCAGACTCTCAAAAAAGGGGGGGATTCCCAAAGAGTTTGAAGTAAGAAAGGATTTCGGTGGGGTGTGGATGCGTGTCACACATTTTCTTCACTCATTTCTCGCTCTGTCTTAGACGCCTATTTCTTTCTCCCCACCACAGTCTTCTACCACTGAATTGGGCCTGGTCTAGACTTTAGTATTTGCAACAAAAAGGGCAAAAAAGAATCTTTTCAAGCATGTGTCAGCTCCATTAGAATAAAATGTCATCGGAATCTCAGCAGCTCTCTGTTCCTCTATTTGATCATTGATCGTGGAATCAGAACTCGAGCTTTCATCTGGAGAATATACTGGCTTTGAAAGCAAAACCACCCAGCAATTTAATTACTGTATAATTTGCTTATGCTCAGGTATTATAGTCACAACCTGTCATTTATTGACAAGTCATATATCTAGTAACCTTTGTGATTAAGAACCAAAATGAGACCCAGGAGTCCGCAAAGCTGACTTTACACAGCCAAAATAAGCACCGCATTAATTCAGGGCTGGATTAGAGACAGCACTCCTCAGACCCTAATTCAAAGGCTGTTTCATCTCAGTCCACACACCACACACACGCTTGGGATCTCAGGTTAGAAGCAGTGAGAAGCAGGTGTCCAGGCAGCAGCACGGAGGGAGCCAGCAGCGCGGCAGCCCTGGAGGAGGCAGGGGAGCGCAGAGCGTGGGGCCAGAGTCACCACCAGCACCCAATCCCACCCTGAGGGTGTAGATGACCCTGCAGGATGGGGGTGGGGGGGCAGGAACAGCTCTGGGCTCAGGTTCAGATGGCTTCCCACCCTACCCATCCCCCACGACGGGCAGCACAGGGTCTGGAGAGGCCTCAAAGTGC
The DNA here is from genome assembly GCF_000754665.1 of Bison bison bison. Lineage (NCBI taxonomy): Eukaryota > Metazoa > Chordata > Mammalia > Artiodactyla > Bovidae > Bison > Bison bison. Next base: position 3,345,663 of record NW_011494795.1, on the reverse strand, counting down.
CGTCTGTGAGCAGACTTTGTTGTTCAGTCACTAAGTCACATCCCACTCTGTAACCTCATGGACAGCAACACACCAGGCTCCTCTGCCTCCTCCTCTATCCTCCACTATTTCCTGGAGTTTGCTCCGAGTCAGTGAAGCTGTCTAGCCATTTCATCCTCTGCCACCCCCTTCTTTTGTCTTCAGTCTTTCCCAGCATCAGGGTCTTTTCCAGTGAGCTGGCTCTTTGCATCAGGTGGCCAAAGTATTAGAGCTTCAGCTTCAGTCCTTCCAATGAATATTCAAGGTCGATTTCCTTTAGGATTGATTGGTTTGATCTCCTTGCAGTCCTGTTGCTTAAAATCTCTGAGTTGCAGTTTCTTAATGGTGAATATGAAGGATAAGAATTATTGTTCTTAGAATTAAAAGAAATAATATGTGTGAAAAGGACTTTGGCTCTATAAAAGTACAATGTGAAGATTAGCTAAAAAGTCCTTTTTCTGCCTTTGATTAGGTGTTTAATTACTGACTAGTCACTCATCCTGAGACTCAGTGTCCTCCTAAATTGAGAAAATAATTGTACTTTACTTGCCCATTTCATTCCAGTAAAACAATGCCCTTAAACTCCTTGCATTCTGTGAGCTTTGCACTCTTATGAATGAGTGATGCTGTCATTCCTGCGATACATTACAGAGCAACAGACAGATTGTGAAAATGGCCCTGAGGCCTCCAGAAAGGGTTAGATGTCATGCCGTATGCTTTATTTAAGAAGGAAAAGAACTGTTGTATAATTAATTTCAGAAAATTTTCTCCAAAATGTGTTTCTAAAACAATTGACCCTGCTTGAAGCATTGCGCATCAGATGTCTGGGATGTTTGCTTTTGCAGGATGTCTCATTTCCCAGTTATGCCAGAGTGAGCTGTTTTGTGTGTGTCTCAGATGCGGAGAGGTTCTAATTGCGTGCAAATTACAATGAAGTTAATACATGGCACCAATTCTGAGATTTTAAAATGGGCTTTGAGAGAATGCAGTGTGGGCTTAGATTGATAATAATTCTAATCTTTTAAAATGGTGAATCAATATTATATAGCATTAAAACTCCAATAAAAAGTAAATGAAGACTCAAGTAGAGAGACCACTCATCTCTCAGTGTGGTTCAACTTCTCAAAGGATGACTTTAAAATTTATTAAATGCTAAGATTGTAATTGTCCTTATTGTTCACTGTATACCAAAATAATTGTACATATAATTAATGAGAGATGTTAAACTACCCTAATCACAAATATACTACATTGTCATAAATTGTTCAAATATAATTACAAACTTCTTAAAGCTCAACATTCAGAAAACTAAGATCATGGCATCTGGTCCTATCACTTCATGGGAAATGGATGGGGAAACAGTGGAAACAATGTCAGACTTTATTTTTTGGGGGGCTCCAAAATCACTGCAGATGGTGACTGCAGCCATGAAATTAAAAGATGCTTACTCCTTGGAAGGAAAGTTATGACCAACCTAGACAGCATATTCCAAAGCAGAGACATTACTTTGCCAACAAAGGTCCATCTAGTCAAGGCTATAATTTTTCCAGTGGTCATGTATGGATGTGAGAGTTGGACTGTGAAGAAAGCTGAGCGCCGAAGAATTCCTGCTTTTGAACTGTGGTGTTGGAGAAGACTCTTGAGAGTCCCTTGGACTGCAAGGAGATCCAACCAGTCCATTCTGAAGGAGATCAGTCCTGGGTGTTCTTTGGAAGGACTGATGCTGAAGCTGAAACTCCAATACTTTGGCCACCTCATGTGAAGAGTTGACTCATTGGAAAAGACCCTGATGCTGGGAGGGATTGGGGGCAGGAAGAGAA
>NW_011494795.1:3341521-3343725 GCF_000754665.1 Bison bison bison | reverse complement strand
GATGGCTGGATGGCATCACCGACTCGATGGACATGAGTTTGAGTGAACTCCAGGAGTTGGTGATGGACAGGGAGGCCTGGCGTGCTGCAGTTCATGGGGTCACAAAGAGTCAGACACGACTGAGTTACTGAACTGAACTGAACTGAATTACAAACTTCAGGTTTTATTTTACTTTTTGCAGATGAACTGCAGACTGTAAACTACTTAATGATATAGCTATAATACTTAATAGAAATTTTGGTAAAAATTATTTGATCCATCATTTTCTTTATTTTTTTAATTAAAAAATACTTTATTGCTACAAAATGCTACCCATCCTCTGAGTCTTCAGTGGGTCATGGTAGTAACATCAAAGGTCACTGATTGCAGATGACCCATGACCAATAAATAATAATGAGGAAGTTTGAAATATTGCAGAAGTTACCAGGACGTGGTGTGTAGATGCAGAAGTGAGCAAATGCTGTTGGAAAAATGGCACCGATTAACTTGCTCAAAGCAGGGTTGCCACAAACCTGCAATTTGTAAAAAATGTATTATGTGCAAAGTGCAGTATAAAGAGGTCTGCGTCTTGTTCATGTCACCTCTATCGACGACCCGGAATCGGCTGAACAGTCCTTCATCCCGGTTCCCCAGAAAGTCCATGTCACCTCTATCGACGACCCGGAATCGGCTAGTCCTTCATCCTGGTTCCCCAGAAAGTCCATGTCACCTCTATCGACGACCCGGAATCGGCTGAACAGTCCTTCATCCCGGTTCCCCAGAAAGTCGACTAAGGAGTATTGGTACCTTGAGGGCAGAGATAGTTCCTGCAATTTGAAACTCACAGGGAAGTTGCTTTGTAATCATTTATTAATTTATTGAAAGACGCCGTGTCGCCCGTTAGCTCCGCCACTGAGTTCTCACGGGCATCCTGATTAGCGTCCGCCTTGAGGCACTGAACTCTCATGCTTGAGGGCCTCTGATTTCATTTGTTTGTTTATGGTGTCTCGGTCAACTGCTTGGTCTTGACTGTTGCTACACGGAGTCAGGCTGACTCCACTGAACAATAAAGAAAACATTTACTTAAAAGAAAAAAAGAACAGAGCTTCAGGGACCTGTGAGACTATAAACTAAGACCTAACATTCATACCATTGGAATGCCCAGGAGGAGAGGACAAAGAGCAGGGCTGAAAAAGTATTCAAAGAAATAATGGCTGAAAACTTCCTGGATTAGAGGGGAAAACAAAACAAAACCAACCTGGAGATTTAGGAAGCTGAGTGAATCCCAGATAAGATAAAGTCAAAGAAACCTATTCAAAGACACCTCATACTTAAACTTATGAAGAGTAAAGAAAAAGGAAAACTCTTCAGACTGAAAAATAAAAAAGAATTGTCAACTGTGAGTTCTATATCTGGCAAAAATATCATTCAGGAATGAAGGGGAAAAACTTAGACTAAGGAGACTGAGAGAATGTGTTTCTACAACACCAGCACTGGAAGAATGACCAAAGGAGGCCCTCCAAACAGAGAGCATGATCAGAGGAGGAGATTGGGAGCTGCAGAAAGGAAAGAAGGACAAACAGCTAGAGAAACAAAACTCAACAGACTACCCCCTCATGAATTTCTTAAATTATATTTGAAACTCAAAGGAAAAAAAAAAAAAAACACACCTATAACACAATCTGAAGTGGTGCTAGATATGTGTAGCAAGCATGCTCAGTCACTCCAGTTGTGTCTGACTTCTTTTCGACCCCATGGACTGCAGCCCACCAGGCTCCCCTGTCCAAGGATTTTCCAGGCAGGAATACTGGAGTGGGTGGCCATTTCCTTCTCTAAGGGATCTTCTCGGTCCAGGGATCAAACTCCCATCTCCTGCCTTGGCAGGCGAGTTCTTTAGTGTCTGAGCCACCAGAGAAGCCCTAACTCGACTCTATTGAGTGGTAAGGCTTCCTAAACAGTAGGCACCCAGGAGCTGTTGTTGGCCTGTGTGGCTCTCCAGTCCTTTGCCTCTGTGTGCTTTTTCAGGACTGGGGACTCCTCATGGGCGCACAGTGTGCACCCCGCAGCACTCCACACCCTCCGGACACGCAGGAAGTGCTTACAAAGGGCCGTGGTGAGTTCAGCAGCACCCCGCCCCAGGGTGCCCAGACACGCACACTGTGGCATCAAGCGTCCCGCATCCCGGCCCAGGGCCCTCGGAGGCAGGGACTGAGCTGTGGAGGGTC
>NW_011494795.1:3319674-3341421 GCF_000754665.1 Bison bison bison | reverse complement strand
GTCAGCACACACGCCTGCCTGTCCTTCAGGCCCCGCCAGACACTGGACCAGAGCGGGCTTCTCACCCCCAGGGCCACACACCACCCCTCCTGCCCTTGCTCTTCCGTTCTCAGGAAACACTTCCCAGGGCAGCATGGAAGAGCAGCCGAAGTATTGATACTTAGAATTTAGAAACGCCTTTCACCTTGAAATTGCTTTACAAGCTTTACGCTTCACTTGACTCTATGGATAAAGAAAGAAGTGACGTGTGATATTCAGTTTCACGCTTGGGAAACAAACGTTGAGGTTACACAACTTCTGCAAGGCCAGGTAGCACACCTGTGTTTGGAAGGAGTTTGTGACTACGTAGTTTGGCTCTCAGACCTTTCTCAAGTGTGTTCAAAAATAACAGGCTTCGGTATTCAAGATTTAGCTTCATCCCTCATGAGTAATAAGTTAAGAACTCAAGATGAGAGAGTAAATAAGACCAAATAAATAAGTTGCCTCTGTGTACTGAGATGTAGACATAAATTCGGATCATTACCCTGGAACTGAGAGAGCACTTTTCCTAAAATATTAGAATAACAGTTTCTACATCTTAAATACAAGCTTTTAAAAAATAGGATATTTGTTGATAAAAGGACACTTCTAAGGGCTGCTGCATATCTTGGGGATTTAACAAATTGGGGAGGTGAAAAAGGTTACTTCTTCAGTTTTCTTTATTCACTTATTAGCAGTAAAATTAGGAAAATCAGTGAGAGAATTTTACCTGTTTTGTTGACCTTATGATAATACAGTGTTTCATTGTAAAGCTTGAATTTCAAACATGGACTGTTTTCATTGCTGTAGTCTGAGGAATTAGAAAAAGACGATTCACGGCATTTGGGAAGTAAAACATGGTAGATCGAGTAGTTGCTGTTCTACGGCGCCATCAGCTCGTTATGTCTGAGTGGTATTTAATTGTTGTGTGCTGAGGGTGAGGTTAAGAGAAAGTGTTTTTATTTAAGTACACTTGATTTACAATATTCTGTTAGTTCTAAGTGTACTGTGAAGTGAATCATATATATATGTATACATATACCATATATATGTTTTAAGATGATTTTCCATCTTATTACAAGATACTGAGTATTGTTCCCTATATTTTGCAGTAAACCCTTGTTGCTTATCTATATTATATATAGTAGTACATCGCTGTTAATCCCATACTCCTCATTTATCCCTCTCCCCAACCCCTTCCACTGTGGTAACCGTCAGTTTGTTTTCTGTGTCTGTGAGTCTGTTCCAGCTCTGTAAATAGATTCATTGGTATTACTGTCTAGTTTCCACATATAAGAGATGTCCTACAGTATTTGTCTTTTCTGTCTGACTTAACTTAGTATAATATTCTCTGCGTCCATCCATGTTGCTGCAAATAGCAACATTTCATTCTTTTTTGGTGGCTGAGTAAGATTTGTGTGTGTGTGTGTGAGTACATACACACACGTGTGACGTCTCTTTTATTCATTCATCTTTCAATGGACACTTAGGTTGCCTCCCTGTCTTGGCTACTGCAAACATTGCTGCTGTGAACGGGATGCATGTATCTTTTTGATTTAGAGTTTTCATCTTTCTGGATATACACCCAGCAGTGGGACTGCTGGATCATTTAGTTGCTCTTTTTTGAGCATTTTAAGGAACCTCCATGGTGTTTTCCATGGTGGCTGCACCAGTCATGGCCAGGGGGCTGCTTCCCAGGTATAGCTGTGTGCTTTAGAGACAGAAGGTGGATTTTGGTGGACAGTCCGCCCAGAAGCTCTTTGTTCAGCTATATTAGCTTAGACTTCTGTCCTTAGCCATGTTTTTGTCTCCAGACCTGTGGGCCTCAACAGGTACTTTTAAGTGAAAGATTGTCCTAGAGAGTTGAATCTGTTTTCACCTGATACAGAAATTAATTGTTCTGATTAGAGTTTAGTTAAAGAAGGAGACTTCCTGAGCATTCTGAAAACTACTTGAAAATCTACCCTTAGTCTAACTGGAGAGGTGAACGAAGGCAGGGTTTAAGGTAGAGAGTCTTCCAGGCATCACTTCTAGGAATTTCACAAACTGAGACCCAAGGTGTATGTGCCGGGGCCTTGAACGTGAAGGAACTCAAGTCCCAATGCCTTACTGTTAATGTATAATGGGGGGCTGGGGAGGATCGATAGATGGACTTTCTGTTAAGTAACCCTCTGGGCTTTTCTCCTTGAAATCCAAAGAGGACTTCAGTTTTGACAAATTCTGTTTTAAAAAAATTTTTTTCTTAATCATAATTATAGAGGGGACTGTAATAAAGGATCCCCTTAAGAGTATTCATGCTATCATTAAAATTACTGCTACTGCAGAAACTTAAGCCCACCCCTGCTATTCTTTTGCTCTCTACTTTGTTAAATCAGAAAGGGCTTCCCTGGTGGCTCAGTTTGTAAGGAATCTGCCTGCAATGCGGGAGATCCAGGTTCAGTCCCTAGGCCGGGAAGATCCCCTGGATGCAGGAATGGCAACTCACTCCAGTGTTCTTGCCTGGAAGACTCCGTGGACAGAGGAGCCTGGTGGCCTACAGTCCATGGGGTCACAAAGAGTCGGACACGACTGAGCAACTAACACTTCTTCATTTTCATAACATAAACCATATATAGAGAGACAAGAGCCCCAAGAACAGCGAGGGTAGCCACACTGAAGATATGATCAGCACAGCCTCTGTCCCTGGGGGCTCAGCCACCCCCAGTCTAACTTTAGAGCTGCCCAAAGCCAAGACTATTAGAGAGAGGAAAATTGCCCAGCCCAGCGTGAGAGTATACTGTCTCCTCCTCTGCAAGCATGGTCATGAATGACATCTGATTTGAAACCACAATTTACTGCTGTAATAAAGTTTCTAAGATTACTGCAGTCGGAATTCAATTGTATTGAACAGTCAATTGATTCGGGGCTAAAACATGCTTACGTTACAAAATAATGACTGATTTGAGAAAAATAAGGTTGTGTTCCTGTACCAGTGTCTCAGAGCAAGAGGGACGCTTTTGAAACTCTTCAGGGGAAAGTAGTGCAGATTTGCCAAGTCTGCTTGGAGTCATTTCACCTTCCGTTTCCTTGTGCTTGGCCCTCCCAGCATCCGAGGGAGACAGAACAGGGACTCCCACTTCACAGCAAAGAGTCCTGGGGTCGGAGACAGCATTTCCAGAGACGATTCCAGTCCAGTGCCAGAACCCAGTTTGTGAGAATCTTTGCGCTACCGCAGGCAAAATATGACAGCCACTGAGTTGACAGAGACTTTCTTTTTAAAAAGTGGATTTAGAGGCATGCTTCCCCAACTCCATTACCTCCGATCAGCATGAAGAACAGAGTTAATGCTTTTGGATATTAAGATGGACAGTACATGCAAACAGTGAAATCGGAAGCAGCAGCTCAACTGTAGATACTTCTTACTTCTAGGAAATCAATTTCCTGTAGCCTTACTGGCAAGTTTTGAGGCCCAACTGTTCCCTCTACGTGTTTTCCTTTGAGGCAGTAAGTCTTTGTCTTGGTAAGAGCTTTCTAAAATACTTGATCTGAGGCTTGGTTTTATCCATTGCAGCGCAATTATTTCTTAGTTTATTCTTTGTCATTGAATCTGCTCCACAATTGCAAATCAAATTAAAAAAAAAAAATATATATATATATATAAGCCTTTAATCCTTCAAAAACTTTAAAAGGTGGGTAGTGGTGAACATTAAACTGGGTTCTCCGGTGTTGTCGGGAGCTGGGAAGGTCACAGCTCATGACGGCAGATTCGGCAGTGACCACAGGGCCACCAGATCTTCTGGGTTCCACTTTTCTAGTAAATGTTCTATGACCAACCCAGCTCTTCCCCTTGCTCAATCTACTGTGGAGTCTGGAGGGGTGCACATGCGTGCTAAGTCACGTCAGTCAACAGCTCTTTGCAACCCCATGGACTGTAGCCCACCAGGCTCCTCTGTCCATGGGATTCTCCAGGCAAGAATATTGGAGTGGGTTGCCATGCCCTCCTCCAGGGGATCTTCCTGACCCAGGGATCGAACCCACCTCTCCTGCATTGGCAGGTGGGTTCTTTACCACTCACGACACCTGGGAAGCCCCTGTAGGGGTGTAAATGATACCAAACGGTTTTTGCTTCCCCACTTTGCTGGATATATTGGAAAGAAATGCCATTTATACATGCTAATCAAACTGTAATTGCCTGTCTCCATGATAAATAGATCAAGAATAGGTCTCTGAGTGGCATTCTGGAGAATGCACCTTTCAGTCTTTACAGACATGATGTGTTTGTGACAAGAAAGCAGGCTTGACATTAGAGAGACAGCAATGTTTCCCTCCATTAAAGGGAATTGATTTTTAAAATCTCACCTGCATCCTAAGTAGGCATTGGAAAGAGTGTCCCTGGCTGATTGTTTACATGGCAGATAGAGGAGCAAGTTACTTTTAGTTTTAAAAGCAACCTTGTTGCCATATTGATTTAATCAGAGCTCTATTTGCTTGTGTCTGCTGATCTAATGTGTAATCAGGATCCTTAAATAGGAAGTGGTTTCACTCCCTTGCTCTCTGTTCTGGAAAGAAAGTGTGATGCTGGCTTTGCCACCAGTATTTGCCATCAGCTTGTCACCGCCAGGCCCCAAAGACGTCCTCGGCAGCATTTCTGTGCTCCCTGCATGAGGCTGTTTCTGCCCTGCCATCCTCTTTTTGCCAAGAGCACCAGTGAAGAATGACTCATCAGAAATAAAACATGTTAACTAAAGCCCTATTCCATTCAGATCCCACGTCTCTTTTCTGTCCCGGGATCTCGTCCAGGCCCCCACAGTACACTTGGTCGCCGTGTCTCCTCCAGGCTTGGCGCTCTGTGATGGTTTCTTAGACGTCCTTGTCTGTGATGACCTTGATAGTTCTTTTTTTTTCCTTTCTTGGTGTGTGTGGGGGTGAGTGCTGGTACGATACTTTGTAGATTTTCCTTCTTAGTGTTAGTCATTCAGCCCTGTCTGACTCTTTGCGACCCCATGGACTGTAGCCTGCCAGGCTCCTCTGTCCATGGACTTCTCCAGGCAAGAACACTGGGGTGGGTAGCCAGCCATTCCCTTCTCCAGGGGATCTTCCCGACCCAGGGACTGAACCCGGTCCCTGAAGGCAGATTCTTTACCGTCTGAGCCACCCATGGGCTTCTTGTTTGATACAAGACTGATTTGCTGAGAACTGCACCAGGAAGGGAAGTGCTCACCGACTCTTAGCTGAGCGACCCAACTACAATTCCACAATATATCAAAATTACAGTCTGTTTTTCATTCTTGGGTAAAACCTCAGAAATCCTCTAAATTTGCTTTGTGGGATCCACAGTGAAGAAGGGTCTGGTGACCCTGAGGAGAATGGCCAGGAGACCACAGAATCCTGAGTTAGAAAACTCCAACGACTGTTTCTAAGAGTGAAAGGGGGCTTTCCCGATGGCTCAGCAGTAAAGAATCTGTCTGCAACGCAGGAGACACAGGAGACTTGGGTTCCATCCCTGGGTCAGGAAGATCCCTTGGAGCAGAAAATGGCAACCCAGTTCCATATTCTTGCCTGGGAAATCCCATAGACAGGGGAGCCTGGCAGGCTACAGTCCATGGGGTCGCCAAGAGTCAGACACAGCTGAGCACACAGGCTTGAGAACACATACTTGAGAGAAAGTCACTGTTTCCAGAAAGGTGCCTGGAGCTGTCACTTTACTGGGCTCTTAGCCTGCTGTGGCCGACTGGCAGGACACGTGGCATGATGCTCTGCCTGCTATGAGGTCACCTCCCTGGACTTCCTCTCCGCACAACTCTGAACTTTTAATTATCCTCAGCCTCTGGTGTTCACTGTTCTTTTATCTGAAAAATTTCCCCTATATTAACTTTCCATCAGAAACCATGTATTTTATGTCTTCTGTAACTTTCAGGCTTTAGCACAGAGCTGAACTCTCATGGGTGTGTTCCTAAGACTCAATCTTCTTTCTCTGCCATTTGTCTTTTATATTATCCTTAGTTTTGCCTCTGCAGAAGGACTGAGTATTCTTTTTTTTTTTTTTTAATTGGAGGCTAAATAATTTGCAATACTGTGGTGGTTTTTGCTATACATCAACATGAATCAGCCATGAGAACTGAGTATTCTTGATCCCTGGCGCCAGCAAAGCAGGCATCCCACACGGAAACAACAGCAAAAGTCCTGTAGCTTATAAAGAAATGCATTGCGAAACAGCCACAAGTTCCCATTGAAATGAATACATGCAAGCATTAGTTAGTGTCAGCAAAATGTGTAGAAAATTTGGCTTAAGAATTGTGAAGGAAGTGACTTAGGGAGAATATAGGGTACCCCGGTCGCCCGACCTCAGCCGTGGGGATCAGCTGCTGGCAAGCTAGGCCGCTTGACAGCTCTGTTTAGCCTCTCCTGGCATCGCTGCCCTTGCCTGAGTAGTGTCTGTATTTATTTTAACAGGTCCTCACACTACTTTGGGTGTTAATGAAAGTCTGGATATAAGGTCCAATGAAACAGTGCTTTTTTATAATACTAAATCATTCACTCTTTTGTTTTCAATTTAGAATCAGAATTAATGCTTACGTATTCAGGTGTGAAATTGTTAGCCCAGTGAAACCCGACTTTCACAAAGGGACGGTTTAAAGGCTCGACGCTGGAATCGTCCGTGCTGTTCTCCAGATGCCCACGGTGGCCTCGGGTAGTGGCTCCAGGGTCAAGGAAGGAGCATGTCTTTTAGGGGATGCTGGCAATGTCTGGGGGCATTTACAGCTGTCACAGCGGGGTGGAAGGCGCTACTACTGACGTGGGTGAAGCCACGTCCCCCACCACCCCCAGCCCCCAGCAAAGAGCTACCTTGTCTGTGACCCTGGGTTGACCAAAGAATGAGCCTTACAGAATGTTCCAGTATAATTCTAGACAGTGATTTCCACTCAGCCTGTTTGAATAGAAGACCTTTTTAAATGACTAGAACTTTCAAGGAGTCTCGCATGATTGTTGACCTTTTACTCTTGAGTAATGGAGAAGATGCATCATAATGGGAGCACACACATTCACACTTGCTCACAGAGTGGCTGTGGATTAGTAAGATATTTGCAGTCATTTCTGTCTTGTCAACACAACATTTGAAAAACAACAATACCTGTGTTTCTGTGGTGTCAGTTGAGTTCAGTTCAGTTGCTCAGTTGTGTCCGACTCTTTGCAGCCCCGTGGACTGCAGCACACCAGGCTTCCCTGTCCATCACCAACTCACAGAGCTTGCTCAAACTCATGTCCATTGAGTTGGTGATGCCATCCAAGCATCTCATCCTCTGTCGTCCCCTTCTCCTCCTGTCTTCAATCTTTCCCAGCATCAGGGTCTTTTCCAAGGAGTCAGTTCTTTGCATCAGGTGGCCAAAGTATTGGAGCTTCAGCTGCAGCATCAGTGGTATGTGGTGGTGTTGGTTTAGTCGCTAAGTCATGTCCAACTCTTGCGACCCCGTGGACTATAGCTTGCCAGGCTCTCTGTCCATGGGATTCTCCAGGCAGGAATACTGGAGTGGGTTGCCATTCCCTTCTCCAGGGGATCTTCCTGACCCAGGAATCAAACCCAGGTCTCCTGCCTCCAAGGCAGATTCTTTACTGACTGAGCTATGAGGGAAGCCCTATCAGTGGTATGAAACCTATTATTTATTCAGTCTCCAGTTAGTGCTTTGCTGCATATGGATTCCATGGCCCCTGGAAAGAAAGCTTTGTCCTCACGGGGGTAAAATGGCCCACCACATGGGAACCATCTTTAATGGGGATTCCTTTGAGACAGAAATGAGCTGGCGAATCCCCCCATTTGGAGCTGAACGAATGGTCAGTCTGGGAGAGAGGGGAGGTGTCTGACCCCCACACAGTGACAGCTCATTGCCTGTCTGCTGATGGTGGTGGGTGCCCTGCGGGCCTCTGTGTGCCTTCTCACTGGCTGAGGCATCTGGCTGCTTTCTCCAGCCCCAGTGAGAGTAGGAGGCCTGGAATGGAGCCAGGGGATAGAAGAGATTATCTCCCAGACTCTGAATCTTCTGGGACTGTCTGTGTCCACTTTTTCAAAGAGATTGTGAAATGACTGTGGGGTAGGACATGGAGGTAATAGAGATGTGAATGAGACGGCTCCAGGAGGGCAGTGGGTGGACTGGTGCCAGCGGGAAGAGCCCGTCAGAAGAGTAAGTGTCCTGGCAGCAGGTCCGAGAGGACGAGGTGACAAATGGCCTTTTTCTCTGGGAAGGAAGCCAAAGACATGCAAGAGTTGTGGCTTGGGGTCCAGATCTTAGATCATCTTTTCTTACTCACAAAATTAAGGTCCATATTCCTTCCAGGAAACTAGCTAAAGCAAACAGATCAAGAGGCGGCCAACTGGAAGAGCCTCAGATGCAGGAAGAAATGCAGGGGAGCGAGAGGACGTATCATCAGCTACTTTGGCAGCTGTGTCCCACCAACTCTGGCCTTGACGCTTTTTGCTTTGGCTCCGAAACTTGAGGCCTTTTCAAGGCTGCCATCCATCTTTGAAATACAGCATCAGGGTGTATTTTAGGTTGAGCCTTGGGACATCTTTGGTTTTGATTTTGGTTCTCAGCTCATATTCTCTACATTTCCATCAAGTAATGTATCAGCCAGCTATTGCTGGGTAACAAACCACCCCCAGACTTAGTTGTTTAAGGGAATATCTTTTTATTATTTTTCATGAGTCTATCAATAGGCTGGGTGATTTTGCTGATGTGGGCTCACCTATGCATCCATCATCAAGGATGGGGGATGACTGGGAGTGACTGGTTGGGGTGGCCTCACACTTCTCCCCCACCTGCCATCGTTGTCCTTCGGTGAGGCTGAGTTGGTGTGTTCTCCCAGCAATGTGTCCAGAGAGAAAGAAATTCACAAGTGCTTTTCGAGGCGCTGTGTGTATTATGTTTCCTATGGAGCTGCGATCCAGTAGGTCACACAGCCAAGGTCAGAGTCAGTGTGGGTGGGCATCACTCCAGGGAGTGGACGCAGAGAGGTAGGTCTGGGGCCAGGAATGCTGTCACTCCGCCAGAACCTGGGACAGGCAAGGGAGCCAGCTGCCAGCTGCCAATCGTTGGGAGGACTTTTCTCCTCATATTCCTTTATGTTTGCTGCTGCTGCTCTAGAGCTAAACATGGCGTGTATTCTAATCTTCTTTGTGGTTTAGATCCACCTCGGCAGGCATCCTGACTAGGTGTTTTAAGTGGATAATTTTCCATCTCTTAGTCATTCTGTCACCTACGTGATGATGATAGAAACCCCAGGAATATAAACACCGCTCTCCATGGTGTGTTCAGATGCACTAAAGAAAAGAAGCGTGTAGATTTAAGAAGAAGCAGAATGGAATCCCCGTGGAGAAAAACTTCCTGGTGATTTTATTTTTAAGATAAAGTAATGAAGGAAGACATGTTTGCTGGACCACATAAAGCTCCAGTTGGGTTTCTCTTTTTCTTTTTGGGGAGTAGATGGCGCGGAATCATGAAGGAGGGAACTCTAGCCACTTGTGTGTTTTGTTGGTGGGGCATGAAACCACTGGTTTTCCAATTGTTATGATCAAATGAATATAGAAGTATTTATGAACATACGCAAATTATAAGAATACATTTTTACACTTTGTCAGGAGAAAGCTGCCGTATTATTTGGAGTTTATTTAGCTAGAATAAAATAGAACTTTCTAAAATTCCAAGAAAAGACAGGTAGGATTTTTCTAACATTCAATACAGTAAGTTTTTACTTTATACAGTTCATATTTACAACGTTACCATCAGTCCTCTCAATCTCAACCATTTCTACTCACATATTTCTTTTGGTTCAGTGCTAATAATGATACTTTTATTTTCTTTTTGGAAAGACATTTCTTTCCTCTCTTCATGTGATGTGTTCAGAGAGACTAAGCGGCAAACCCTGACCAGTCTTTGCAGTGTGTCCTTTTAGCTGATTAGCCGAGGCACAGAATGGCTGGGAATGCAGTCGGTAGGTGGGATTTAGCGGCAGAGAGGGGAGGCACCTTCCCTTCAGGCTCCTGTAGCTGCCACAGGAAGCATAAGGCAGCACTCCTGTGGCAGGCCAGGGCTTAAACTTCATGGGAATGTAGGTGTGATCAGTGTGTCTCTCTGAGATCAAACCAGTCCATCCTAAAGGAAATCAACCCTGAATATTCATTGCAAGGGCTGATGCTGAAGCTGAAGCTCCAATACTTTGGCCACCTGATGCAAAGTGCCGACTCATTGGAAGACCCTGATGCTGGGAAAGATTGAAGGGAGGAGGAAAGGGGGATGGCAGAGGATGAGATGGTTAGATAGTATATCACCGACTCAGTGGACGTGAACCTGAGCAAACTCTGGGAGGTAGTGAAGGACACAGTCCATGGGGTTGAGAGGAGTCGGACATGACTGAGCGACTGAGCAACAAACAGCATGCTAGTCACCGTCTCTTAAAGCGGCTGTCCTGACTTGGGTGGAGAGTGAGTTTATCTGGATCGCAAGTTTTCCTCGCATCTGGGGACGCGGTTTGGTTTCTCGCAGGTAATCCCAGGGTTAAATTGAGAGCTGTTGCAAGCTTGCGTTTTGGTCATTGGTCTGCACACTGGCAAGTGAGTCCATCCCTGCAGTTCTGTTTCCCTAGTTAATGAAACAGACGTCAGGAAGTTCAATGATAAGTGTAAAAGAGTTTGACAAATTTCTTGAAAAGAGGGTTTGGGTGGCTGGGAACGGCTCCCTGTGTGATGTGCTGGGTCTTTAGAGGATTTGTTCATTTATCGCCCTGTGTTTTTCAGTCGGCCACTTGAATCTTAAGAACTTTAACAGGATGACAGGAAAATAATCACCGTATTGGGAAGGCTTCTACACAAGTGGAGTTAGATGGCCATTGTATTAATAAATTATAGTATTTCATACAGGAGAGGCTGTCTCTAGAGTTATTTTTCGTGATTGGTGTATAGAAACCACAAGTTAAAAGAAGCACCCTCTTTGCCTTCCTCGAATTCACTGGGTCTTCCTTCCAGAGGTACAGGGTCTCAGTTTCCCCACTCTGGTGGTCCGAGCACAGAGCAGGAAATGCCTGCAGGTGGCAGGCTTCCTGGGCACCTGCACCAGCTCCCTCGCCTCTAATCTCCCTAAGACCTGTGCCCACCTCCCCTTGGTTCCTAGAGCTGCCTCTGTCTCTGGGCCTCCTTGACGCCTGCTGCAGTGACTAGAGGTGAGATGACCAGTCCAGACAGTGCTTGGGCAGGAGGGGATGAAGGAAGGCACAGCGAGGCTGCAGTGGCTTCTCTCTGAGGTGCTGCAGGAGCCTGCGGGTCACTCGCCTTCTCTGTGCGAGGTTTAGTGTCATTCCTGTCCCAGTGCGCACTTCCCGTGGTGACTGTTCTCAGGACCAACGGCTCTCAACCCTAAAGGTATGTCAGAGTCATCCAGGGCACTTATTCTAGAGTCCCAGCCCCGAGTTCCTGACCCAGCATCTCCAACAAGTGGCCCTGAGGATTCACTTTTCCAAAGGCTCCAGGATGTTTCCCATAAAACTGCCCCAAGAATCAATGCCAGTGACTGTCGGTCCAGACCTGCCACTAGTCTTGGCACTGACCAGAAGCTCCTTCCTCTTGCCCAGGTTCCCAGTAAGATGAAGGCTCCTACAACCCATTACCTCTCCTTTCTGGCAGGCACCTGGAATTAAGGAGCCAGGGCGCCTCTCCTTTCCCTGTAGCATCTGCTGGTGTTTATATTGTCTTTACACTTGTTAACGGCTTGCTCCCTGGACAGTCTCCCGCTCCTGGGGCGGAGGCCTTGGCGCTCTCCTGGTGCCCTGTAGGCGCAGGAGAGGAGCCCCGCATTCCGTGACCTCCCTACAGGACGGACACCAGCCCTGGCAGAACTGGGTCAAAGAGGGTGTGGACATTCTCTCTGCACAGATCAGCTTGAGGAAATATATCTTCCCACGTTAATCACGGTCACGACATCTCCATTCAGACTCTGACCCACCTGCAGACGATGTTAAAAATGGTATCCGAATTTAGAATTTGTCTATAAGCAAGCTTCTCCTCAAGTATTAAGTCAGTAATCTGGTAAGAGGGCTAAACATTTCAGCTAAAGATGTTATCTGAGATGAGTTACCGTTTGCAGTTTAAATAATGTTTCCCTTTCAAAACCTGATCAAACGAAATAGCCATTGGTTAAACACCAGTTCTTTTCCACTTGGAGGAAGTGAGTGTTAACAGCAAAGGCTGGAGGCCAAAGTATTTTTGAGAGGCATGGGGTATTTGTTATGAACGCGGCTGATGTGTGTCTAAGCCACTTCATCTTCTACAGTGTCAGTTTTTAACTGAATAGCCTCTCTCTTAAAAATGAATTACTTGAATATAATACCTTTAGGGTCAGCCTTCCTTTGGAGGTGGAGCAATGTTTTCCATCCCCCATATTCTTTATTTTCTGAGTTCCGCCGATAACAGGCTCTTGGCAGAGTTGTGAAGAAGCGACATGTCTTTAGTGACTGTGTCCCTCACTCTCCTTGTGTGCGTGTGGGCTGACTCGTGTGGGTGCATGACACACTCTCAACCTGGGTTAAGTCCAGCGGGGACTTTGTAACCAGACTACTGAGGTCTCTTTAGAATCATAGGGCAGGAGTCCAGCTGGGACTCAGCAGGGCTTAGAAACAGAAGCCTCTAGATCTTTCTCTCTTTGCATCCCTCTCTACATTTGCTTCATTCATCTCTTTCACTCGTGTCCAGTGGTTCAACCAGATGTGGACACAGGGAGGGGCCTCTTTGTGTAGAAAAGCCATCAGGGACCGACCCAGAGGTTTGTGTGCCCGTGCCGCTCCCAGCCTCCAGAGTGGAACGTGGCTGGTGGAAGAACATTGGCTGCTTCCAACCACGTGTCCCCGAACATCTGCCCCACCTGTCACCTCCTACACACCAGGTGGATATCTAGGCTCTTGCCGAGTCGCCGAGGAAGGCAGGATGGAGTTTCTGGGACAGGTGTCCCCCCACCAGCAGCCCCAGGACTATCTACAGCATTTTAAGTTTATCCAGCAGAGTCTTTGAGAGGCAGAACTCTAGGAAACCCCTGTCAGCACCCCTGCACACCGGAGCTCTGAGCAGAAACGTGCAGCTCTGGAGGGGCCCTTCCCCCAGCCTGCCCCCCGCCCCCCTGCAGTGGTCTGTGTGGGCATCGTGCCCCCCACTGCCAGTACCATATGTGTGTGGAACTTATTTTAGTAATCCTAATCAGGAAATGATTAAAACAACTGTTTTTTTCCTTTAAACTACTCTATTTCATCTGTGTTATTCTTGAATATTGGATTTATATTAAATAGTAGTTTGTCCTAATTAACTTTAGTGTTACAGATTTGTGCCTCTTGAACTCAGCCTGCAGATTTATGCAAATTATATGAAGCTTTTAAGCTCAGAGTCCCAACATTTCCACTTACAGTCCCATTTATCTTATGTCACCATATCACAAACTCACCAAAGAAAGAGATGAGCTATTGGGATTGACATGCTTGATTATTTTAATTTTGCTACTGTGTAAACCAAGAAGCATACATGACTTTCCTAAGATAGATGCGTATTTGGCTGTTGACTTGGACAACCAACCAATACCCAGCCCTCTGCACTGTAAACCCAATACTCCATCCATTTTCTTGAGCTGTAGCTTGGGTACTGTACTCCAGTGCTATATGTGTGTGCAATATTTGTAGCAATTTCAGAATTAGTCCTCGAAATAGAGGGGACAGAACAGGAATTTGGGGGCAGTTTTAAATTATGCTTTCATGTGTCTGCTTTCATTAAATCTGACTCTCCCTTTCCCCCTCATTCTTGTTCTCCCCTCTTCTTTATCTTTCCTTCTCAATCTCTTCTGCATTTGTCAAAGTGCATGACATCAAAGATGAATGCCCTTTTGATCAGAGTTCACAGGAATTTGTTCACGGGAAGACATCCCTGGAGAAATATTCTAGAAAAAAATTTGTTACTAACAAGCAAAAATAATTACCAGGAAACTGTACTTATTAAATTGAGACTGGTTTCCTGCAGGGTGATTCTTCATCATCAGCATTGGTAGTTTGTACTGAGCTTTGGTGCGACATCACTTCTGCTTCTTGAAAGGCATAGAATTGGTCGTACAGGATTTTCCCACATCAGTGCACATGGCTTGTGTCAGGAAAGGCTGTATTCAAGAATGAGAAGCATCCTGGGTGCTGTGACTAGGAGAGGTGTACTTAGACACACAGATGTGGGGTGAGGGGGACTCGCATAGGGGTGGTGTAAACACGACCCGTTGTGTAGTTTATGCCTGGAGGTAGCAGCAGGCACGTTTGGAGCTGGATGCTGTCTGGCGCCTGGTGAGTCTGACTCAGCCTTTGTAGTCGGGCGCACCTGCCCAGTGCCCTCTTCTCAGGGCTCCCTGAACTATACACATTCAGCCCTTTCTCCCTGCCATATTCCCTCTGCCTCTCTTCTGTGGCTTATCAGAGCAATTAGAGTTGACTTTTTAATTTATTTAATTAATGGGGAGGAGCCAAGCAGCCCCAGAGAAGGCAGACGCCTTCTTAAAACACTCACACCTTCCAGTCTTGCTTTATTTCACTAGAACAGATATGCTGAGACACAAAATACCCTAATGCCTAAAAATAACCTCAACTATGAACAGTTATAATAGTCAACATTTAAGAAACAATTACCATGCACCAGGAAGGAACGTGCTTGGTGCTTGCTATGTAATAGTCATTGTAATTAGATAGAGGGAAAAGACTGAATATGCCAGCCTTGAGTGTCATGGAAAGAGGTAAAGACAGAGGCAGGATGAGGAAAGCTTCCTGCCTGGGCGTTATTGTGTGAAACCTTCCTGTCTGGGCGTTATTGTGTGAAACCCTCCTGCCTGGGCGTTATTGTGTGAAACCTTCCTGCCTGGGCGTTACTGTGTGAAACCTTCCTGCCTGGGCGTTATTGTGTGAAACCCTCCTGCCTGGGTGTTATTGTGTGAAGGCGCAACACCTGGGGCCAGAGTAGCGACTGTCAGGACCGTCCGTAGCCGCGAGTGGATTGTAAGATGTGTCTCCCCAGATGGAGTCATGGCTCCGTCACAGCACCGACCCTGGAGTCAGTGTAGCCCTCAAGGGTGATGCATTTGCTCTGTATTTGTTGTTCCGGGTGATCAGTAAAACAAGGACCATTAAAACTGTTCCTGAAGCAACTTTATTCAGGCATTCTGTAACTTGCATCCAGAATCATCCTGTTGGATATCTGGAAGGACAGCCGTCTTTCATCTTGTTGATTGCAATGGCTCCTAGTTTGTTCCTTGGATATTAAGGAGCACACTTCAAAATAATCCATGAGTGAAAGAGGAAATCACATGGAAAATTAGAAAACCTTTTTAGTTCAATGAGAGTGAAAAACATAACGTTACAAAGTCTGGGGATATAGAAGTCACAGAAAAACGTCTGCTTCTGCTTCATCGATTATGCTAAGCCTTTGGCTGTGTGGCTCACAACAAACTGTGGAAAATTCTTAAAGAGATGGGAATATCAGAGCACCTTATCTGTCTCCTGAGAAGCCTGTATGCCAGTCAAGAAGCAACAGTTAGAACCCTACATGGAACAACTGACTGGTTCAAAATTGGGAAAGGAGTACAACAAAGCTGTATATTGTCACACTGTTTATTTAACTTATATGCAGAATACATCATGGGAAATGCCAGGCTGGATGAAGTGTGGGCTGGAATCAAGATTTCTGGGACAAGTATCGACAACCTCAAATATGCAGATGATACCACTCTAGTGGAAGAAAGTGAGGAGGAGCTAAAGAGGCTCTTGATAAAAGTGGAAGAGGAGAGGGGAAAAGATGACTTAAAGCTCAACATTCAAAAAACTAAGATCATGGCCTCCAGTCCCATCACTTCAAGGTAAATAGAAGGGGAAAAGTGGAAGCAGTGACAGATTTTATTTTCTTGGGCTCCAAAATTACTCTGGACAGTGACTGCAGCCAGGAACTTAAAAGAAGTTTGTTCCTTGGAAGAAAAGCTATGACAAATCTAGACAGCATATTAAAAAGCGAAGACATCACTTTGCTGACAAAGGTCCAAATAGTCAAAGCTGTGGTTTTTCCAGTAGTCATATTCGAATGTGAGAGTTGGACCATCGAGAAGGCTGAGCACCAAAGAATTGATGCTTTCCAACTGTGGTGATGGAGAAGACTCTTGAGAGTACCTTGGACACCAGGGTGATCAAGCCAGTCAATCCTAAAGGAAATCAACCTGAATACTCACTAGAAGGACTGATGCTGAAGCTGAAGCTCCAGTACTTTGGCCACCTGATGTAAAGAGTTGATGCATTGGAAAAGAGCCTGATGCTGGGAAAGGTTGAAGGCAAAAGGAGAAGAGGGTGGCAGAGGATACAGTGAACAACAGGGAAAGCTGGAGTGCTGTAGTCCATTGAGTCATAAAGAGTTGGACATGACTTACCAACTAAACAGCAACAAGTTGCAAAAATAGTAGAGTCCAGCTCCTCGCGTGGTGACACGTGGTGTGACTGGTAGAGAGTCCAGCTCCTCGCGTGGTGACACGTGGTGTGACTGGTAGAGTCCAGCTCCTCGCGTGGTGACACGTGGTGTGACTGGTAGAGAGTCCAGCTCCTCGCGTGGTGACACGTGGTGTGACTGGTAGAGTCCAGCTCCTCGCGTGGTGACACGTGGTGTGACTGGTAGAGAGTCCAGCTCCTCGCGTGGTGACACGTGGTGTGACTGGTAGAGTCCAGCTCCTCGCGTGGTGACACGTGGTGTGACTGGTAGAGAGTCCAGCTCCTCGCGTGGTGACACGTTTTGTGACTGTAGTGAAATATCAAGGCCAAGAAAATGATGTTCATGCAACACTGTTAACTGGACTACAAACTTTGTTCGGTTCTCACCAGCTTTAACATGCCCTCTTTTAAGATTTCTAGCCAATGTAATGGACATGATAATAGTAGTAGCATTGTTGGAATAGAAAAGAGATAATGTATCTTTTATTTGTCTTTTCAGAAATACCCAAAGTAAATGCTTTCAGACTATTAATTTGGAAGTTCTTAGGTTGTGGTGATTAAGAATGTACACCCTGCAGCCTGACTGTGAGAGTTTGGATCTCGGCTCCACTGTGGACTGTCTGTAATTTTTTAGCAAACTACTTCACCTTTCTTCTCATCCTTAGAGTAGAAATAGAACAGAGGCTGTCTTGCTGAACCGTTTGTGGGGCTTAAGGAAAATAACATATGTAAAGCATTTAGAACTATACCCAACATATAAGAGGTTAAATTATAAGAAATAGCTGTTTTTGTAGATCAAAATGGCTGTATATTGGCCATACCATATAATTTGACCTAAAAGTGATGTATAAGTGTTTTCTCTTATTTGTGTTATTACCACCAGTAAGAGAAGTCAGTAAGGGCAACTAGTAAAAAATTAGATGTTTAAAAAAAAATCAGAGAATATCAACTTCTAACATCATAGTATGAGGAACTCCACTGACCCAGTCCCCAGTGAAACTGATAAAATTGTTAAAAAAAAAAAAAATTTAGAGCTTCTATAAATGGCCAAATATAAGTGCAAGGGACAAAAATAGAAATATCTATTGAGGAATATCTACAAAGATTCTAGAGGAAATGTGTATCATACACATTCCTGATACACAAATTCCACAGTCTGTGCAATTTGTATCAAGATTGCTCCTTCCTTCTAGCTTAGCAAGGCAGAGGCTCCATTCCAGACTCCCTCAGCCTAGACTGGGGCTCCTTATGCCTCCACCTCCCCAGTGAAGGATTTTCTTCCTGTGAGGAAACGTCAGTGTTTCTCATCCATCTTAACTACCTGCTGCTGAGTCTCAGCTCCAGTAACTGCAGTAGATTGGTGAAGGCTTCTCTCTTGCCACCCAACCTCCACTGTGGATTAAAGAATTCGCTAGAGGAGCTCAACAGTAGATTTGAACTGTTAGGAGAAGGAATAAGCAAAGTTGAAAATATTGATAGGGTTATGCAAGCTGAAGAGCAGAGAGAATAAAGAATGAAGAAAATGAGAGCTCAGAGAAATGTGGGAGACTGTTAAACACACCAACATATGCATAGTGGGAATATAAGAGAGAAAGAGAAGACAGAAAAAAAAATTTGCAGAAACAATGGCTGAAAACATCTCAAATTTATTGACAAACAATAGCCTTGATGAACATCCAGGATGCTCAATGAAGTCAAAGTAGGATAATAGCAAAGAAACTCATTGTATCTTTATAAACAGCTGCATCATAGTAGAAGTGCTGAAAGTTAAAGACAAGGAGAAAAATCTTGAAAGTAGCAAGAAAGAAAAATGGTTCATTACTTGCCAGGAAATCCCAATAAGATGAACAGAGAACATGTTACTAGAAACCATAGATGCCAGAAAGCAATGGGGTAAGACACTTACCCTGCTGGTGCTGAGCAGTGGGGGCCCTGTCAGTCAAGTGTCCTATACTCCACAAAGCCATCTTTCAGAAATAAAGGCAAAGTAAAGACATTCCCAGATAATGACTGAGAGAATTTGTTACTAGCAGACCCTCCTTATAGGAAACACTGAAGAAAATTGTCCCAGCCTAAAGCTAATAACTCTAGGTAATTTGAATCTACGTGAATGCCAATGAGGATAAATTCCAGAAATCTACTACTAGGTAAATCACATTTAAACTATAGAAAATCAAAAACAGGGAGAAAATTTGGGGGGAAAAAGAGTAGGGGAAAAAAAAAAACCTTGCTAAGCAGGAAACTAGAATAAGAAACACATCAGACTTCTTGCTGGAAATTGTACAAGCAGGGAGAGAGTGGAGTAAACTGTTTAAAGCATTCAGTAAAAAAACTCATCAACCTAGAATTTTGTATCCAGTAAAATTTACATTTGAAAATTGAAGGGAGAAAAAGTGAAGGAGAAAGACTTTCTAGCCCCAAACTCAAGAATTTGTTGCCAGCAGACCTGCCTGGCAAGAAATGTTAAAAGAAGCTCTTCAGAGAGAAGGAAAATTATTCAGGTCAGAAGCTCCAATCTGCATAAAGAAAGGAAACACATTATAGAGGGAATAAATTAATGTAAAATAGTTTACATTTTGTATTTGTAATGTAAAACATCAGCATCTCAGAATAGTTACTGTATAGTTTCATTTTTACAAAGTTCAAGTATAGGCAACCTGAATTACGGTGTGTAGAGATGAACACATAGGGGGGAAAGGTTCACTGGGGTGTGAAGACTGCGAGGGGCACAAAGGCTCCGTATTTTGACCTAGGTTGTAGTTTATAAAAGTATTTTTGTTTCATATACTCTTTGTGTGTAATTTCATAATTAAAATTTTTTCAGATAACTTTCCTATATAATTAGCAGTGTGTATGTGTTCACTCAGTTGCTCAATCTTATGTGACTCTTTGTGACTCAGTGGACCAGAGCCGGCCAAGCTCCTCTGTCCATGGAATTTCCCAGGCAAGAGTACTAGAGTGGGTTGCCATTTCCTCCTCCAAGGGATCGTCCCAACCCAGCGATACAACCTGAGTCTCCTGTGTCTCCTGCATTGCAGGCAGATTCATTACCTCTGAGATAACAGGGAAGCCCCATATAATTAGCAGTAACCATATAGAAAACATCATGGAAAGAAATTCTCTCAACAATATAATATTTGAAACAAATATAACAAGAAGTATAGAAGACCTCTATGAGACCACCAGAAACCTTACAAATGACTCTAAGTGATGTGTTGATCCTGTGTTCAGTTACACCTCCTTCCTGAACGGGGAAGCTCGACATTGTGAGAACACCGTGCTGGGCTGGGCTGTGCTAAGTCGCTTCAGTTGTGTCTGACTCTTTGTGACCCCAGGGACTGAAGCCCACCAGGCTCCCCTGTCCATGGGATTCTCCAGGCAAGAACACTGGGGCGGATTGCCCTCCTCTGTGAGAACACTGTTTCTCTCTAAACTGATTCACTGGTTGACTTAATGCAATTTCAGTCACGTTCCTGGAAGATACATGGTGGAAGTTGACAAAATAATACTCGAGTGCTAAAGTTGATATGTAAACCAGAAGCAGTGAGGAGAAAGTTGAAAGTAAAGTGAGTGGCTCAGCCGTAAAGAACCCACCGGCCAGTGCAGGAGACGTGCGTTTGATCACTGGGTCAGGAAGACCCCCCTGGAGAAGGAAAGGGCAACCCACTCCAGTATTTTTTGCCTGGAGAATTCCATGGACAGAGGAGCCTGGTGGGAAGTCCATGGGGTCGCAAAGAGTTGGACATGACCGAGGCACCAAACAACAACAGAGTGATCACTGCTGATCAGAAAGGACAGTCTAGGGGGTGAGCGTCTGTCACGGACGGTTCCACCTGGACTGGCTGTGGGCCTGTGTGTGGCGGGGGGAGGGGCGGCGAATGCCAGCTTTCCCTGGGAAAGAGCCCGAGGCTGACCGAGTCCACAGGAAGAGTCAGGGAGGAGGTACAAGGGGGTAAGAGGGTGACGCAGAGCTCAGGAGAGGCACTTGTGAGGTCAGAAGGGAGACAACGCACCAGACGTCGGGCCTGAACCAGAAACGAGCACAAAAACAGCATTTCCAAGGAAGACGTTTCTAATGTGATACAACATTGAGTTACATAATTTATGATGCAGTATTAGTATATCATAATTATATTGTGTATCAGTATTACTTATGCGATATTAATAATAAATGACACAATTTTAGTGACAGTGATACAATATTTAATGATAGGATATGAACTTATACAAACTGGGCACAAAGCAACATGTATAGTTTAGTCATAATTTTGATAAAGAAAAATTGCAGTATATACATGCAGAAACTGAGAAATAATTCCAGATTGTTACTTCAGTGGCTTTTTAATGTGGTAAGAGGAAGGGCATTTTTTAATATTCTCCTTTATTTTCTAAATTTTCTATAATGAATAGGTGTTACCATTTACCTGGGGAAAATATGTATTATTTCAGAAAAATAGGTTCCGTTTTACCTTGGAACATTTAAGTGGATAGTCTATAAATATTAGAATGGGCTGATGACATGACATGGCAGGCACTTGTTAAATGGCATGGAGTCAGGGCTAGTGCTGGCCTTTTACCTTGGAGAGCTTCAGTGTCCACTTTTCCTCCAAGAACCCTTAAGCTTCAGTGTTTTGGGGTTTTTTTCTTGTTGAAATGTATTTCTCAAACTTATGGATCTGGGAAAGAAACTGAAGCCACCTAGCCGTGGGCAGTTGCTTCAGAAATTCTAAAACGTGTTCAGCTTCTTCATGCTCCATGTCCTGAACTGTAAAAATTCTAGTTTTGTTATCAACGGGTATCATAGGGTGAATTAAATCTCATCCCTGTTTTATTTGACTGGGAGCAAAAACAAATCTTAAAAATTCAGAAATGCTTGGTTCAACCATATAATTTGCATAAACTTAGAACCTCAGCTACCATATGTTTTTATTTTCAGTACTACTCACAGTATCACTGTTATTTGGGTATATGTGATTTGTTATATCTAGACTTTTTCTTTTCTGCAGAAATTCATTCATAATAATATTCTGGTTTAGGGTAAGTTTCCATATATCAGGGAGCAAAAAAAATCAAGCCGTGTTATAGATGGAGACATACCAGTACTGAATATTTTGGCAGATCGTATTCTATTTCATGCTCCCAGAATCTAATCACATGGTCTAGTGGGTGAATGCATTAAAGAGGGATAAGGGGAGCACCACCTCTTAAACTGACGGAAGGAGAGAAAGGAAA
>NW_011494795.1:3312326-3319574 GCF_000754665.1 Bison bison bison | reverse complement strand
AAAAGAGGGAAAAGGGGAGCACCCCCTCTAAAACGGACGGAAGGAGAGAAAGAAACGCTCCCCCCTGCTGCCTGTGTGCCGAGCCACTTCAGTCGTGTCCAAATCTGGGCGTCCCTATGGACGGGAGCCCACCAGGCTTGTCTGTCCATGGGACTGTCCAGGCGAGTGTACTGGAGTGGGCTGCTATACCCTTCTCCGGGGAATCTTCCCAACCCAGGGGTCGAGCCCACAGCTCTTCTGTCTTCTGCACTGTCAGGCGGGCCCATCACCACTGGTGCCACCTGGGAGGCCCCGCTTGCTCGTGGCTAGGCCCTGGTTCCGGAGGAGAAAAAGCCGCTCACACCCCCCTTTCCTCTCTGCTGGGCCAGGGGCAGGGCGATGAGGTTGCCCGGCTTGTGCACGGGGCAGTTCTCCCATCTCCCTCCCAGTGATAGGAACACGCCCTGCAGCTAGCTCCCAAGGCTTGGAGCTGTCCTGGTGTGCAATGGCAGCAATGCAGGTTTACTTTGGACCAAGTCAGCACTGTAGAGAAGCAGAAATGAAAAAAAACCCCACCTCTCCCAGAACACCAGTGTACACTGGTTTAGCTTACATTCTTATTAGCATCCAGACATTTTTCACACTTTTTAATACAAAGCTCACGCAGGCTTACAGAACCCGGTGAGACGTAATGTGTGTTTAGGGAATAAGACATGATTTATTTGCCAACCACAGAATTGACTAAGTTATTGAACAAAATTGGCAAAAATGTTTTACTCTCAGAATATATGGTTATTTTGACTGCTTCAATTAAAAATCACTTAATAGCATCAGTGTATCATTGCCAAGGAGGACCAGAGATTTAGTACGATCTTACAAGCATCTCTAAAGAAGGTGCTTGATTCAAGTGATTAGATGGACAAGGAACGTGAAAGAGGTGCTAATTGCATTGCAGAAGAGTGGAGACTAAGGCAAACCACTTAATTTCGATGTCTTCTCTCGTGTCAAATCAACACATATAAAAGTATTTAAATATATAATTTATATGTAATGCTGCCTATAAATACTGAGATAAGAGGTACTTGATGGAGTCAAATGCGATAAAACATTTCAGTTTTTGCCATCGATTCACACCTTTCTTTCCTGCACATTTTCTGCTTAAACTGTGGGACGATGCCTGAGCGTGGTGATGAGTGTATGCCACGGTCCCCCTTCTCGCGAAACAGCCTCATGTACCGGCATGTGCAGAGCCTGTCCCTTCTGAGAATTTGCTTTTTCCTTCCAGAGCCGCCTGCCCCCCACAGTGATTCCTGGGGCTCCCCCTGTAGCTGTGGTCCCAGAGGAAGCCTGGGGCCTCACTGTCCTGGCCCAGAGCCCTCCCCGGGGTCCCTGTATGGCTACCGGCCTGAGGGCTCGCGCTTCCGTTATCATGGGACGTTTAGGCTCTCACTAACATGAAACTTAAATTTCAGTCAGTGGTTTTCACGTGCACGTCAGTCTTCTGAAGGTTGATAGTTCTTAAGCCATCGAATAAAAGGGCTATAAAATAGGATAATGCCCCTTTTTACTTCCTGTCCCATAAACCTTGAAGTCAGCGCGTCCGTTCATAATTCATCACTGCTGCACCGTCGCTCACCCCAAGATGGTGCCTGTAGCAAACAAAGCATGTGGGTAGGACCAGAGACACCACCTGCAAGAAGGAGAGCGTGGGGCAGGGATTGGAGGGGGCAGGGGTGTGGTTGAGCCCCTGATGGTCCGGGGGCTGTTTACTCGTTAACCATCCCTGTGGACTACAGCCAGGGGACTGAATCTCAGCCAGTGATGAGTCTCTTACCGCCTTACAGACCTCTTCTTGAAAGGTGCTTTTCCTCACAAGAAATTATTCAGCACTTCCCTGCTGGCAGTGCTGAGCTCTGATCAGACCTTGCCCACAAGCCCTGGAAGGGTGTCTCTGGGGCAAGACATTGGCCATGGCCCCTAGGCAGCTTTGCCAGTTGCTGGGCTTCGGCTCCAGATCCCTCCCCTCCTCATTGCCTCTGAGGACTGCTCTCTTCTGAAAGCCCTGGGAAAATCATTTTCTGCTTCCATTTCCTTCCCTGGTTCAGTTGCAAAATGTATGTGGTTATATCTAATTTTTAAAAACATCACGGATGATGGTCTAGAGACTGAAGATAGCATTTCATGTGAGGCATATTTCCAATGAGCACAGGGTGAAATGAGCTCTCTGCCAGTGGGGAAAGCATCCCTTTTGCCTTCTATGATTTACATTTCAAAACAGCCTTTGGGGAGAAAGTTAACTAATAAACTTTCTAAGTCTCTGCCTACGTGATTGAACATACATCACAATTCTTGTTTTCATCTTGCCAAACCTGATGGCTGAGGCTGAAATTGACTCTGTTAACTTGTCTTCCTAAAGCTCTTATTCACTGCTATTAAGGACTGCAATCTAAGTAATGAATTTATTAGATCAATTATTTTAATCTTAATGCATGTTTAGGACTTCAAAGATCCCTTTCTTTTGATTTTCATTCATTTAAATAGTTTCCCGCACATCACAGTTTCCATGCCTTCACTTTGATGCGTAATTACTATTTTGCAAGGACTCCCAAGACTTTTAATGTCTTTGGACCTTAGGATTTTAACAGAGTTAAACACAAACAAGACGAGAAAACAAGGGCCATGGAGAAACTTTGTTACTGACCATTAGGAGAAGTTTTAAACTCTTGGTCAAAGTGTGATTCTGTGTTTAAGAAATCAAAAGCATGCTGGGAGATGCCTTCAGAAACATTTACAGAAATCGTTTTGATTTTAGAATTCTAGCATGCATTTATATCATCTGGGATTATACTCATCCCTTGGTATCCTCAGTGGGTTGGTCCCAGGACCCTCACCCTCTGCTACCCCTCACTTCCGAGCTACCAAAATCCAAAGATGCTCAAGCCCCTTATATAAAATGGTGCAGTATATGCATGTAACATCGGAATCCTCTCTTGTGCTTTAAATCATCTCTAGATCACTTACAACTCTTTGTGACCTCAAAGACTACATATGCCAGGCTTCCCTGTCCTTCACCGTTTCCCAAAGTTTGCTCAGCCTCATGTCCATCGAGGCAGTGATGCCTTCCAACCATCTCATCCTCTGCCACCCCCCTCTCCTCCTGCTATCAATCTTCCCCAGCATCAGGGTCTTTTCCATTGAGTTGGCTCTTCGCATCAGGGAGCCAAAATATTGGAGCTTCAGCCTCAGCATCAGTCCTTCCAATGAAGGCCATCCTGTGGACCTGTTTATCTCAGGGACAGTTTCAGCAGCCTGACTTTGCACAGTTTTCTCAGCAGTGAAATGCATGAGGGCACACTCATAAGTTGGTGAAGTGGTGTTTGTGGGCCATGATCTCATATAAAAAGAGATTTAAAAGCCATATTTTGAAGTAACTAGAACTGGACCCTTCTGTATTTGCTGTCTTTTTTCTTTTCTCTTTTTACTATATTTAATAACATGATGAGAATTCAGCATCACCTATAATATAAAATTTTGAAGGAAAGTAAATGTAAAAAAATTAATGATTTTATAAGGAACATCTTTCTTAGAGACTTGATATTTCTAGGCATTGCTCTTGGCTTTCCATTCAAGACTTCTGGCCAAACCATAAACATAAATGTCTTGGCCATGTGGAAATGGTTGTAAAAGATGTTTAAAAGAAGGCTGATCCAAGAGCCTTGGATGTTATGCTGGCCAATGAGGTTGGGCCTTGGAGAGTTTATTCAACTAACCTGAAGTTCTTTTTCTGAGAAATTAATATTACTTTTTAATACAATTATTTTCGTTCATACCCCAAGGATTTACTTAAGGTATAATTGAATATTGCATTTTTAAGAAAGTTTCTTAATTTATTAATTCCTTCATCAAATTTTGCTTGGTGTTGTTCTGTCAGAACAATTTAATTTTACACCAGCTAATTTAGCCTATATAATATTTCTCCTGAAATTCAAATAGCTTGGCAAGCTGTTACAGGTGGTAAGAAAGAAAACACTTTTATAGGAAGCATTAAAATGTTAAATTGTGAAGTGCAATCATGTTTTCAGTCCTCGGAAGCATTCCATTACTAACCCTCCTGTATCCTTGAAAGGAAAGTTGTATTTTACTGAAAAGCCAGTGCTTTCCTTAGTCGCCCTTTCATTGCCTAATGCACCTCCTTCCTTCCTGTCTCCTCCTATCCCAGAAGTTCTTCCAGGATTGCTGACTAGAATAACAGCAGGACCTGGTTTCTGAGTAACCAAGAAAAAAGAAAAAAAAAAAAAAAAGTTCCTTGTCAGTGGTTAACAATATGCAGTGAATAATTCACAAGTGATGAAGCAGCGTCTCGTCTGACAAGACCGTACCTGCTCACCGAGCCGCCCGTGTGTGATCGCTGTGGCCTTAGTTGGGGGAATACGCGGGGTTCAAAGGGCTTTGGTGATTCTGAAAGCCTGCAGCCCAGGGAGCTCTCACCAGCCTCCTTTCTACTGTTCACTTGTTGGGCCCAGAGGGGCTTACATTACTGATTACATAGCACTTGGGCAATGTTTTATCTAATTTCTGATAAGGCTTTGTTTTATAAAGTGAGTTTGCGTCTGTGGAAATAAACGAGGAGAACAGAGGCTATCGACTGCCCGCTCACTCCAGCAAGGGAGGGAGCCTTGCTTTTGGCTGAGACTCAAAGGCTGGCCAAGGCCTGGAGGGCTTTACAGGGAGAGGACGGGGGCATTGCGGGCCTTGCTCGGAGGCCGTGCCTAGGAGGCTGGAGGCGGTTGCCTGGAAGAGGGTCTGGTCTGGGGAGTGTCGTGGGCTCCCCTGGGTGGTCCTGAGCTGGGGAGGGGTTGGGGGCCACCAGTGGCCGGGCCTCAGCCTCCCAGCTGAGGGTGCAGCGGGCATGCCTGGTCTCTTCAGGCTTCTCGTGGGTCAGTGCCCGTTGCCTCACATGGTCTCTCCTGTGTGCTCAGTCTCGCATCTCGTGCTGAGAACCTTACCTAGTCACGTGTGAGCTGAACATTCTTCAGTGGGAAGCTTTAGATCAAGAAGGATGTTGGGATATTTTTAAACGTTGCTTTTTAACTTGTATATAGTAACATCTACTCTCTTCAAAGGATGTAGAATCTGACCACCACCACAGTCAAGACATAGAATGTTACCTCCAGAGGTCCTGCACTTTCCCGCTATAGCCAGCCCCTCCCACACCCCTCACCCCTCACCCCAAGCAACCACTCATCCATTTTCTGGCCCTGTGGGTTTGCCTTTTCTAAGACATCATATGAATAGATATGCAGAGTACAGAGCTTTTTGATCTGGCTTTTTTCACATGTCATAAAGTGGAAGACACATCCATATTGTTTTATGTATATCAATTGTTTATTCTCTTTTTTAAAAAATCTAAACTTTAGGTCTTATCTGAATTCCACCAGTTTTTCCCTAATGCCCTTTTCCTGCTCCAGGATCCCATCCCGGATCCCGCGTTGCAGTTAGTCATCCTGTCTCCTTCGTCTCCTCCAGTCTGCGGCAGCTTCTGGGTCTCTCCTTATTTTTATGACCTTGGCACTCTGGAAGAGTACTGGTCAGCTGCTCTGTGGAACATTCTTCCACGTGTTTGACGTTGCCTCACGATCAGCCTGGGCTTGTGGACTTGGGAGAGAACCACCAAGTGCAGGGCCCTTTGCGTGGCATCACCTCTGGGTCTCCAGGAGCCCAGCCTGCCGTGTTCCCTACCTGGGGACCTGGACTGCTTGGTGCATGTGATGGGTGACGGGTTTTTCCAAGGTATAGTTCCTGAGTTTTTTCCCTACACTCCTGGCAGATTTTTCCACACACTGACCAAACATGTAATGCTCTTCCACACCAGTGCTCCAGCTCTCTGACAGCAACTGGTGTCCAGCAATTCAGTCCCGGGAGCTGAGCTCCCTTTTTCTCTCTGGGTGTGCCCTCTCCCAATTCCTGCGTGTATTCGCCTACCCGGAAGCCCTGCAGACCCCTCAGTCTAGGGGTTTTATGGACGTTTTATAACATAAGTGTGGTTGAGTACATCATTGCTCACTGGCGATTACCTCAATCCCCAATCCCTTTCCTCCCCAAGCCTGGGGGAGTGGAACTGACAGTTCCAAGTTTCTGATCGAGGCTTGTCTTTCTGCAGCCAGCCCCTTCCCCCGCCCCCCAGTCTTGGAAGCTCCACAGGAACCGACCAGGAACCCCGTCTTTAGAAGGAGAGACGCTTCTGTCGCCCTTTGTTGTTGTTATTCAGTCACTAAGTCGTGTCTCTTTTCCACCCCGTGGACTGCAGCACGCCAGGCTTCCCTGGCCTTCACCATCTCCCAGCGTTGTTCAAACTCATGTCCATTGAGTCAGTGATGCCAGCCAACCACCTCATTCTCTGTCGCCTCTGTCTCCTCTTTCCCCTCAATCTTTCCCGGCATCAGGCTCTTTTCCAGGGAGTTGACTCTTCGCATCAGGTGGCCAAAGTATTGGAGCCTCAACTTCAGCATCACTCCTTCCAATAAGTATTCAGGGTTAATTTCCTTTAGGATTGACTGGTTTTAATTGCCTTGCAGTCCAGGGAGTTCAAGCTTCAGTCCAAGCTCAAGAGTCTTCTCCAGCACCATAGTTCAAAAGCATCAATTTTTAGATTTTTATGGGCTAACTCTCATGTCTGTACATGAGTACTGGAAAAACCATCAGATCAGATCAGATCAGTCGCTCAGTCATGTCCAACTCTTTTCGATCCCATGAATCGCAGCACGCCAGGCCTCCCTGTCCATCACCAAATCCCGGAGTTCACTCAGACTCATGTCCATCGAGTCAGTGATGCCATCCAGCCATCTCATCCTCTGTCGTCCCCTTCTCCTCTTGCCCCCAATCCCTCCCAGCATCAGAGTCTTTTCCAATGAGTCAGCTCTTCGCATGAGGTGGCCAAAGTACTGGAGCTTCAGCTTTAGCATCATTCCTTCCAAAAAAATCCTAGGGCTGATCTCCTTTAGAATGGACTGGTTGGATCTCCTTGCAGTCCAAGGGACTCTCAAGAGTCTTCTCCAACACCACAGTTCAAAAGCATCAATTCTTCAGCGTTCAGCCTTCTTCACAGTCCAACTCTCACATCCATACATGACCACAGGAAAAACCATAGCCTTGACTAGACGGACCTTTGTTGGCAAAGTAATGTCTCTGCTTTTGAATATGCTATCTAGGTTAGTCATAACTTTCCTTCCAAGGAGTAAGCGTCTTTTAATTTCATGGCTGAAGTCACCA
>NW_011494795.1:3311575-3312226 GCF_000754665.1 Bison bison bison | reverse complement strand
TATTGCTATTTCTCCCAGCAATCTTGATTCCAGCTTGTGTTTCTTCCAGTCCAGCGTTTCTCATGATGTACTCTGCATATAAGTTAAATAAGCAGGGTGATAATATACAGCCTTGACGTACTCCTTTTCCTATTTGGCACCAGTCTGTTGTTCCATGTCCAGTTCTAACTGTTGCTTCCTGACCTGAATACAGATTTCTCAAGGGGCAGGTCAGGTGGTCTGGTATTCCCATCTCTTTCAGAATTTCCCACAGTTTATTGTGATCCACACAGTCAAAGGCTTTGGCATAGTCAATGAAGCAGAAATAGATGTTTTTCTGGAACTCTCTTGCTTTTTCCATGATCCAGCAGATGTTGGCAATTTGATCTCTGGTTCCTCTGCCTTTTTGAAAACCAGCTTGAACATCAGGAAGTTCACAGTTCACATATTGCTGAAGCCTGGCTTGGAGAATTTTAAGCATTACTTTACTAGCGTGTGAGATGAGTGCAATTGTGTGGTAGTTTGAGCATTCTTTGGCATTGCCTTTCTTTGGGATTGGAATGAAAACTGACCTTTTCCAGTCCTGTGGCCACTGCTGAGCTTTCCAAATTTGCTGGCATATTGAGTGCAGCACTTTCACAGCATCATCTTCCAGGATTTGAAATAGCTCAA
>NW_011494795.1:3311024-3311233 GCF_000754665.1 Bison bison bison | reverse complement strand
AGAAGTGGTTTTTTTTTGTTGTTGTTTTTAGTTGACCGATTTTCCCCCTTAATTTCCTTGAAAAATTCAGTATCCTATTGATCAAGAACATTTTTCTTTTGGTCCATACTTAGTGATCTGTTTAATTATTTGGCAGTACTTCTTCTAAACAAACAAACTCAGGGGTCATTTCATCTTTTCTTGCCTTAAAAAAAATATGCCTAATCATT
>NW_011494795.1:3308592-3310924 GCF_000754665.1 Bison bison bison | reverse complement strand
GCTCAACTAGAATTCCATCACCTCCACTAGCTTTATTTGTAGTGATGCTTTCTAAGGTCCACTTGACTTCACATTCCAGGGTGTCTGGCTCTAGGTCAGTGATTACACCACCATGATTATCTGGGTCATGAAGATCTTTTTTGTACAGTTCTTCTGTGTATTCTTGCCATCTCTTCTTAATATCTTCTGCTACCATAGCTTTGACTCTATGGACCTTTGCCAGCAAAGCGATGTCTCTGCTTTTTAATATGCTGCCTAGGTTGGTATAGCTTTTCTTCCAAGAAGCAAATGTCTTTTAATTTTGTGGCTGCTTTCACCATGCACAGTGAATCTGGAGCCCAGGAAAATAAAATCTGTCACTATTTCCACTTTTTTCACATCTGTTTGCCATGAAGTAGTGGGACCAGATGCCATGATCTTAGTTTCTGAACGTTGAGTTTTAAGCCAGCTTTTCACTCTCCTCTTTCACCTTTGTCTCCCTTACTTAGGAAATCCCAGTTGTTTCGGGAACTCAATTGCCAGGAACCCAGGCAGAGATCAAATGTGTGTTTCGCATTGGTCTCCAATTACTTAGAAGCAAGTCAGTCACTTGGTCCAGCCCACCCTTCAGGATGGCGGGGTGTAAACTCCACTTTCTGAAGACAGGTGTCAATAATGTGGGCATGGGCACCTGTTAAAACCGTTGCAGCAATCAGCTGATATTCTGAGGCGATGTTTTAGGGCTATTCGAATAGCTGTTTCTCCTTAAATTTTATCACCAGGAGATCTTGCTTGTAGCAGTTATTGTGGTGAAGTTCCGTTTCCCTCGTTCTTTCTACGTTTATCATTTTGAGTTCTTCTGTAACAAAGATTTGTCTCTTCTCCCCATGTATTTTTTTTTTATCCAGTCATTTATTATATTATTATGGGCATGGGCATTTATGTTATTCCTTGAGTTATAATCTGTTTTTAATTTGTGGCTCAGATTATTCCAGCCTTGGGAGTTTTTTCAGGTTGGCTTCTGTGTGTCCCTTTGATTTTTTGGTTTGTTTGTTTGTTTCTTTTTGCTCAGCACTTCCCTCCTCTCTAGAACCAGGAGACGCTGCAGGCTCATTTCGTGTACTATGTGCACCAGCCTCAGAATTGGCCAGGCCTTAGAAGATTCCGGGTTTCTTTTACTGGAAATGGGATTAGAAAGATCTGGTCCTCAGTATGCTTGCTGCTGCTAGATTGTCACACTTCTAGGCCTCGCGGTGGACAGAGCTAGTACATCAACACAAATGTTCTAACCCCCACACACACACGAGTCTATGTTCCAGTAGCTATCTGTATACATTTTAAAATAACCATGAGTTCATGCAGGGCTCTCTCTCCGTGATCCAGGACCGTGGGTTCGTTCCATTTTCTTCCATTTCTTCTCTGTCACTTCTCTCTTTCTCTGACTCCCGTTCTCTGTAGTTTGTTCACCCACTTAACCCCAGTGTAGCTAGTTTCAGAACTGCTAACTCACACCCCTGTAAGAAACAGGTTCACCAACTAAGCACTGTTTAGGTATAACTCCCTTACCTTTAGCCTTGAAATAGCCAGTCAAAACACAGTTTTCCAAAGCTAGTTAGGGCACTTCCCTTCTCCTCTCTTCCTTCAGTAAGATTACGTCTCACATCTGCATTTCACTCATCAGTCATTCGATTGTCACCATCGAAGCTCCATCCTGGGGCCTCCAGTTCCTTGGCTGAGTTGTTTCTTTTCAGTCGGCAAGCAGTGACGTTCGGTCTTTGCTGGGCCTCCCATGGCAGTCACAGAAGCGCCGAGTGGCGTGTGCGCCGTAGCAGCACACACCACAGGCCCGCCGCCCTGAAGACGCCCGTGCGTCCTCCGTGCTCAGTCCTTCCCACCAGCCCTGGCAGCCACTAAGCTGTTTCTGACCACACCGTTGTGCCATTTTCAGTAGGTCATATACATGGGTTTTTACATTTTGCCTAGCAAAATGTATTTAAAATTTTTCATGCAGTTGTGTGAATAAGCAGCGTGTTCCTTTTAATGCTGAGCTGTCTTCCATTGTCTGAAGTATCACAATTTGTTTATCCACTCCTCTGCCACAGTATGTTCTGATGGTTGGGGTGATTAGGAAGAAAGCTGCTATAAGCATTGCTTACGTACTCTTTTGTAAACTTACATTTTCGATTCCCTTGGGTGAATACCTAGGAGTGGGTCAGAGTTACATGTTTAATTTTTATGTCTGTGTTTGCAAAACGTTTTTTTTTTACCGAGAACATAGAATGAACAGCACTTTTCCTTAGTGAGGGTTTTGATTGCCCAATTACATGTGGGTTTTTTTTGTTGTTGTTTTTAG
>NW_011494795.1:3308319-3308492 GCF_000754665.1 Bison bison bison | reverse complement strand
CACGCCAGGCTTCCCTGTCTATCACCAACTCCAGGAGCTTACTCAAACTCATGTCCATCGAGTTAGTGATGCCACCCAGCCATCTCATCCTCTGTCATCCCCTTCTCCTGCCTTCAATCTTTTCCAGCATCAGGGTCTTTTCAAATGAGTCAATTCTTCGCATCAGGTGGCCA
>NW_011494795.1:3285832-3308219 GCF_000754665.1 Bison bison bison | reverse complement strand
CTGATAAGGATAAAAACACACCAGCAGTGCTGCTGCCAAGGGACATCGACAGTGGAAACAGTCAAGGCTTGGAGTCACACAGCACCAGAGCACCAAGGCTGGATGATCCGAAAACGGATAACAAAAATCATAAGCACAGTATTGAAGAACAAGCATGAGGTTTTTGTACTTGCTTCCATTTTTAAATGGCAGAATGCAGACCGTTTCCCTTCTGGCTCAGTGGTTTAACTCCAGCCCTAGGCAGGAATAAGCAAATATTGTTTCCACGTGACAAGTCTTTAGCTACTATTTGAAACACTTTCTTCCTAAAGAACTATAGTCAGGAAATGTCAGCCCACTGTGTATCTGAATACATCTTTGTGGGGTTGTGTTATTTTTAACCACAACTCCGCCAAGAATTACTTAAAGAAATTGAAAATATTTTTGCATTGAGTGGTTTAGGGAAGACCACACGATAGACTTAAGTTACGATAGACTTAAATTACGATAGACTGCTAGTCCTGTTTGGGGGACTCCGTTTCCGCTGTTGGAACCTGGAAGTTCCTCAGGCCAGCCTCTGCTCACCTTAGGTTGCTGGTTTCTAGTGGAGGTGCGTCCTCGCGTGGGGTGCTGGTGAGGTGTGTCTGGTCCCCGATGGCAGCCAGTCGCCAGGTAGGAGGCAGGCGAGTCTGCCTGCGGGGCTCACGATGGTCCTGCAGGATGAGGAATGGCTCTGTGCCTGCGTGGCTTCCCCAACCTCCCTGGATGTTTACACAGACTTAGAAAAACAAACATCGACTATGACCCGAGCCAAGCACTCCATTTAAAAATAAGCACACTATGTTTTTGCAGAGTTTTTAACATACACTGGAATTCCCCACAAATGCAATTACTGAGTAAATTGAGGGAAAATTGTACTTTGTTTTGTTCGGAACTTTACCAAGAGCTGTTCACCATTTCAGCAATGCCCCTGTGGTATGCGAGCTGCTATTACTGCACACCTGTATCTGTCTTCGTTTGTAGCCATGGCATGCAAGCATCTAACAGAGGGAACTAGGGATTCAAAACAAGAGACTTAGAACCAAATGTTTTCTAATTAGTAGAGGAGTATTAAATGTGAAGACACCATGCCTATTAGGTTTTATAAAATGTCGTTTATTGTCATTCTCTCTCTCTTTTTTGTTCTTGTAGTATGACCATATGAAATACATTATAAAATTGCATACTTAAGTTACTGATTTGAGGGGATTGCCTGCTGTTTTTTCCGTCTCTCGTCTCTCTCTGATCCTGGCCCCAGCGGCGTACGTGTTACAGCCGCTCCGTTCTTTCCCTTGAAGTATAGAGACCAGGCCTGTGGCTTGGCACGTGGAGGAATGTGCAACAGAAGCGGTTTTTTCTGGAGGATCACTTCTCAGCAGCCTGTCCCGTGTCAAAGTAGCACAGTACGTGGACACAGCGTTCAAAAATAAGCCTCGTTATTCCTGAGAATATCGTGTACTTCTTTTTCTTCACTTTAATCATGTGTAATTTGTCTTGAAATGTTATTTCGGTGAATATAACTTCCTCTTTCTCTTATTATTTGCCATCTGTTATTTAGCCTAAATTGTTTAATAGTTTAAATTTTTATTGAGAGATAAGTTACACGTGGCAAAGTACACCAATCTTAAGTATAAAACTCAGTGGATTTTTCCCATATTTTCTTATGAACACTTTCAAACATAAAAAAAACAACATGACTTGAACACCTTCTCACCCTCCACCCAGTTTCGGCAGTTGACATGTTGCTGCCTTTGCCTCATCTTGTGTCTCTCTGTCGACCCACGGGTCCTGTTTGATGCTTTACAAAGTGAGTTGTAGACGTCAGTAACTTACCCCCTAAACATTTCACCATGCTTATGGTAACAGACTTCACTATTTGTTTACTCTCTTTGGGTAAACCTTGAGTACAGTACACTGCATAAATAGTAAGTGTACCGTGTGCTTCCTTTTTACAACCGCATACATCTGTGTGCACGCCCAGACATGACTGAAAACCACCATCACCCTCAGCGTTCCCTGGTGCCCTCCCCAGTCCAGCCTGACCCCCACCCCCAGAGGACGGAGGATGTTACGGATTTTTTCCAACAGAGATTAGTTTAGCCCGGGCCTTGGATTCATGGGTGGAAACCTTGAAGGGGCACCGTGGGGCCCAAACTGTTTTTGTCAAACGACTTGGATCTTCTTTGCCCTCGTCCGTCTTGTTCTCCGGGGAGCCTGCCGGGGTTTTCTGGTTCTGCATGAATGTTCCGTGTGGCAGGGCTGCTGCCCGGGGTCATATCTCAGTGAGGACGGTGAGCTGGGAAAGAGCAAACACCTTAAAGCATGTTTTAAGGCAGTGTTATTCTCAAACCTACTGGACAAAATCGCCCTCCTCTTTTATTACAACAAATATTTAATCATGCCCCCTTACTTGCCTGCAATGAAACTCGTAGATTAAAAAACCAGCCCTCACATATAATTTCAGAAAATCAATATAATGCCCTAGTGTTGCTGTAAAGGAGAAATAAAAGAAAGTAATTCATAATGAATATGTATTTTAATATGTAAATTGAATGCAGAAGCAGATATGAGGGTCCAGCTGTCTTCTATTAGGTCAGACATTAAAGAGATTTGCAAAGATGTAAAACAGTGCCATTCTTTCAACTTTTTTTTTCTGCTTTGGAAAATATAATTATTTTTCATAAAATATGATGTTATATATGTAAAGTTTGTTATTACCATTCTTAATGGATTAATCTTTAGCTGAATCTCCAATACTTTGGCCACCTGATGCAAAGAGCTGACTCATTTAAAAAGACCCTGATGCTGGGAAAAATTGAAGGCAGGAAGAGAAGGGGACGATAGGGCATGAGACAGTTGGATGGCATCACCAACTCGATGGACATGAGTTTGAGTAAGCTCTGGGAGTTGGTGATGGACAGGGAAGCCTGGATACTGCAGTCCATGGGGTCGCAAAGAGTCGGACACGACTGAGTGACTGAACTGAACTGAATGGATTAATGAATATTTTAAGTGTCTTTAAAATTGAATATGAGAAATAGAAGTAGATATAATCAACGTAAGTCAGAACTTCAGGAGGTTCTCAATAATTATGATTGTAAGAGGTTAATAAAACTAAAAACTTTGAGAACCACTAGTTTGGCCTGCACTAGAACTTCATATAAATGGAATCATACAGGAGGTGTAAGCTTTTTGTCCAAAGTTTATTTTACTCAAAATAATGGTTTTGAGATTCATCCATGTTCTTTGGTTTGTGTGTGAAAAAAAGAAAGTGTTAGTTGCCCAGTCGTATACAACTCTTTGCAACCCATGGACTGTAGCCCACCAGGCTCCTCTGTCCATGGAATTCTCCAGGCAAAAATACTGGAGTGGGTAGCCATTCCCTTCTCTGGGGGATCTTCCAGCAGTTTATTCTTTTTTATTGATAAATAATAGTCCATTATATGAATGTACCACAGTCAGTGAGTTTTTAAGTATATGTGTGCCCATGAAAACATCATCCGGATGGTGTAAAATATTTCCATCATTGCTGCCCCCTAGAAGTAGCTGTCATCCTGACATCCACAGATCTCGTGTAAACAGACCAAAAAGGATACTCACTTTTATGTCCATTATGGTTCACACAGCGTTACGCCTGTGGACATTTACTGAGTCATGTGCAATAATAAATTGTTCTTTTTCTTCACTTCTAACATCAGTTCTTGTTCTCTTGTCCACTTGGACCTCTTTCATTTTCCTGTACTGTCAAGTGGAATAGTTTTTAATCCTACATTTGTATTAATACATCCAGATGTATTCATTTTAAGAAGGTTATCAGGTGGCTCAAGGTAAAGAATCCACCTGCCAGTGCAGGAGATACAAGAGACTCAGGTTCTCAGGTTCAGTTCCTGGGTGGGAAGATCCCTGGAGGAGGAAATAGCAACCCACTCCAGTATTCTTGCCTGGAAAACCCCTTGGACAGAGGAGCCTGGCAGGCTGCAGTCCATGGGATCACAAAGAGTCATACAAGACTGAACACACATACACACACACAAAGCACCTGACAACTTCATTTTGCTTCCAGTGTTGTCAGGCTTAAGCATCTACGTATAGAAATGTGTCAGTTCAGTTCAGTCACTCAGTCGTGTCTGACTCTTTGTGACCCCATGGACTGCAGCACGCCAGGCTTCCCTGTCTATCACCAACTCCAGGAGCTTACTCAAACTCATGTCCATCGAGTTAGTGATGCCACCCAGCCATCTCATCCTCTGTCATCCCCTTCTCCTGCCTTCAATCTTTTCCAGCATCAGGGTCTTTTCAAATGAGTCAATTCTTCGCATCAGGTGGCCAAAGTATTGGAACTTCAGCATCAGCATCAGTCCTTCCAATGAATAGGACTGATTTCCTTTAGGATGGACTGGTTGGATCTCCTTGCAGTCCAAGGGACTCTCAAGAGTCTTCTCCAACACCACAGTTAAAAAACATTAATTCTTTGATGCTCATGAAATGCATGGTTGTGAAATGCATGGTCATTATAAATTGTTTTATTTTTTCTTCTCTATATCATTGATTTTTTGAAATTATATGTAAAATGTGGTTGTTTTATCTATGAATTTCACTTCAGAAGAGTGAAGTGAGCATTACTAAATATTTGTTGTTTAAAAGGAGTTGAGTGGATTGGATCCCAAAGAGTTGAGAGTACTTCTTGGATCATGTTTTAAAGTCTTTATTTTCTTCTTAGCTCATCATTCTTGCTGGAATATTGAACCTAGTAGCATTAACATTATAATGCAAAGAATTAATCATTTGTTTTATAAGAACATGTTTTTAATAAGTGTATCATTTACTAAAAAAACTGGCATTTTTCCAAGAGATGACATTTCTGGCCATTTGGCCAAGATTTGCAATGATGGATAGAAACATCATGTTTAAGGATTGGCATCTTGAATTATGTGCAAGGTTCTAATATTGATTTATGGAGGGCATTATTCCTGTTGTATATAATTATATGTATCTCCTTGATATCTGATTTGCATTGGTTAATGTAAAATCAGCAGACTAGCTATTCACTTTTTTCTCAGTCTGAACATTTTCTAAATTCATGCCTCGGGAAGATCTTTTACTCCAAGAAAATAACCCAGCCACCATGAATTGCAAAGTGTATTATTACCTTACTTTTCACCTTGAGAAGTAAGTAGAATGGTAGCAGCAGGTGCGATGTCTGAAGTCAGACTGCCTTGATTTTCGTCCTGGCTCCACCAGACAGGTCATTTCTCTGTCTGCCTCCACTTTCTTATCCATTAAATGGGATTAACTGTACCTACCTCATACCAATGGCACCTACTTACTAGGGTTGTTGTAATTATTAAATGGGGTGATAGAATGTGAAACACTTGGAATAGTGCCTGACTTTTTTTTTTTTTTTTTTAATTTTTTATTCCTTTATTTCTCATGTGTTCCCCATCCTAAACCCTCCTCCAGTCTCCGCGTGGAGAAGGTTCAAGAGTGTTGCTGAGGACAATGAGGACAAGAGCAGCCCAGAAAGATGTTTGAGAGAGTGCTTTTCTAACATTCTTCAGACGC
Source organism: Bison bison bison (assembly GCF_000754665.1). NCBI lineage: Eukaryota > Metazoa > Chordata > Mammalia > Artiodactyla > Bovidae > Bison > Bison bison. Next base: position 3,302,639 of record NW_011494795.1, on the reverse strand, counting down.
TCCCACACTCAGCCAGGCGGTGGAGGCCGCTGGGGTGGGAGACTTAGGAGCGCGAGAATTCAGGCTTTTCTCCTTCTCATTTTTTGCTACTTTATTGCACTTACCTGTTGTAACAGAAAGTGACGTCCACAACCGCCAGCAGGTACTTCGAGCTTACTGTGTGCAGGCTCAGCGCTGGCCTCAGCCCTCGATGTGTGCCAGTTCCTCTCACCTCCTGGCCACCCAGCGAGGCGGGCAACATCCTTCTTGTTGCTTTACTGAGATGCAAGGAGAAGGGCCAGGACCTGACCCAGGCCATCTGAGTCCCAACTCTCTCTTCTGTTTTCTATTTTTTATGATTTCTTTGATATGGAAAGTCTTGATTGGATTTGTTACAATGTGGCTTCTGTTCTGTTTTCGTGTTTTGGCCGTGAGGCGCGTGTGCTCTTAGCTCCCTGACCAGGCATCAGTCCCGCACCCCCTGCGTGGCAAGGTGGAATCTCAGCCACTGGACCACCAGGGAAGTCCCTAGACTCTCTGTTCTCAATTATGATGTGTTGCCTAATAAATGAAACAAAACAAAAGAACTCAAACTTTGGAATTATCTAGAAGGCAGCAAAACACAGAGAAAGACCAAGTTACAGTTTTCCTCCTTCCAGGTCGTTGATTGTCATGGAATGGCTTCTTATGGAAAAAAAAGGAAAGATGATTATTGCACGTTTATTTTGAGCCAGTTACTCTTTAGTCCTTTGTGTTCCTTTCCCCCTTTTAATCCCCACAACCCTAACAGGTGGGTACAGTTATTATGGTCCGTGTTCGCAAGTACAGGGGCTAGAGGTGCCTCACTTGCCTGAGATCACTCATCAAGGAGGGGACAGCCTGGGGCCGTCTCAGGCTCTGGACGGCCGTCTGACCATCACCGGTTCCCCATTTACTCTTTGGGTTGACAACCAGCTCTTTAACTATATTTGCTATTCTCTTTAAAGCAGCTGTGAATATAGCAGATAGCCGCATCCCTCTCCTATACCAGCTAAGTATCAGCTGAAAAACAGGAGCTTTGAAGCTTCTGAAGCATCACAGATCTGCCCTCCAGGAAGCAGAGGGCAGAGGCCCCCGAACTCCAGGAGAAGGGAAGATTGTATTGGGCAAAGTCAGTCCATTTAGCGTGCTGGTGACCTGTTTCACTATCACTCCTGAACCTTAGATTTCAGTGAAACTAAATAAAAATCAGTAACCTCAAAGACAATATTTCATCAAACAGCAAGTATTCCTTGTTAGACTCTCAGTACTCCTTGGCCCAGCAGCAGTTTCTGTGGCTGAGCCCTAATGATTGGATCATGCAGGCGTGTGCCATACATTCGGAATGTCCACAGTTGCCTCTTGAAAAATCCATCGCTGCTGGGAGTCTGGGGTGAATTACTTGCCTGTTCTCATGTGCTGACAGAAGTTTTCACACTTCGTATTGCCTGGAGTCTAAAGCGGTAGCACTCGGCTGTAGTAGTGTTGAGAAATGGACGAGAAGGGGTCGCCACAGCTGCGTGTCCAGAAGCCTCCACGCCCGGCCCTCGGCAGCCTGCTCTTCCTCCACCGCCTACCCGCTCCGTGAGCCGCGTCGTCTTTGCCTGCGTCTTCTCTCAGGCTTCCCTCCGCCTCGCTCTGGCCCCGCTGGGCGGCCCTGCTGTGGGGACTCAGGACCGCATGGAGCAGGTAGCTCGTGTGTGCCGAGTGACGTCTGCAGGACCGCGGCACAAAAGCTGCTTTCTCTGGGTGCCCGAGTGTGGCTTCCATTGGGCTTTCAGCAATAGAGCTTTTGAAATGGAACTTTTTATTTTGAGATGATCGTAAACTCACAGGCAAAGAATACAGAGAGATTCTATGTACCATTGACTCAGCCCCGACAGTCAGGAGATCTTGACAAAGTGTGCTGCAGTACCACGGCCAGGATGCTGGTGTTGGCACAGCGACAGTGACCTGCCCGTCTTGCTCAGACTTCCCAGTTTGCTTGCACTCGTGTGTCTTCTCAGTCAGGGTGCACAGTGACCCCATCGCCACACGGGCCCTCCCGCTGCCCTCTCGTAGCTGCCCCGCCTGCCCTGACTCCACCCCTCCACACCCAGCGCCCTGCTCCCCGTCTCTATGACTGAGCCATTTCAAAACTGGTACATAAACAGAACCGTACAGTATATAACCACTTGATACTAGTTTCAAGATTGGACCTCAGCATAATTCCCTTGAGGTCCATCCGAGTGGCTGTGAATATTCGTAGTTGGCTCATTTTTTTGCCAAGTAACATTCCGCAGTGTGCTCAGTCGTTCACCCATTGAAGGCCATCTGGGTGATTTATGAATAAAGCCGCTGTGAACATTTGTGTGAACACAAGCTGTCACTTCTCAGAGATAAAATATCCAAGAGTACAGTCACTGCATCATATGGTAGCTTATGTTGGTTTTATAAGAAACTGCCAAGCCGTTTTGCAGGGTGGTGTGCTGTTTCACTCTCCAGCCAGCGGTGTCTGAGTGGCCCATTTATGTGCATCCTCATCCGCGTTTGCTGTTGGCAGTCTCTGTTTTTTATCTTAGCCATCCTACATCTAGGTCTGTAGTGATACCTCGCTGTGGTTTTAACTTGCCTTCCCCCGGTGGCTAACTGATGTGGGACTTGTCATCTGCTTATTTGCCATCTTCAAGTCTTCACATCATTCGCTCATTTTCTGACTGAATTTCTGTTGTTGACTTTCAGGAGTTTTTCTATGCTCCAGATGCTAGGTATGTGTTGGATCTGTGGGTTGCAAACACTTTCTCCTACTCTGTATCTTGTCTTTTCAACCTCCCAACAAACTTTGTTGCAGCCAAAGGTTTTAAATTCTGGTGGGGCCTCATTTATAGGCTTTTCCTTTCCATGGACCATGCCATTGGAATCAAGTCTAAAACCCCTTCAACAAGCCCTGGGTCCCAAAGTATCCAGTATCTCTTTCTAACAGCTTTGTAGTTTTACATTTTATATTGAAGTCCATGATCCTTTGGGTTAGTTTTGTATAGATATGAAGATTAAGTCGAGGTTGATTTTCCTCTTCCCTGTGAATGTCCAGGTGTTGAAAGCACTGTCCTTCCTCTGTTCAACTTTTGTGACTTTGTTAAAAAAAAATGCAGTCCATATTTCTCTATCTCTGGGTTATTCTCTTTTCTGTCTTGTTGATCTCTGTGCCTGTCCATCCATCGGTTGAGGACTTGTGGAGGCTGGTCCGGGCCCAGGTGCTGGTGGGCAGCAGGGTTAGCTCCTGTCCACGCTCTCCCCCGAGCCCCGTTCCTGGAGAAAATCACGACTCAGTCCCAGTGGTTCTGGAATCACCTGGGTCATTGCTTTGCATGGGCGGGTTTTCAGGAAATACAGTTCAAGTTAGAGGGTTAGAAATAGTGCGAGGCATTGGTTTTCATGAGCTCCTCGCCGTTTTCAGGCCGGGTGGATTTCTGTTAGTCTGAGGTGTGTGCTCTCGCCATTAGTAGGTCAGCGCAGTTGAGCACAGGCAGCGAGACTTGACTCAGCACGCCGCGCAGCCTGGGTAGCCGTGGTCTGCTCACCGCTGTGCCTTCCAGGCGCCTTCCGTCCTGTCTGCAGAGCAGATGGCCCACGGTCCTTCTGTCCGTTACACACACATTGGTCCTGGTCATTCCAGCTGATGTTATAAAGTAGTTTCCTGCCTTCCATAACATTTTTTATTCTTCTGATTTTTTTTCTGTTTAATTCTTACACTCAGCTGTTACTGCCTCTTTAAATGGAATAATCTTTGGGTTAATGTCTCTGACTCTCCCTCTCCTACAACTTAACTGCTTGTGACCAGTATTGGCACCGACTCACTGAGCAAGTTCCTACTCGCTGTCCTGCTCGAGCGCGAGCTGTCTCCCTCCCTGTGTCGTCCAGTGCACTTTCCATGTACCGCCCACTTGTGCCCCAGGCTTAGTGCCAGGTGTTTGGGCTGTGGGTGTGATGGTGGATCCATGGTGTATGCTCAGCAAGTGTTGAATGGATACACGAGAGAGCAAGCGGGCGAGCGAGTGGTGTTGGCTCTGGCAGAGCTTCTTGTCTTTGGGGAGAGACGAGGTGTGGGCAGACAGCTCCAGCCCAGTGTGCGGAGGACAGTCATGGATGTGGAGGGTGGATCTGTGGGGGCTTTGGGGAAACCAAGGGGATTCTTGTTTTTCATACATGCTGTGCCTACCTTCTGCTTCCCAATTACATCCTGAAACGATATTCTGTCACATCGACGTGCAGGTAATTTAGCGCCTCTGTTACCGTCACCCGAGCAGACTGTGCCGGCTCTCCGTCCCATCCACCATGTCTAGCTCCATGAAATTGATGAGCCCGGCCAGGCCCTTTGCTGTGTAACTTTTCTCTGCTGGGCACTCTCCTCACCCAGCTCACAGAGGTGTCTTGAGGCTTCAATGGGAATGATATATGACTGTATATAAACCTGGGCTTCCCTGGTAGCTCAGCTGGTAAAGAATCTGCCTGCAATGCGGACGACCCTGGTTCGATCCCTGGGTTGGGAAGATCCCCTGGAGAAGGGAAAGGCTACCCACTCCAGTATTCTTGGGCTTCCCTGGTGACTCAGCTGGTAAAGAATCTGCCTGCAATGCGGGCGACCCTGGTTCGATCCCTGGGTTGGGAAGATCCCCTGGAGAAGGGAAAGGCTACCCACTCCAGTATTCTGACCTAGAGAATTCCATGGACTGTATAGTCCATGGGGTCGCAAAGAGTCGGATACAACTGAGCGACTTTCACACACACACATACAAACAGCATGGATTCTAAGCATATAGTCACTGTGTATGACTGTTTATATATAATCATTGCAAGATGTATGACTGACCCATAGTAAATGAAAAGGAGGTATTTTTCTAATTTTTTTTCCTAGAAGAACTAAAGCAGACACCTAGCTCATGTACCAGCACTCTTGCCTGGAAAATCCCATGGACGGAGGAGCCTGGTGGGCCGCAGTCCGTGGGGTCGCTAAAAGTTGGACATGACTGAGCAACTTCACTTTCACTTTTCACTTTCATGCATTGGAGAAGGAAATGGCAACCCACTCCAGCGTTCTTGCCTGGAGAATCCCAGGATGGGGGAGCCTGGGGGGCTGCCGTCTCTGGGGTCACATAGAGTCAGACACGACTGAAGCGACTTAGCAGCAGCAGCAGCTCATGTACCAGTAGCCTGGTTTCCTAGACAGGGATGAATCTGGAAAGGACAGACGACAGAAATTGACCTTGGTTTTGTTACAGAGACCCAACGTGGTCGTGTAGCAGCCTTGTCGAATCTGCCCTGTAGTGAAGCGTCTCAAAATCTCCATAGCAACATGCAGAGGACTGTGGCGCACAGAGCAGCGCGTACCTATGTGAATGTCCAGCAAGAGATGTGCGTCCTTGCCCACACCCCACGGCTGGCTTCTCTCTGTGCGTCCCCGCGCCTCAGACACCTGCTTCTTCGTCCCCAGTCACGATCGTCTTTTCCTCCAAAATCTGATTCTAACTCACTCCTCTGGCATCTCCTCTTCTCCCCTTGGCTCCTACACAGGAGGAGATGGAGGTGTCTCCATGAGGCTGCAAACTCTGCGCTATGAGGAAGACCCTCGAGACTTAAAGCAAGTGTTTTCTCCCAGACCTGAATGAAGCCTGGGTGTGATCTTCAAGTGACTTTCACCCCTGCTTCATATTCAGGAGGCTGTGCACTCACTCGCCCTCCTTAGCATGCACTTAATAGATTTCCCTGAGCCTTCTTACAAACAGTCTAATGTTTGAGTAAGACTTTACGGCTGTCAAAGTGTTTACTCACATAATCCAACTTGATCCTCACCTTGTGAGGTAGCCGGGGCTGGTAGCGAGGTTGTCATTTCACGGATGAGGATGCGTCTTCTGACGCGAATCCACTGGCCGGCAGTGGAGCTAGGGCCTGAGGCTCGAGTCCACGTGCCTGTCCTGCCCCTGGAGCCTCCTTGGGACCACCCCTGTGATCTGCAGCCTGGGCTCAGAGTGGGCGCTCCAAAAGTTCTGACCGAGTACCAGCCTGCAGCTTGTCACGCCCTTTTACAGTGTGCACTTATGTATTATTTTGCTCTAATTGTCTTAATCTTAGGGACTTTTACAGAAAGTTGTCCTAAAAGTATTGCTAAAAATATGTGGCGATTATGAAAGGAGATGTGGTCTGCCCCCCACCTTTCTAAGCCTTAACAGCACCAGTTCCCTGTAGAGAAAGGGTCAGCAGGAGATGGCAGACGTTGTTATCTGGTAGCTGGCATTTCCTAACATGATTTTACTTTACACAAGTAGCCTGAACTCTTTCTTCATCATCCTCTCATCTACCTTCAGGCAAAAGACGGGTTTTGTTTTTGTTTTGTTTTTAATGTATGCACACGGAAGTCAAATGGGGCCTGCGTTTTCCCTGCCATTATGACGACCGTCTTGGTAACAGCCAGTGGTGTATAATAGGAAAGTCTTTCTACCTTTAAGCAAATTTTGTTTTCCTTATTAAGAAAGAAGGTATAAGCTAGAATTTTCTGTACGTTGGTCCATATCTTTGTAAAATTTTCTTAAAGGAAATCATGAAAAAGCAAGGTGATAATATATTTTGGAACAAGCCCTCATGACTCAGATTTTTTAAACAATGCCTTTGTTAAGTGTTTTAGGCCTTGGACAGAATGTCTCCATAAGGAGCTCCATTTCCCACTGCATGGTTCTTCACATGGCTGGGCTGAAGTTCACGTTATCTTTTTGTATCTGAAAAATATAGGCAGAGAATGTTTTTGTTTCATCCAACAGTTATTTCTACACACGAGCAGACGGCTCGCCTGCGTCTGTATCTATGCTCTGACAGCATGCGTGTGTGTTTGTTTCATTATAGTCAAGCACATCACATATGTTTTTAGTCAATTGAAGTATAGTTAGAGCAACCATGAATCTAAGATGATCCATAAACTAAAAAACATTTCATCTTAACAGAACAGACTTGGCTGACTTTAAGCATAAGCTTAAACAAAATGATGAGTTCATAATTATTTAATGTAAACTGAATAAGGTTGAAGGGCCCTGTGGGGTCGATTATTTCCAAGTGCTCCGATGATTACCCATCACAGACCGCCTTCTCGGTGAAGCGCTATTCAGGTGGGAGGCTAGCTGGCGGCAGCATAAAGCACCTAAATGGCTCCACACTAAAGAATCTGTTAGTTTTGTAGGTTTAACATCCCTGACACTTAATAGGATTTGGGATTCCAGTGTAGCAGCAGCTTTTATTGCAGACACTTTAATTGAATGCCTTGGAGTAAAATGAAATTAGCAAAGACAGTATTAAATTATGGATGCTCCTTTTTTATCATTTGGATAAGAATTCTGCCCAGTTTCTTTTTCTAATTATATTATTTCAAACTGATTGATATAAAAACTTAACACACTATCCTTAAGACTGGGTATGCCATCTGGTCCAAGAAATTCTGAATAGGAGGAGTGTGGAGCTGACGTTGGCCAGATTGCCTCTCCTAAGCTTCAAAAAGGAGTCTCATTTGGGCTGGTGTGGTTTAATCACAGCCCACAATAAATCCCCGTTCTTGAGTGGGCAGGGGTCAGACAGACCCGAAGACACCAGAGCTTCACATGACCCTGCAGACAAGTGGGAGACACTGAGCAGCAGCTGGCATCTGCTGGTGACGTCGCGCTCTTCTCAGGGTGGCAAGGGATAAGTGTCCAGTACCTTTCACAGTCACGGACAAAGGTAGCTGAGTCAGACCCGTTTTGTTTTTTCTAATGTATTTGGCTGCACCAGGTCTTAGCTGAGGCAGGCAAGCTCTTGCTTTTGTCACACAGTATGTAGCTCCCTGACCGAGGATGGAACCTGGGCTCTCTACATTGGGAGCACCAGGGAAGTCCCCAGACTCGGTTTTATTTAAACACCCATGAGTGAAAAATAATTTTTGTATTTAGCTACTGTTGATCTTGATATATGGAGAATGCAATGGCACCCCACTCCAGTGCTCTTGCCTGGAGAATCCCATGGATGGAGGAGCCTGGTGGGCTACAGTCCGTGGGGTCGCTGAGGGTCGGACACGACTGAGCGACTTCACTTTCCCTTTTCACTTTCATGCATTGGAGAAGGAAATGGCAACCCACTCCAGTGTTCTTGCCTGGAGAATCCCAGGGACAGGGGAGCCTGGTGGGCTGCCGTCTATGGGGTCGATCAGAGTTGGACACGACTGAAGCGACATAGCAGCAGATCTTGATATTGCATCTCTCTCTATTTTTTTGGACTTAACTTTTAAGATGATAGGAATCTTCTAACTGAAACAAAATCTAGGGAAACATTATATAATTAAGAAGCTGAGGGCAGTCCACGTGGAAACTGTGGAAACAGACACAAAATGTAGGAAAACATTGCAAATGAAATGATTATTTTTTAACAGACCATTGATATAAATGCTTCATAAAGGAAAGGGAGAAGAAAACTGAACACATTTGGGGAATTAGCCAGTTGTAGTTCAGTCACTAAGGCGTGTCTAACCCTTCATGACCCCGTGCACCGCAGCACGCCAGGTTTCCCTGACCGTCACTCTTTCCCAGAGTTTGTTCAAATTTCATGCCCATTGAGTCAATAATGCTATCTAACCATCTCATCCTCTACCGTCCCCTTCTCCTCCTGCCCTCCATCTTTCTCAGCATCACAGTCGGCTCTTCACATCAGGTGGCCAAAATACTGGAGTTTCAGCTTCCGAATCAGTCCTTCCAATGAGTATTAAAAGTTGATTTCCTTTAGGATTGACTGGTTTTATCTCCTTGCAGTTCAAGGGACTCTTAAGAGTCTTCTCCATCAATACAGTTTGAAAGCATCAGTTCTTCGACACTCAGACTTCTTCATGGTCCAACTCTCACATCCGTACGTGACTACTAGAGAAACCATAGCTTTAAGTATACAGACCTTTGTCAGCAAAGTGATGTCTCTGCTTTCAATATGCTGTCTCTACTTATCATAGCTCTTCTTCTAAGGAGCAAGTGCCTTTTAATTTTGTGGCTGCTGTCACCATCCACAGTGATTTTGGAGCCAAGAAAATAAAATTGGTCACCATTTACACTTTTCTCCCTTCTATTTGCCATGAAGTGATGGGACTGGATGCCAGTTTTCTGAATGTTGAATTTTAAGCCAGCTTTTTCACTCTCATTTTTACCCTCATCAAGAGGCTCTTTAGTTCCTCTTCACTTTCTGCCATTAGAGTGGTATCATCTGCATACCCAGTCAGCACAGACATTTATTTAATTTGAAAAATACGGTTGCCCATGAACATAAGTACCCTTCCAAGCTCTAAGTCTGAAGAGTGTAAGGAAAGAGAAGACAGTCCTGAAAATTCCCAGCGCATCGCAGATTCAGGCAGTCTGCCCACAGCTGTTGCGTCTTTACCCGTTCAGTCACATCATCAGGCTGTTCAAACAGCAGTGCCCTTATCTTACTCCCCCATGCAAATTGGTGAATACATACTAAGTAAATAAAGTGTGGGTTTCAGATACACACAGCTGTAGAGACTTGCTCGCTTGTGTTAGGTCGTGGATCTTGTCGTCTTTCTGTGTCACGTGACACAGTCGTGGTCACACACATCATATACAAATACGATGTCTTTCAAAATCGGGCACGCTGGCACCACAGTGGAGTGGAAAAGGCATGTTGTTCTCCTGAATCCCCTCGTCTTCCTGTCTTGTTCCTCTTCTTTCGAGTTCTTTCTGTCCATCTTTTGGCTTCTCTCTCCACTTCCTTCCTCCCCACGTCCTGGTGAACAGCACCTATGTGCTGGACAGAGCATGCACGGCTGACCCAAGCACAGTCCTCTTTATGGCCGAGGCTGTTATCCACCATCAGTAACTGCTGCTGGCAACTTGCTGCCAGTTAGACAGGCTTCCCAGTGAGCACCAGTGCTCTGAAAGCAGAGGCGTCCTCCAAAGTGGGCCTCCTCCTCCCCAGCCACCCTGGGGAGGCTTTCTCCTCTCTCCCACCTGAAAACCTAGCAGACACCTTTGGTTTCAGGATGGTAAATTCTGGCCTAGTGGCAGTCACGTATGTGAAGCACAAAAGGAGGAGAGGGGTTCTGGTTAATGCCCTTGATGCACTAGGTACCATATGAAAGAAGGCACATAAGATCCCTCAGGTGTCTGCCAAGGGGCAGAGCTACTTCTGTGTCCCGTGGTTGGAGGTCAGGACCAGCTATGTGCTTTGGCAACGGTGAGTTTCAAACAGTAAACGCCTTTACTGGTCTTCTGTCTCAGATGCGGAGGATATTTGCTTGCGTTAGGGCTAAAGGGAGAGAAGAAGTAAGCTTAATGGTACCAGCGTGCTTTACATACAAGAAAATATGTATATATTTTCTTAACACAACTGCCCTACGACTGGCTTCCCAGGTGGCACAGTGGTGAAGAATCCACCTGCCAATGCGAGGGACATGGGAGACGTGGGTTCAATCCCTGGGTTGGGAAGATTCCCTGGAGAAGGAGATGGCAACCCTCTCCAGTAGTCTTGCCTGGAGAATCCCATGGATGGAGTAGTCTGGTGGGCTATAGGCCATAGGGTCCCAAAGAGTCAGGCACGTCTTCGCATGCAGGCAAGTTCTCCTTACAACTAGTACTTTGCAACTCCCTTGGCTCTTTTTGCTCTTCTCTACCCCCACACACATGCTGGTTCATAAAAAAGGAGTATTACTGGAACTTCCCTGGTGGCCGTTCCCTGGTGGCTCAGAGGATAAAGCATCTGCATGCCATGCGGGAGACCTGGGTTCGATCCCTGGGTTGGGAAGATCCCCTGGAAAAGGAAATGGCAACCCACTCCAGTATTCTTGCCTGGATAATCCCATGGACAGAGGAGTCTGGCAGGCTACAGTCCACGGGGTCGCAAAGAGTCAAACTCGACTGAGCAAGTTCACTTCACTTCACTTCACTGGAACTTCATGTCAACTTATTTAAAACATAACAAAGAAAGTAGAAGAAACAGGAGATAAACATGTGCCCTTCCTTTGCTCAAACCAAATTGGTTGATGCTGTTCCTTGACATAAACATTGCTTCTGTTTGCAGGCTGCAAATAAATGTGACCTCTCTTGACAATGTATTCATTATCACTAAAATTCCTTCATCCCAGGAAAGACTTATTACTGAAATCATTAAAAAAAAAAAAAAAAATCCCACAAGGAAAACTTTTCTGCCGCAGAGTATGGTCCTTAATCTTCTTTCTTCTTTTGCCCACTTAATTTTAATGTCCTGGCATTGTTTGAATGCTAATGATGACTGACAAAATCCTTTTTTTTCTGAATGTATTCATCTAAATTCTGATTAACTAGGAAGAGCACAAAGAAAGCAGTTATTTCAGGTACAGGAATGAAATATTTGTTGCATTTGCAGGAAGGGGAAGGTGACAGAGCTCAGGAACAAAGAATTGCACAGTGAGGACAGGCCTGTGCTTCCCCCGACCCTGCTCTGTCACAGCGTGAAGAGCATCTTCTCTCCTGAGAGGCGAACTACACGAGAAGAAGAAAGAAATACCTGTAGAAACTAGTTTTGAAACATTTGCTTTTCTAAGGCAGTGTTGCAAAATCGCTTCTAATTCCCTCAATTTCTGTATCTCAGAGATTCCCAAAGCACCTCTGTATAAATAGTAATAGATAATTCCTTTTTTTTTAAGCTGGCCCAATTCACAGGTGTCCTTTTTTTAAAATGTGTGTGCGTGCATGCTAAGTCGCTTCAGTCATGTCCAACTCTTTGCGACCCCATGGACTGTAGCCCGCCAGTCTCCTCTGTCCATGGGATTTCCCAGACGAGAATACTGGAGTGGGTAGCCATTCCCTTCTCCAGGGGATCTTCCCTACCCAGGGCTCGAACCTACACCTCTTTTGTCTCTGCGCTGGCAGATGGGCTCTTTACCACTCGCGCCCCTCTAGCCAGCTCACCATAGTACAGTGAGTGCAAGAGGCACTCTTAAACCCTGTGAAGTTGACCCGCTTGGCAGAAGGCAACATATCTGCTCTCTCTGCTGTCCCTCGTACATTTAGTAGCTTAGTGAACCACTGCATCAAATCGTCCCTAGACACAGGAGGGCGTTTCTCTGGGGCCCCCTGCCTCAGGAGCGCAGGAGTTCTCTGCCGTCAGTGTCAGGGGCAGAGGGCCCAGCACCCTCTCTCAGCAGGTCTGCAGACACAGGCGTGGAATGCAAGCTGGATGCTCACAGAGCACTGGGAGAAGCGCAGGGCAGCTCTGCACCGAGCTGGGACAGCTGAGGAATCGGCTGCCCTCGGGATCAGGGTCCCTGGTACACTCAGGAGGGCAGTAAGTGGCCAGCCACAAAGCTGCACCACCAGGGCTGGCCCCACGACCGCGTGCCTTTGTGGGGTCGGAGGCAGGACGCCCTGTGTGACTGTTGGCTCCCAGCTGGAGCCTCACTGGTGCCATCAGAGGCAGGGAGATCCTCTGCCTCTTGACACCAGGTGAGTGAAGGACGTGGTCGCCAGACCCCCTGTGAGCCGGGCCCTCCCGGCAGCCGCCCAGTGGTGCGTAACCCCCTTGGAGCCCAGCTCTGGGCGCTGCTCCTCCTGGCCCTGTGTCCCCGCTGCCCTCACAGCGGTGGCTACTCCCACAGCGGCTGCTCTGTATCAGCTACTTCCTGCTCTCAGGCTTTGGACACCTTTGGAGTCAGCACCGCGTGTAAATCCCCTCTGCTGACACCCCTGGCGTGGCTGCTGTTTCCCTGACTCACAAACATCAGTACGTGGAAGTCTTTCCCCCAAGTTCATTCAGCTTCTTCAGAGATCTTCCAGTCTGTGATGTAAATGTCCAGCTGCTGGTCTGGGGGGCACCAGGCAGACAGTGGATCACAATAAAGTGGAAAATTCTGAAAGAGATGGGAATACCAGACCACCTGCCCTGCCTCTTGAGAAATCTGTATGCAGGTCAGGAAGCAACAGTTAGAACTGAAACAACAGACTGGTTCCAAATTGGGAAAGGAGGACATCAAGGCTGCATATTGTCACCCTGCTTATTTAACTTATATGCAGAGTACATCATGAGAAACGCTGGGCTGGATGAAGCACAAGCTGGAATCAAGATTGCCGGGAGAAATAGCAATAACCTCAGATATGCAGATGACACCACCCTTATGGCAGAAAGTGAAGAAGAACTAAAGAGCCTCTTGATGAAAGTGAAAGAGGAGGGTGAAAAAGTTGGCTTAAAGTTTAACATTCAGAAAACGAAGATCATGGCATCCGGTCCCATCACTTCATGGGAAATAGATGGAGAAACAGTGGAAACAGTGTCAGACTTTATTTTGGGGGGCTCCAAAATCACTGCAGATGGTGACTGCAGCGATAAAATTAAAAGACGCTTACTCCTTGGAAGAAAAGCTATGACCAACCTAGACAGCATATTAAAGCAGAGACATTACTTTGCCAACAAAGGTCCATCTAGTCAAGGCTATGGTTTTTCCAGTGGTCATGTGTGGATGTGAGAGTTGGATTATAAAGAAAGTTGAGCACTGAAGAAATGCTGCTTTTGAACTGTGGTGTTGGAGAAGACTCTTGAGAGTCCCTTGGACTACAAAGAGATTCAACCAGCCCATCCTAAAGGAGATCAGTCCTGGGTGTCCATTGGAAGGACTGATGCTAAAGCTGAAACTCCAATACTTTGGCTACCTGATGCGAAGAGCTGACTCATTGGAAAAGATTCTGATGCTGGGAAAGATTGAAGGCGGGAGGAGAAGGGGACAACAGAGGATGAGATGGTTGGATGGCATCACTGATTCAATGGACATGAGTTTGAGTAAACTCCAGGAGTCGGTGATGGACAGGGAGACCTAGCGTGGTTCATGGGGTCCCAAAGAGTTGGCCACGACTGAGCAACTGAACTGAACTGAGCTGAGGCAGACAGTGGGCAGGAGGTCCAGCACTCAGCAGGCAGCCTGTCACTCCAGCTCCTGGCACGCCACCCTCTGCCACACCTAGCACCCCCACATGGGGACTCTCTCAAGGGTAACTTCCCTGGAAAGTCAGCTGTTCTGGGCTGTGGGCTAGGTACTGCTGGGAAGGTTGTATAAAGTCTACATGTGAACTTCACACCAATTCTGTTTCCGTCCTGCACCCCGCCAGCCCCCTCAGGACCTGCCCCCATGGGACCCATCGTAACTGCCTCGGTTCTGCTGATCCAGCTCCAGCTCCTCTAGAGAGCTTTGCAGGATAGAAATCTTTCCCCCTTATCCCACCTCCCACCTGCCAGGACCAGTTGTCCTTTGGGGAAGATGACCCAGAGAGCGACCCCGAGTGGGGGTGTGAGGTGTAGCAGAGGGTGATGGGAGATGCAGCGGCAGGCTGCATGCTGGGGCCTGTCTGTCCTGTTCCCCCAAATACCAGGCTCTGTGGGCGGCTCACCGTGAGGACCCAGCAGTGGCCGCTGCTGAGGAGTCTGGAACCAGCCTACAGAGGCCCAGCCCGCATCCTGGTGCCCAGTGAGTGGCCCACACAGAGGCAGATACCAGAGGAGAAGCCTCAGAGGCTGAGTGAGTCTCTGGAGTAGGTACAGGGAGCCGGGGAGGGGTGGCATGGGGGCTGCTGTGCCTCGGGAGAGAAATACAAGCACGGTGGACCTCGCCCCCCACCATCAGCGACCTCACTTTGCTCAATTAACCTGCGGTCAATCGTGGTCTGAAAATAGTAAATGGAAAATTCTGGAAATAAATAATTCATAGGTTTTAAACTGCACACTCTTCTGAGTAGAGAGGTAAAATCTTGTGCTGTCCTACTCTGTCGCGCCCGGGCCGTGAATCACTCCTGTGTCCAGTGTCCCCTGACCGATAGTCCCTTGTAGCCATCTGGATCATCAGATCAGCTGTCGTGGTGCCCCAGTGCCTGTGCTCGTCACTCTCGTCTTACTTAATAGTCGCCGCAAAGTACACAGGTAGTCATGCTGGCAATTTGTGTATTCTCTCACCGTGCCTAACTTACAAATTAAACTTTATCATAGATATGTCCGTATAGGAAAAACCATAGTGTGTGTGGGGGGGGGGCTGGGTATTAATACTGTCCCCAGTTTCAGGCGTGCAGGTGTTGCCTCCCCCGTGGATAAGGGAAGAAGAGCACCGTGTGGGTGTGCTAGCTCGAGCTTTCGCAGTGGCCCAAAGAGCTTTGATTCTGGAGCCTCCTCCTCAGGTTTGAATCTCAGCTCCACCCTCACTAACTGTGTGACTTTGTACAAGTTACTGTTGTTGTTCTTGCTGAGTCACTGAGTTGTGTCTAATTCTTTGTGACCCCACGGACTGCAGCACACCAGGCTTCCCTTCACTATCTTCTGGACTTTGCTCAAGGTGGGCGATGCCATCCAACCATCTCATCCTCTGTCGCCACCTTCTCCTCCTGCCCTCAATCTTTCCCAGCATCAGAGTCTTTTCCAATGAGTTGGCTCTTCACATCAGGTGGCCAAAGTATTGGAGCTTAAGCATCAGTCCTTCCAACAAACATTCAGTGTTGATTTCCTTTAAGATTGACTGGTTTGATTTCATCTCTGTCCAAGGGACTCTCAAGTTACTTAACCTTTCTGTGCCTCAGTTTCTAATAATAGTGCCCAGCTCCCAAGGTGTTGCAAGGATTATTTAGTAGTTGTAAACTGTAAAGCTGAACAGTGCCGGCCTACAATAAACATCATGTCAGTACTTTTTAAACAGAAACACCTGGACTGTGGCTTGTACCATTTGTGACTGAGCTGGTGAGCAAAGCCAGAATTTAGTTGACCAGGAACATAAGGCTGTGAGATCCAGTCACAGTGGGACTACAGCTGGTGAAATAGGAGTCTGGAAGCAGATTGAACCCCTGGGAACTGGTTTGAATGATGGAGATGCCAGAGCTCCAGATACCGGAAGGGAGCTATCGCAGAAACCATGTCACATGGAGCAAGCCATAGTACAGACATGAGGGGAGGCTGACTTGGCAGTAGCTGCTTGTTCCAAAGCTCCCCCAAGCCCATTGGTCAGGAGCCCAAAGCGGCAGAATCTTCCAGATCCTACTAACGGGGAAAGGCTGCTGGTGTGACTCCTGCCTGGCCTTCATTCCTTCAGGACCCAGCCCAAAGCTGAGTGGAATGATGCCGGAAGCTCCCCCCAGGGAGGGGGGATGGGAACCTGGGCAAGGTGGGGGCTCACGCCCAGGCGCCCTCTCCGCTGAAGGAAGCCTCCAGTTCTCTGTCTTTGAAAAGGGATCGATTTTGAACTAGACCTTGATCAAGGATGTGCTCTGGGGAAGCAGTTCAATCTGGGAGCCTTCGGCCACACATGGAAGAAAGCTTGCAGATCCCTGGCATTGCTTGGAATCCATCACAGACCCCAGACCGGGGTCCACGCTGTCCTGGACGCGCACTCCCACCCCCTAGTGGCCACACCCTGACCTGCAGCTGCCTGCTGGCGTGGGCGTCCTGCTCGTCTCAGCCAGAGACAGAGCCCCCAGTACGGCCGGCCTGCGTAAGTGTTCATGCCTTCCTTTCCTGCATTCTTTTTCCCGTTCTTCATCAGTCATTTCTAGTGAACTCTGGAATTACTGTTCTTGAAGGTATGCAATGTATCTTGTATATCTTTATATTCATGTACCCCTGCCAAGCAGGCTCTGCAGAGAACTGACCTTTATTAGCTGACAAACAGATCACACAGAACAGGGCTTTTATGCTGTCACTTTGTTTTTCACGAAAGGTGTCTCATCATGGACTGAATATCTCTGCTGTCTCTTCTATTCATCCACCCACCCACCCATCCGTCCATTCTTCCATCCATCCATCCATCCGTCCACCCACCCAC
>NW_011494795.1:3280228-3285732 GCF_000754665.1 Bison bison bison | reverse complement strand
ATATCCACCCACCCATCCACTCACCCATTCATCCATTCTTCCACCCGCCCATCTATCCATCCTCTGTGGTTCTCTATAATCTCACTGTAAGCTCATTTACTTAACATCAGTGCCGTTGCTGACTCTTGCCCAGGCTCATTCTCTGCAACTTCTAACACATATACCAGCCTAGTTTTTAACATAGAAAGCTTAATGAATACATGTTATTTGTAGCTTCAACACAATGAAATGTTAACATTGTACTAATTCAAGGTTTTTTTCACATGGGAAAGATAAAGATTCATTTCACAGTGATACACAAAATTGTGCAGGCAATTAAAAAAAAAAAAAAAGATCAAAGGATTCCAGAATCCTCCAAATGGGACGATGATAAAATTCTCACTGAGACGAGTGACGTGCTGTTATGAGAAACAGCTGCCCAAATGTCCCTTTTTAAAGAGTTACTGTAACGTGTAAGGGTTATAAGTTCAGTATTTTAGTCTGTTTCTGTAAAAGACAAGTAACACATTTCTAAATTTGAAGGCAACCCCTCCACTGTTACAAGATCCTGTAAATGATTCATTTACTTAGTTTTAAACCATGTTTTCTTATATCCATCTGAAAAGACATGGTCATTATTAATCATCAGCAGCACATAAAATGTATTTTCTAATGGACAGAAAAGCTGTGAAGATCTCCCTGCTCCATAAAGAAAAGCCCGCCCCGCCACTGGCATGACCAGCCCTGAACATCCCACACAGCGGCAGTCACGTTGGGTGGCGAGGGGCTCCTGGGCTGCGGACGGTCATCCGGCCCCCGCTCTCGTGCGGCCTTTGCCCGGAGCCTGGGGCCTCTGTCCCTGCAGCGCCCACAGCCTCCGAGTCTGCCAGTTCTACGGCTGTTGTCAGCAGCTTGCTTTTTCTTTAGATTTGGGAAGCTATAAATTGCATCTTTTCTAACCTTCTGCTCTTGTGCCACTTAGCTATTGGAAGTGAGATTTAAAGAATAAGTGGGGTGTCAGCTTTCAGAACACTGAGTCTTTAATGGCTGTGCAGCGCAGCTCTTCTGGAATCGCAGGAAGGGAATGGGCTGAGCCTGGGTTGAGGGTGAGGGGTGGGGAACAGCATTTTTGCACAGTTGCAGTCACCTTGGAAAACATACCCGGGTCTGCCTAAGCCTGATTAGGACTGCCCCCCACCCCTTAAAAGGGGCCTTTGGGAACAGGGCCTTCCCTGCCCTCTCTCTGTGGAGCCCTCCCCTCCTCTGCTTCTGCAGCCCTCTTGCTCCCGGGGTGTCCCCCAACCCCTTTGTTGGGAGCACTGTCTGGTTTTGAATAAACATACCATCTTTATAAAAGTACTCAATATGTTCACTGAGTTCATTTGATATCTTACAATTTTTGCCTCCGTTTTTAAAAAATGTACAAATTATTTTATATGTACAAAAACAGTTTGCAAGAGAGCGTCCTGAAGGCCTGGCCTGCCCGGCTCGCAGCCGAGGGCGAGGAGCGTTGTCTGAGCATGTGCCGGCCCTTCCTGCTCCTCCAGCCCTCGAGCTGTAGACAGCATCCTGGATCTTGTATTTCACGTTCCTGTTTTAGCTGCTGCTGCATTTTTATTTTCGTATGATTTTTCAAAAAAAGAAAATTCAATATATCAAATGTATCTCAGTACAGCTGGGAATTTTAAAAATAAAGGCTAAGTTATCAAAGCAAGAAAATAAGACCCGCGGGGGACCAGCTCTGGGGACACCCAGCTCACCCACACGCCCACTCCCATTTCAGAAGTGGACGCCATCCTCTCCCCACTTGGCCGGCCTGGAAGGCCTCTGCCTGGGATCCTCTGTCTGTTGCCTGCATGAATTCTTGGCTGCTAAATTTGTCCGTTAAGCAAAGATTAATGGGCTTCCTATAACAGGTTATGATAGCTGTTGCTGTTGCCGTCACTGTTAACCGTTCGGGATGAGCCCTGCCAGGGACTCTGCTGGGCGCCGTGCCTGTGTCCCCTTTCCTCCCTGCCGCAGTCGTCCTGTGGGGCATCCTCGCTCGTCTGCTCGCGTGGGTGACGGAGCTGCCATTAGGTCAGGCAGCTTGTCCAAGACTGGCGGCACTGCCGCCTGCCTCCAGCATCACCAGCCGCGCGGTGCCCTCCCGGCACACGAGGCGGGGCTTAGCAGCCGGGACTCAGCCGGCTCAGTCCTATGTCGTCCTTCAGTGGACAGCGTGCTCTGACTGTGATCATTTTTTTTCCCATTCAGGAGTGTTGGGTATATGTGTCTTATAAACTGATACCACCTCGTATGCCAGGCCAAGAAGACTTGGCTCTCCGTGTACAGCTGGCACCTCCCTTGGTGCTGCTTGAAGGGGTCATGTCAAGGCTTACAGATGGTTGTGTGAGTTTATGACAGAGGGGGAATCCGAGGGCCTAGGAACAAATTCGCAGTGCCCAGAACTCCTTCAGAAACGGGACCTGAGAGGAGGGCGGGGTCTGCAAAGAGCAAGAGGAGGAGGGCGGCTGACCGGGGACATCTTCCTTGTGACCCTCCCCGAAGCTGGCATTCTGTCCCTCCTCTTATTTATCATGAAAAGTTGTTGCCGTTGAGTCACTAAGTCATGCCCAACTCTTTTCGACCCCATAGACTGCAGCAGGCCAGGCCTCCCTGTCCTTCACCAGCTCCCGGAGTTTACTCAAACCCGTGTCCATCGAGTCGGTGATGCCATCCAGCCATCTCTTCCTCTGCCGTCCCCTTCTCCTCCCGCCTTCAATCTTTCCCAGCATCAAGGTCTTTTCCAATGAGTCAGTTCTTTGCATCAGGTAGCCAAAGTTTTGGAGCTTCAACTTTAGCATCAGTCCTTCCAATAAATATTCAGAGTTGATTTTCTTTAGGATTGACTGTTTTGAACGCCATGAAAAGTTAAATTACATTAAATTGGAAAGTGATGCTAATATGTTATAACCCACCAGATTTCGGCTCTCAATCTAACCACACACGTGTCTTTTCTGAAGCATCACTCTGGCAAGTAGTCCGTGTTCTCCCCGTGTGATACAGTTACAGGGTAAAGTTGCAAGAGTGGTGTGTACCCATCTGCGTTCTTCCTTGACTCAGGTAGTAAAATCTGTGAGGTTGACTGATTATACTCGGAATAATATCAGCAAGGACGATAAATCTAACTTTAGATGTCATAAAATGTGTTTCTGGGAAGGTGATGATTCATGATCAAATGCACACACAGACATCATGAGAGAGCTAAGAAACAGAAGTCATAACCTCTGGCTCTAAAAATCATGGACTTTCTGTGAACTCAACCACCCTTTCTCTGGAAACCAGTAAAATGGAGCTTGACAACTGTGTGCCCTCTTTTTTCCTTCTCCACGTCTCTCGATTTTCTTGGAGGTGTAAGTTCTACTTCTTGTGATGTTTTGGAGATTAAATTAAAAAAAAGATTAAAGGAATAAAAAAATAGTTCTGTAAAATGAAAGGGAGGTTCGAGTGTGTATAGGCTCATAACAGGAAAACTAATGAGATCTTTAAGTATGAGTGAATGGGATGCCTGGAGAGTTTATGCCAGAGCCCACAGATGGCCAGATAAAACGGAAGAGGCCTGACTAGAGAGAGAGAGGCTTTCTCGGCCAAGAAAGAGAATTTCTTAATCAAGGTAACAAAACGTAGAGGTGGGTCTCCTGTGTGCAGGCTGCTCTCGCTCCCCGCCTCCCCGCAGAAGCAAAGCCCCCTCCAAAGACGCTGTGCGTTTCTGCCTCCCGTCCTGGACGGCGTGGGCCCCTGCATCCCTGTTTCCTTCTTCCGTGGGCCCCGCCTGCCGTGAACATCCTGGGTGCAACCGCTTCTCACCGTCTCCCCATGACTACCACTGTCTCCTGGTGAGGAGACCAAGCTGAGGTCCAAGCGGTTGGGTTCAGCTGTGCCCTCTGACCCTGATAAAGACACTAATCATTGCTTTTGCAATGACAATTTTGCTGTTGACAATGCCGAGCTTTTTTAAAATATGCATTCTTCCATTTTCGTTCTTAAATGAATTTTGTGTTTGTATGATACGTTTGGGCAGTTTGCCTTTCAGTCTTCTTGACTTTTTGGTATAACATTCTAAACGTTGTGTAGTCCAGTCAGTGCCCCTTTTCTGCTCCAGGAGCCCATCCAGATCCTGCATTTCAGGATTTACCCGTCACATCCCCTTAATCTCCTGCAACCTATGACAGTTTCTCCATCTTTCCTTCTCTTTGACTTCTACACCCTTGAAGAGCACTGATTACTTGCTTTTCAAAGTGTCCCCAAATTTCAGCTTGTCTGATGTTTTCTCATAATTAGGTTGGGGTTATTTGTTCAGTTGCTCAGTCGTGTATGACTCTTTGCAACCCCATGGACTGCAGCACACCAGACTTTCTTGAGCTTCACAGTCTCCCAGAGCTTGCTCAAACTCATATCCATTGGGTCCGTGATGCCATCCAACCATCTCATCCTCTGTCACCCTCTTCTCCTCCTCAGTTCAGTTCAGTCGCTCAGTCGTGTCTGACTCTTTGCGACCCCATGAATCGCAGCACACCAGGCCTCCCTGTCCATCACCAACTCCCGGAGTTCACTCAGACTCATGTCCATCGAGTCAGTGATGCCATCCAGCCATCTCATCCTCTGTCGTCCCCTTCTCCTCCTGCCCCCAATCCCTCCCAGCATCAGAGTCTTTTCCAATGAGCCAACTCTTCACATGAGGTGGCCAAAGTACTGGAGTTTCAGCTTTAGCATCATTCCTTCCAAAGAAATCCCAGGGCTGATCGTGACTGGTTGGATCTCCTTGCAGTCCAAGGGACTCTCAAGAGTCTTCTCCAACACCACAGTTCAAAAGCATCAATTCTTTGGCACTCAGCCTTCTTCACAGTCCAACTCTCACATCCATACATGACCACAGGAAAAACCATAGCCTTGACTAGACGGACCTTTGTTGGCAAAGTAATGTCTCTGCTTTTGAATATGCTATCTGGGTTGGACATAACTTTCCTTCCAAGGAGTAAGCGTCTTTTAATTTCATGGCTGAAGTCACCATCTGCAGTGATTTTGGAGCCCCCCAAAATAAAGTCTGACACTGTTTCCACTGTTTCCCCATCTATTTCCCATGAAGTGATGGGACCGGATGCCATGATCTTCGTTTTCTGAATGTTGAGCTTTAAGCCAACTTTTTCACTCTCCACTTTCACTTTCATCAAGAGGCTTTTGAGTTCCTCTTCACTTTCTGCCATAAGGGTGGTGTCATCTGCATATCTGAGGTTATTGCTATTTCTCCCGGCAATCTTGATTCCAGCTTGTGTTTCTTCCAGTCCAGCGTTTCTCATGATGTACTCTGCATATAAGTTAAATAAACAGGGTGACAATATACAGCCTTGACGTACTCCTTTTCCTATTTGGCACCAGTCTGTTGTTCCATGTCCAGTTCTAACTGTTGCTTCCTGACCTGCATACAGATTTCTCAAGAGGCAGGTCAGGTGGTCTGGTATTCCCATCTCTTTCAGAATTTCCCA
>NW_011494795.1:3274588-3280128 GCF_000754665.1 Bison bison bison | reverse complement strand
CCCTACAGTTTATTGTGATCCACACAGTCAAAGGCTTTGGCATAGTCAATAAAGCAGAAATAGATGTTTTTCTGGAACTCTCTTGCTTTTTCCATGATCCAGCGGATATTGGAAATTTGATCTCTGGTTCCTCTGCCTTTTTGAAAACCAGCTTGAACATCAGGAAGTTCACGGTTCACATATTGCTGAAGCCTGGCTTGGAGAATTTTGAGCATTACTTTCCTAGCATGTGAGATGAGAGCAGTTTTTCCCAGTATCAGGGTCTTTTCCAATGAGTCGGCTCTTCGCATCAGGTGGCCAAAGTATTGGGACTTCGGCTTCGGGATCAGCCCTTCCAATGACTACTCAGGGTTGATTTCCTTTAGAATTGACCGGTTTGATCTTACAGTCCAAGGGACTCTCAAGAGTCTTCTCAAACACCACAGTTCAAAGTATCAGTTCTTTGATGTTCAGCCTTCTTTATTGTCCAGCTCTCACATTCATGCATGGATACTGGAAAAACCATAGCTTTGACTAGACGAACCTTTGCTGGCAAAGTAATGTCTCTGCTTTTTAATATGCTGTCTAGGTTTGTCATAGCTCTTCTTACAAGGAGCAAACATCTTTTAAGTTCATGGCTGCAGTCACCATCCACAGTGATTTTGGGGCCCTAGAAAATAAAATCTGTCACTGTTCCCATTGTTCCCCATCTGTTTGCCATGAAGTAATGGGACTGAATGCCATTATCTTTGTTTTTTGAATGTTGAATTTTAAGCCACCTTTTTCACTCTCCTCTTTCACTTTCATCAAGAGGCTCTTTAGTTCCTCTTCACTTTCTGCCTTAAGGGTGGTGTCATCTGCATATCTGAGGTTATTGATATTTCTCCCGGCAATCTTGATTCCAGCTTGTGCTTCCTCCAGCCCAGCATTTCGCACAATGTACTCTGCATATAAATTAAATAAGCAGGGTGACAATATACAGCCTTGATGTACTCCTTTCCCAATTTAGAACCAGGCCATTGTTCCATGTCTGGTTCTAACTCTTGCTTCTTGACCTACCTACGGGTTTCTCATGAGCATGGCCTTGCCCAGCAGAGCAAGGCTGGCGTTACAGATTTGGGGATAAAGGACAGGGAGGTGAACTTCTCATCTGGTCATGCCTCGTGACATCAGCATCAGTCATTACTGGTGACATTAGTCTCGGTCAGCAGCTTAAGGTGGTGTCAGAGAGTCCGTCCACTGAGAAGTTGGGCTCGGCAGAGCTATCGTTGTCAGAATTCTTGGCTCTCCTTGAGCTAACTACCTTTAACTTTGTTTTTGTATCAACTGATCCCTTTGTTCTTAACTAACTGAAATGTCCCAAATGCAGATGCTTGCATAATGAAGTCACTTCACTGTTACATCCAAAAGCACCCGTAAACTGGTCACGCCAACCTGACAGGTTTTGAGCAAAGGAGGACAGAGACGCAGAAGATAATGTAAGACACATGACTATTTCATTTATGAGACATTACTGTATGATTCGCTATTTCACATAATACGCTTTTCTTTAATAGCTGAAAGTGACATTTTATTACTATAACCTTTTTTATTTTTACTCTGTGTTAGTTTTACTGAAAACTTTTCTAGAACGTGTCTACTTTTATTTTAGAGCATAGGGCATGTAATTTACTCTCTTTTCAATATCACTTCAAGGTTATACTTAAAAGCATTAACTCCTGTTCCCTGACCGTTACAGTCTACTGAGTTGTTTAATCCTTCTTTGTAAAGTTCAGTGACTGGCCTCAGCTCTGCGTTTGGAGTTCTCAGAGCTGCATTTAAATAGCTTATTTATTCCCATTGCACTGTCAGTATCCCTGTCTCCTTCATCCTCCTCTCTCAGCCCTGAGGCTCTGGTCCCTGAGTTTGACCAAAGAAGCAAGGGTGACCTTGGAGCAAAAGGGCTCCTGAGTGAGGAAGGTCTGGAAAGGTCCAGGGGCCAGGGCCGCCCCCATCGTGTCTCCTGCCCTGTCTCCCTGCTGCGTCTGCTCCAGCCTCCATGCTTTCTCTGACACCCAGGAACATCCCACACCTGTCCCGTCCCGGGGCCTCCGCACATGGTGGCCACATCCAGAGCCTCTGACCTGTTTATCATTCCGTACTCAAACCCCAGCTTGTATCCCCCTTGGAAATTCCGGCTGTAAGTCTCCGCTGACCAACTGGTGAGTTCCAGGAGAATAAAACAGCTTGTTGGTTTTAGTTTCCAAGTTGTTGTCTTCCCAGAGAATGAGTTGGGAGTGTTCCTTCTTTTTCTTTTCTCTGGCATAGGTTTACCCCCGTTTTTTAAAGTTTTTTATTTTGAAATAACTATACACTCACAGGCAGGTGCAGAATCATTCAGAGAGGTCCCGTGCACCTGTCACCCATCGGTTATGTTTCACGTGACTACGGCACACTGTCAAAACGGGGAGGCTGAGCTTGGCGTGATGTGAGTGTCCCTGTGTCCTGTTATCACGCGTGTGCTTTACCAGAAGGCTGAGCTCGGCGTGGTATGAGTGTTGCTATGTCCTGTAATCACACGTGTGTAACTTACCAGGAGACTGAGCTTGGCGTGGTGTGAGTGTAGCTCTGTGTCCTGTTATCACGCAGGTAATTTACCAGGAGACTGAGCTTGGTGTGATGTGAGTGTTGCTGTGTCCTGTAATCACACGTGTGCTTTACCAGGAGACTGAGCTTGGTGTGGTGTGCATGTTGCTCCATGTCTGCTTATCACGCATGTGGTTTCGAGTAGCCGCCTCTGCTGTCGAGGTGCAGAGCTGCCCCTTCTCCACAAAGGCCTCTGGTGCTGCCCCGTACAGTCGCACCTGCCTCCCACTTACGGCATCCCTGCAGCCCCCCGCTCACCAGTCCTCCCTTGCTAAAGTTTCGGCTTTTCTGGAATGTCATGTAAGTGGAATCATAGTCTGTGACTTTTTGAGATCGGCTTGTTCACTCAGCGTAATGCCCTTGAGATCCACCCGAGTTGTGTATCGGTCGGTAGTCCCTTTCTCTTGCTGTGTAGTTTCCCTTAGTATGGCAGCAGCAAAGTTTGTTTAACTCTTCACCTGTTGAGAGATACTCAGGTTGTTCTCAGAATTTGGCTATTCCAAATAAAGCTACTGTGAATATTTGTACACAGGTTTTGGTGTGAACTTCAGTTTTCATTCCCTGGGGAAAATGTCCAGGGCTCTAATTGCTGGGTCAAATGGTAAGTATGTTTGTGTTTAGCTTTTTAAGAAACTGACAACCAGTTTTCCAGACTGGCTGCACCGTTTTACCCTCCCGCCTGCAATAAAAGGAAGGTGCAGGTTCTCTACCCTACCGTTTTCAGATTTTAGCTGTTTTGATAAGTGTGTATGAATATCTCACCATGGTCTTAATTTACATTTCCTTAATGGCGAGTGATGTTCAACATCTCTTCGTGTGCTCATTTGCCATCTGTATGCCCTCTTCAGTGACATGCCACTTCATGCCCTTTGCCA
The DNA here is from genome assembly GCF_000754665.1 of Bison bison bison. Taxonomy (NCBI): domain Eukaryota; kingdom Metazoa; phylum Chordata; class Mammalia; order Artiodactyla; family Bovidae; genus Bison; species Bison bison. The sequence goes on along the minus strand of NW_011494795.1, from coordinate 3,276,649 downwards.
ATTTTCTAGTTGGATTGTTTAGTTTTGTTTCTTTTTCTTTGTACTGCTATAGACTTTTGAGAGTTCTTTATGTATTCAGATATGTATCCTTTGTCAGATTTATGATTTATAGATATTTTTTCCAAATCTATAATATGTTGTTTGTTTTTTATAGGGTTTCTCATAGAACAAAAGTTTTAAATTTTGATGGTGTAGTTTATTGATTTTTTTCTCCTTGCTTTCAATGTCATGTCTAAGAAGTCTGCTCCAAGCCCTAGGTCCCAAAGAATTTCTCCTGAAATGTCTTCCAGAAAATTTATAGTGTTACATTTTACATATAATCTCTGACATATTATGAGTTAATTTTCTTATAAGATGTGTGGGGGTTAGATCACAGTTAATTGTACTTTTCCTTTTGTTGTTGCTGTTCAGTCAGTCATGTCCGACTCTTTGTGATACCATGGACTACAGCACACCAGGCTTCCCTGTCCTTCACTGTCTCCTGGAGTTTGCTCAAACTCATGTCCGTTGAGTTGAGGATGCCATCAAACCATCTCATCCTCTGTCACCCCCTTCTCCTCCTGCCCTCAGTTTTTCCCAGCATCAGGGTCTTTTCTAGTGAGTTAGCTTTTTACATCAAGTGGCCAAAGTATTGGAGCCTCAGCTTCAGTCCTTCCAATGAGTATTCAGAGTCGATTTCCTTCAGGATTGACTGGTTTGATCTCCTTGCAGTCCAAGGGACTCTCGAGAGTCTCCCCAGTACTGCAGTGCCTTCCCCTAGGAGTGCCCAATTGCCCGGCCCCATTTATTAAAAAGACCCCTTCCTCCATTCAGTTGTGCTGTCACCTTTGTCAAGAGTCAGCGGCCGGACTTGTATCAGTGCTCTCTGGGCTCTCTACTGTATTCTGTTGACTGAAGTGTCTGTTCATCTGTCAGCACCGCTGTTCTGGTAACTGTGTTATGCAGTAAATCTTGGCATTGGATACAGTAATTCTTCCTACTTTTTAAAAATTGCTTTAACCATTCTAATTTCTTAATCTTCCATATTAATTTTAGAAATATCTTTCCTACATCTCCAAAACTATTTCTTGGATTTTGATAGAAATTACATTAAGCCTATAGACCTGTTTGGAGAGCACTAACATTTTTACTTTTTCAGTCTATGAACTCAGTATGTCTTTTCATTTATTTAGAACTTTGTTTTCTTTCTTCAGTGTTTGTGGAGTTTTTTGCATAGGAATCCTGTATATATTTTCATTTTCACATGAGTATTTCTGTTGAGCAGCTATAAGTGGTGTTACATTTTTAATTTTGACTTTTGTGTTTGTTGCTGTTATACAGAAATATAATTGGTTTTTGTGCTTATCTCACATCCTGACGCCTTTGCAGAACTCACTTATTAATTCCACGGGTTGTTTTTGTGTTTGTCTCTGTCGATTTCTGGGTATTTTCCATGCAGACTGTGCTATCTGCAGATCGAGACGGCTTACGTCTTCTTTTCTGATTTTCATGCTGTCTTATTTGTCTTGTTTGTTTTGTTAATGTTTATGTATTTATTTACGACTGTGCTGCGTCTTCATGCATGCTGTCTTACCGATGTCAAATCGTGCCCTTTTAAGGCAGTGAAAGCATCTTCAGGTTGATTCCTGAGTCCTTTCCATCGACCTCGTCTTGATTGTTTCCTCCCCGTGTGACACCAGATGCTCAAGGCTCGTCTTGTACATGTCCTGCCCCAGATCCACCGTTAACCATTTCTCCAGCAGGCCCTGGTTCCCTTTCGTGGGAGCAGCGTTTGGGGACCACAGTCTGGCTTAGGGATTGGAGCCAGCACTTTAGGCCATTGCGGTAGACGTGCCCGACCTCAGCCCCTGCTGGAGTGCGGAGCCTGAGAAGCCCTCCCTCGTCCTCTCTGACCTCACCTTCCAGGACAGGCGTGTGGTCGTTTGTCAGACGAGTAAGTAAATGAATGAGTGAGTGAATGAACACGCGAGTGAAACACATCTCGTGCAATCCCTACTTGATGGCAAAGCAAAAAATATAATACAGCCATCCAAAAAAGAAGTGTTGTCAAAGCAACTAAAA
>NW_011494795.1:3265660-3274488 GCF_000754665.1 Bison bison bison | reverse complement strand
CCCCGCGCCCCTGTCTCCAGCCGGCCGCTTCCCCGCCCTCCCCTCTGGGTCAGTTCTGGATTTCCAGTTCTCTTCTCAGTGTGAAGCCCCCAGGCCCTGCTCCTCTAGGGCTCTGCTGTTACCCCAGACAGCTCAAGAAGACCCTGAAGTAAAGACACAGGGAGATCATAAATGCTTTTGATTAAAAGTCTTCTCTTTTATTCTCATCACAAATAAATGATAAATGCTGCCAACATTCTGTCAGAGGAAGCTCTGAATCAGTCTTGCCATAAATTTGAATCTGTCTAATAATGGGAAGTGTGTTGAATATTTTACAGTGCCAGGCCCTATGCTTAGCGTGCACGCATACACACACACACACACACACACACACTTTAAACTCACTTTATTCAATGTACATAGCAACCCTGTGAGCTGGGTAGGGAATCTCTCATTTCAGAAGTGAAAAAACTAGAGCCCAGAAAACTGAAGTTTTTCTATTGTTGCTGTAACATATTACCACAAACCTAGTGTCTTAACAGGGCTCAACTGGTGGCTCAGATGGTAGAGTCCACCTGTAATGCAGGAGACTGGGGTTCAATTCCTGAGTCAGGAAGATCCCCTGGAGAAGGGAATGAAGTTTTCCTGTCTTACAGCTCTGAGGGTCAGAAGGTTGAAACTGGCCCCACTGGCTAAAATCAAGGTGTCGGTAGGGCTGTGTTCTCTGGAGGGTCCTGGGCTTTTCCAGCTTCTGGGGCACCTGCGTTCCATGCTCTGGCCCCTTCCTCCATATTCAGAGCCCCTCGCATCACACCTCCAGACGTCTCCCTGGCTCGGATGCGCCCAACTCCTTTCACTTTTAAGATCCTGTGTGATTACGTGGACCCACCTGGAGAGTCCACCATCATCTCCCTGTGTCAAGATTCTTAATTTAGCTGCATTTGCAAAGTCCCTTTGCCGTGCGAGGTACCGTGTTTAAAGGTTTGGGGGTTAGGACGTGGCCATCTTTGAGGCCACTGTCCTGCAACCCAGAGGAGGGTCACACAGCAGGCGCGTGGCGCAGGTGGGCTGTGTGTTCACCTCTCCTTAGCTCTCCTTCCAGCAAAGGTCCCCTCTCCTTAGGAAAGCCCAGAGGTCTTCACCTCTGCCACTCTGTGAGCGTTGCCTGAGGTCTTCCATTGTGTTGGAAGCTTCTGCCTGGCTCATCGAATCACTCTGGGCCAGGGTGCTAGTTACACGGGGCTTGTGGCGAACCTGGGGGACCTTTGAGAAATGCGGCCGGGGGCCAGGAGCAAATGCATCAGCACCCAGCCAACCCTAGCACGGCTCCACGGAGACGAACGGAGGTGACTGCTTTCGTGCTGTGGTGCTGTGTTTGTCACGGAAATGAGCCGCGAGATCAGTAACGGCAGCAAGAAGTGGAGGCGGTTGGGAGAAGTGGCTGTTGTCTCTTTCTATTTTTATCCACTTTCCTCCTGTTTATGTGCGTTGGGGTGTCTAGGCGCTGTGAGTGATGTCACCTAAAGACGCACGCTGCCTGCATCTCACAGGTGTGTGTCATGGTTCATAATGTTTCCAGTTCACTCAGACTTTCCCGAAATGGCCCTCTTTACAGTATTTATGGCTAGACCCTGGGCAGATCACCATTTACCCAGACGCGTCTCAAGTCCCCGGCGCGTTTTCTCATTTTAGATGCATTCTAATGCCCCCCACAAAGGCTATTTAAGCTTTCCTGGGGAGGGTCCAAAGTAGATAGTTCTTGAGAAAAAACATTCCGTCTCCCCAAGGGAAAGAGCGTTTTCACGAACTGTCGTGACCCAGCCGGGCCCCCTGCCCCTGCCTCTTGTTTCCAGGGCTGACGGCTGTGACCCAGAGGACACGGGAACTTCCGCAACTGTGACCGAGAAGGCCTGGCCTTAGGCCTTCCAGGATAGGAAAGGGGGCCCCTCCCCTCCAGCCTACACTCCTCAGGGGCACGGGGCTCCCACGGGGGTCCGGAGCATCATGGAACCGCTGTCCTCCCAGTGGGTGTGGGTGCCGGCACGGCCCCCGTCCAGCGGTCACAGCTCCACTCCACTGCATCACCGCTTCCACCAGGACTGCCGTATGCCAGGCGCCAGCTTAGCCACCAGGGGGCCAGACAGGAGTCCTAGAGAGGTGCGGTGGGGGCTAGAGGGATGGAGACAGAGAGAGAAAGCGAGAGCAGCCCAGGACGCAATAGTGAGACGCCCCAGACAGCGCTTTGCCCCAGGACCGAGGCTGGCCTCCCGGTCTGGGTGGAGGGCAGGTGGCATAGCCTGGGGTGAGGGGCCTTGAGCAAGGACTGCATCAGGGCGGGGGGCTGGAGGGTGCTGGCTTAGCATCTCGGCTCTTCCCTTTTCTTTGGAAAGGCTATTTCACCCCTAAGAGCCTCTGTTTCTGCCTATAGCATGGGCATCGTAACCAGTTTGGAGTGTGGAGTGTGTGCCAGCTGTGGTACTAATTGTTTGTAGACCCAATCTCACTTGTCTCTCACACCTACACTGGGAAGAGGGGGCATCAGGATTGTGCCGCCCAGCAGATGGGCAGCTTGCTCAGTGCCACAGGGGTGTCAGAGGAGTCCCGCTCTGCACCCACACCAGGGCTGCTCACCCCCGGCAGCCGGGAGGATGAGGTAAACGGTGCCTGCAGACTCAGCCCCGGGCAGGCCCACGGCAGGTGCCCAGAGGGGAGATGCAAGGGAGCTTCCTGGTCCTTCAGGGACCCACGGGCACCCAGGGAGAGAGAGGAACAGGGCGACGACTTGGGAGTCAGCCCTCAGGGGCACTGTTAAGACAGCCAGGCTCACCCCTGCTGAGACCGGACGCAAAGCACCCTGTCAGAGCTCTGAGGATGCCAGCGTCCGTCTGCCCACTGTGCTGCTGCTCAGCTGGTTCTTTGATGGCACCTGTAGACTCCCTCCGGCCCCACGGCCCCCACCGGCCTGTGAAGGGGCACAGTGACCTCTCCAGAGAATTTGGTGTAAGGGCCCAGGGTGTTAAATATCTCCCGACCTTGTTTATGAATTAGCTGCTCTCTGTTGAAAGTTTGCCACTTCCCTGCGTGTGTCAGAGCCTGCGTGTAATGCAGACGTCTCATGGGCCCCTGAGGAGGCGGAGAACAGCAGACATTGCGCTCACACACTGCTGCTTACGCACAATGGTAGTTTCCAGAAGGAAAGGAAGTTACAAGAGAATCGGGTTGTCTTCCCGGTTAACTTCCCCTTCGCCGTCGAGGGCGTTGTGTCCTTGAGCGTGAGGGTCTCGCCCTGGAGTCTGGGGAGCAGTGCCTCCGGGCCGCTGTCGCTGAAGATCCGCTGCAGCGCTTGAGGCTCTGCGCACAGCTCTGTCCCTTAATAACTACAGAGGTGGACAAAGAGTAGACCGCCTTTGTGATAAGCTGGTTCTTTGAAGAGGAGCTAACGCTGCGGCCGACTTGAAAGGCAGAGGCATGTACAAAAGCCTGTGCCCGCCGGCGTGGTCCAGGGCCCCTCTGCCAACCTGTGCCCGCTGGCGTGGTCCAGGGCCCCTCTGCCAGCCTGTGCCCGCCGGCGTGGCCCAGGTTCCCTCTGCCGTCGTCAGGTCGTAAAGAGCGCCTCCCCCACGGCCGCTGCTCCACCCACTTGATCCTGCCGTGAGGACACAGTCCTGCTCGGTGGAAGCACGGAGCAGGGTCGAGTGCTCCGCCCACCGTGCCTTCCTCTGAAGAGAGCAGGGTGCAGAGAGGAACTGGCTCATCTGGAAGCCTCAATGGCCAGCCGCAGGCTTTCCTGACTCCACCTGCACACAGGAACAGCTGGGTCTACCCCTCCTCTCCACTGCCCTGGGAATGGCCCGCCTCCCCGAGCCCACACGGGGTCTCTACACACCCTGCCTCGACAATGGCCCACCTCACTGAGCCCACACGGGTCACCTCACGCCCTGCAGAGCTCTTCACCAGACGCTGTGCCCCTGGGTTGGCCACCACCCTGGTCTTCATGCTCTCTTACTTTGTGGGGAGTCTCTAACTTGGCTACTCATTAATTTTTGGCTGAATCACATACCATTTTCATTAGATCACTGCATAGCATGGACTTGCCTCAGCTCTGTCCATTATTTTTAGAGGGTCTCAGGGTAGAGGAGCCGTCACGGGTGCCCTTTTTTTCATATGCCTTTCTGTTATGTTTTCAAATGGCTTTTAGTTTGAGTGGATCTTACACTCTGTTCAGAGTATAAGACGGGTGTTTAGGACACTCTTTGGACCTAAATACCTAAAAACACACATTCCACACATTTTAAGTCTTGTTTCTTATTCTTTTTGTTTTAGCAGGAAAAAAAAAAAAAGGTTGGTTAGAAATTTTTGTGCCTTGACCTCAGCACCGTTGAACCCTTCCTCTGCCGCTTCACTCTTTGTCGAATGACTGAGCACACCAGGAACCGTGCAAGGCTGTTTATTTGTGTCTGTGCTGACTACTGGTTAAAGTAACAAAAGCCCCCTGAGCATAAATTGACTAAGTTATAGATCGACTGAAATGCTTTAGAAAACTAGCTAGAAATGTTAAGAAAGCCTGTTATCAGTAAATATATTTCTGCTGGCAGAGTCCCTGATGAGATGAACCCCTCACCGTTGCATCGTCACCCTGTAATTTCCGTGTTTCTTTTCCGTCTCTCCCATCGTTCAGTGTCAGCTCCAGAGGAAAAGGGTCGGTTCTATTTGTGACACACCAACATGTGTTGAGAAGCCACCATGGATTTTCCGGCATTAAAGTCTTGTAAAGTGGGCTTTGCCATCTGTTTCTCAGATGGGCGGACGTGTCTGAAAATGGGCTCTTCCCGGGTCTCTGCTGCATCGTGACACCTCAGCTCCCCAGCGATGGCTTTTAGGTGGTAGCACATCAGATGGTTCATGACCTTAATCCGATGATTCCATCGCCTGGCTGTGTGTGTGTTTATAGGGAGGTCTGTGAACTAAAACTCTAGGCAGTAGTTGCTATTTAGCACCCCCACAAATAGGACAGTTGTCTGTGTTTCTCAGTTGATCACTTATTATCTGTGTGCACCACACCTGGGAACCAGGCTCAGCGCCAGCCAACACTGACTGACTGGGTGTGTGTCGGCCTCGTGTCCCTCACTGCCTTGATTTCTGTTTCACAGGGTCCTTTCGATGTAGGTGCTGTTGCTCTTCTTTCACAGATGGGAAAAAAACCACCTAAGGAGCCTCGGGGAACAGTCAGGGCCAGCTCTGGTTCCAGGCCTTGCTCCATCCAGGTCAAACTTGTCTGAACATTTTTAGGAGTTCGATCCCTGGGTCAGGAAGATTCTCTGGAGAAGAAAATGGCAACCCGCTCCAGTGTTCTTGCGGAGAATCCCATGGACAGAGGAGCCTGGTGGGCTGCACCCCACGGGGTCACAAAGAGTCATACATGACTTAACGACTGAGCTTAGCATAGGGCGGCCATAGAGCAGGGCCCCTGAGTGGTCTGAGAGTAGGAAGTGTTCCACAAGGCACGGGCCGTGCCGCTCACTGAACTGGTGGAGGTTTGAACGGCCCTCCCCGTCTCTAGCGTCTTCCTCGCAGGTCACCTCTGGTCCTCCCCCAACCGGACAAGGCCTCACTGCACAGCCTGAGCTCTCGCGGGCCTGCAGCACTGGGTACAGCAGAGCTAAAGTCAAATCCCATTTACTCCTTGTCGTCTATCCTGGGTTTTCCTGTTCTACCAATGAACACAACTCAACTCACCACCTCTCTGGGTTTGAAATTCTGAGAAATAGGTTTCCCAAATTCTTGTTCACTTGCCTTTAAAATGTTCTTCTCGCACCCAGGGCAACCAGTGAGCAGCAACTGTTTACATCTTGACTAAGTAAACACGTCATTCCGCTGCCTTAACATTTATTGAGTACCCAGGGACTCCTTACGGCCGACAACTCCTTAAAAGCAATTTTAGTTCTTGTAATTGTACAAGTAAGGGAAGTTCATCAATTTACAAGTTGTCTGCCTTGAACTTGCTGTTACACAGGAAGGCTTGATATCCAGATTATTCTCAGAGCACTAAACCTCAGAACCGACCCATTAAAAAGCTGTTTAATTAAAATAGGGAATATTTTAAATGTTTCATTTTTATTTTTAAGGGTTTAAAAACTAATGTTCTGCATTTTTCTGCACTCCCAATTTAAAAAAAAGTGTAATCGAATAACAATCGAAACCAGTCAAATGCTGCTTTAACATCTGCAATAGTAAAGCCACAGACCCAGATTTATACTCTCCTATCTCATGGGCAAAGTTCTTATTTTCCTGAAGCCTTGACCGAGTTTTCATCATAATGGTAGTCGCTTGGTCGTGTCTGGACTGTTTGATAAAGTGTCAATACAGATCAGTGTTTATATTACCATCTGGCTGTGTGTTAAAAAGTGTCAAAGGTCAAAATACTTATTGAGAACTAAGTATATATTTAAATTTTTTTATGAAAACAAAAAGGATGAGTTACAGTGAAAGTGTTTTTAAGGTTTATTTACTTCGCTTTGGCTGTGCTGGGGCTCCGTTGCTGTGGGCTTTTCTCTAGTTGCAGGGAGAGGGGCCACCCTTCGTCGCGGTGTGCGGGCTTCTCGTTTCGGCGGCGTCCCCTGCTGCGGAGCGCAGGCTGTAGGGCCTCCGCGTTGCGGTGCTCGGGCTCAGGCGTGGCTGCTCTGTAGCACACAGGCTCCTCCCCGACCAGGGATCGACCCGTGTCCCCTGCATTGGCAGGCAGATTCTTAACTACTAGACCGTTGGGGAAGCCCACGTTGAACGCTGTGATGAACGTTATGGAAATTTTGGGAAACTTGGAGCGCCTCTCTTTGCGTCCATAACCACTCTTGCTGCTGCTGCTGTTCAGTCGCTAAGTCGCGTCTGACTCTTTCATGACCCCATGGGCTGTATGTAGCCTGAGAGGCTCCTCTGTCCATGGGAGTTCCTGGGCAAGAATCCTGGGGTGGGTTGCCATCTCCTTCTCCAGGGGATCTTCCTACCCAGGGATCGAACCTGAGTGTCTTTTGTCTCCTATGTTGGCAGGTGGATTCTTTGCCACCGAACCACCTGAGAAGCCCCCAAACCACTCTTAGCAGTCTTGAGGGCAAATTATTAGTGTTTCCTATTACTTCATGTGGTGTATAAATGTACCAGCTCTAAGCGCCATGGGACATGGGCAATGTGTGCCTGGTTCAGGTTGGATTCCCTCCACTCCAGTCAGGCCTGGGAACTCAAATGGCTGCCCACTCCTTAGTGATACAGTTGTTTGGACCTGTCTCCATGGCAACCCAAGGGAACACAGGCCCTCGCTTTCCATTCCTGGTCTTGAGCAGGCACACCCTGGGCTGTTTGCCTCAGTGACAAACCTGGTGCTTCTGGAATTGATACAACGATGTCACTTCTCTGACAGCAGATGCTCCGTGTGGCACAGGCTGGTGTCGGGAAGCACACTTGACCATATTGCCACTGCCCAGCCCCCAAAACCCACCCACCACATGCATCAGCCCGGGTCTGGGAGCCGCCTCGCAGGAGCCTGTCCCCCTCAGTGTTTCTGATCGCTGCTGACAACCAAAGACCGCCAGTAGCTCCTTGGGGTTTCATCTTTCCTGAAATGGAGAATTCTTATTCTGCCCACTGCCGGGAGAACCAAGTGGAAACCAAAGCCCTAGAGGGCTGTCCATTCTAACTGGTCTTCTTCTGTGGAACCACAGCGCTTCCTCTGTCAGGAATGTCCACTGTTAAGGGTGACTGGCCAGTGACAACTCCCTGTGCTCAGAGTCAGTGACTGGTGTGTAAGCCTTTAGCTTCTTTTTTATGGGTCCAGCGCTCTGGTTTCCTGACTAAAGCGCATTTATTTCACCCATGCTCGACCAGGTGCCTTCATTTTTTTCTTACTTTCTATATCACTGTTCCAGTACTGTGGCCACCTGATGCCAAGTGCCAGCTCACTGGAAAAGACCCTAGTGCTAGAAAAGATTGAGGGCAGGCGAAGAGGAAGAGATGGTCGGATGGCATCATCAACTCGGTGGACGTGATTTTGAGCAAACTTCAGGAGAAGTGGAGGTCAGGGAAGTTCTGTAGTCCATGGGATCACTAAGAGTCAGACGCGACCGAGTGGCTGAGCAGCCGCAGCAGGCAGCATCGTTCCATGGCATTCAGATTATACGGTGTCGCTTTGAAGTTGGGAAAGACTAAGGAAATAATTTTATATGAAGCCATACGTACAGTTATTTTAATAAAGTTAAGGGAAGGGAAATCTCTGGCCTAATACTGTAGTTTTCCTATTAAAATCAATGTAAGTTTTAAATTAGTACTTTGGAATTACATTGTAGTGGAAGCTACGTAGTTTGTAATATGGGAAATTATTGAACTTTGCTAATTACTTAGCATACCCTGCATTCATTTTGAGATTTTTTTTTCTTTTGATAACAAAAGTGATATTTACTATGGAAAATATTTAAAAAAAAAAAACAAAAATCAAAAGAACATAACTTGGAATCTTTTTACTCGGAGCTAGCCACTGACTGTTAGGGGCTTCCCAGGTGGCACTAGGGGTAAAGAACCTGCCTGCCAGTGCAGGAGATGCAAGAGACACAGGTTCAATCTCTGGGTCGGGAAGATCCCATGGAGGAGGGTATGGCAACCCACTCCAGTATTCATGCCTGGAGAATCCCATGGACAGAGAAGCCTGGCGGGCTGCGATCCATAGGGTTGCAAGGAGTCAGACACAACTTACCCAGCACACAAGACAGCCACTGTTTCCATTTCACATCTGCACGTAGCTGGGCTGATATGTGGGGTTATTTCTATGCACAGAGGATACACATGCTTTAGGTTTTTTTTTTTTT